>NC_137205.1:19933756-20263756 GCF_960531495.2 Zeus faber
CACAATGGAGTCCGGAGGAGTTTCCACTCATTCGCCCATTTAGTTCATTTAGAACTCGGTGCTTTTTCCGTTATTTCCACCCGTGGCTCTCAACACGGGCCGCGGTTCGTTCGGCTCTAAAGAGGCGCGTCTCCGCGCCGAGAGCGGCGGTTTGAACCGAGTGTTTTGAACCAGGAAACGGGGCCGGGCTATGTAGCGGTTAAGCTAACCCTGGTGTTAATCGCTCCGTTCCAGAGCAGCTAGCTAACCGTCGGGAGCGGACACAGTGAAGCCCACGCACAGGTGAGACCCTTCGGACACACGTTGCTCTCTTGACGGCGGTCGTTATGTCGGTGCACCTATTCACGGGGACGGGCATGGTGGCCTCGCAGCCCTCAAATCTGGGTCACTCCTCGCCCGGCCGCGTTCGAGCTGTACGGTCGGATTTGACGGCGGCGGCGGCGGCGGCTTCTTGACCCCCGCACGCTGTGTCACGGATCAAATCCCGACCCTCACGCGTGTTCCCCTTCCGCCCCCCGCCCCCTCCTGCAGCTATGACGGAGTACAAGCTGGTGGTGGTCGGAGCGGGCGGCGTGGGGAAGAGCGCCCTCACCATCCAGCTGATCCAGAACCACTTTGTGGATGAGTATGACCCGACCATAGAGGTGAGAAGGGGCGTCCGGGCCTGGAAGTCTGTCGGTGCCTAAAGTGGAACTTTAAATCGGTGACATTTATATTTACACCTCGTTGCACAACAAAAGTCTTCAAAGACACACCTTTTAACTATTGCATTCATGTTTGCATATTGACATGTATAATGGTGCTCTATATCTCTGTTTGTAGTTTGAAAATCTGCCAATTTTATTACCTTTTTTTTTTTTTTTTTCCAACTTTTTATTTATTTTATTTTTTTGCCAGTCCCTGTGCATTTGCATGGCATGGGGATTTGGCGTGGTGAGGATCGGTTAAAAATACAAAACAGAAAAAGCCAAGTATATAAAAATGACGGAATATACAAATGCAATTCTGTGCACAGGATGGGGTTAATTATTATGGATATGTATGAATAAGCCAACGTGGATAATTAATGCAAACACCTGTGATTTTATTTGGAGTTTTGACCATTTTTCGGTTTATCACAGCCGGCTACATGCAGGTATGGTGTAGTTAGAATAAATTTGTTTTAAATATATTGATGGAGAAAGCACACGGTGATCCTTTCATACCTACGCTCCTTTTGCAACACTTGTTAAGCGTAAGGCTATAAAAAAGTTTTTTCGTGTCATGTTTTTTATCTGTCCTCAATCTTTTGGTAAATTTGGAACAATTGTTTTTCTCATTTATCAAAAGCTAGTAAGGTAGTGACTTTCTCGTGATTGTAGTTCAGTTGATCCCCAGTCTGAAAAGGGGTCTGTGGGCTGTGTTCCCCACTTTGAACGAGGGGGGAGCTGAGGTCCAGTTAGTGGATGCTGAGCCACGCTGCACAACGCAGACAGTTACCGTTGGAGTGATCTTGGTGTGAGGACGATGTGGATGCTGCGTGTTGCGCCGCAGGACTCGTACAGGAAGCAGGTGGTGATTGACGGCGAGACGTGTCTCCTGGACATCCTGGACACAGCGGGTCAGGAGGAGTACAGCGCCATGAGGGACCAGTACATGAGGACCGGGGAGGGATTCCTCTGTGTCTTCGCCATCAACAACAGCAAGTCCTTCGAGGACGTCCATCTTTACAGGTGGGACAGAGAGTCTCAGTCGCAAAACTTATGTTTGGTTGTTTTTTTGTTACAGTTAAAGTGTTATTTCTATGTCAAGAAGTGGGCGAGGAGGGCGAATGTCTCCATTCTGAAAGGTTGGGTGGGGATTGGAACGCCCTTTGTTTTGTTTAAATTCGTGACGTAGAGTCACTAAAAGTACCCATCTACGTTGGCATCCTCCCTGCACGCATTAATTGAATGTTGTATGATACAGAGCGGCAATTACAAATAACAATGTTGTCCGTCATTTCAAATAACATACACTATGAAGATGTTTGGAAACAAAACAGAATAAAAATCGGAGGAAAACAAAAGTTAACAGAGTAAAATAGATGAGACGGGAGCAGAGCTGTGTCTGGATAAGCTCCATGTTGAAAAGGTAGTTACAATTTGAACTGCTTCTTTGTGAAAAGATGGAGGAATCAGATTTGAACCAGTCAGGCGCTGCTGAGCCACACTTACTACCTGTCACGTCGATTTGATCGCATTTGTGAAGAACCGTTAATATCGTGACCAGGACTGAGGTGCTTCATTAGAGGACAGTCATATTTCAGTTTACAGGAAAACTGTAAACGGTACCTCTAACTCTTTCCACGTGTCTTCAGTTTATTTAGTTAACGTCACATGTTTAAATGACCCCGTCTGACTGGGTAATTCAGTTTGCATGTTTGGAAGGCACAGCGAGTGATAGTCGTTTCTTCCCACATCATAATGGCTCTGCGGCGGGTATATTGTGCATTTATGTATTAAAATGGGGGGGCACAGTGGACCGCGCAGCCCCAGTCGCAAGTTAACCCCATAGGTTGTGAGCGCGGACATATTCGCTCCTTTGACCTCTCTTTGGTGTTTGTTTTGGGTCGGCAGGGAGCAGATCAACCGGGTGAAGGACAGCGACAGCGTTCCCATGGTGCTGGTGGGGAACAAGAGCGACCTGGGCTCCCGCAGCGTGGAGACGCGGCAGGCGCAGGAGTTGGCACGCAGCTACGGCGTTCCCTTCGTGGAGACGTCCGCCAAGACCAGACAGGTAGCCGGCCGCCGCCCGCGACGGTTCAGACGGCGCTCAGCGGGTCGTTGCTTTTTAACCGTGGTCGATCGGCACACTTACAGGCCGCGCCGCTCGCATCACAGAAAGTACTGTTAGCCGACCAGTCCTTGCGGTTTTAAAGAACCACAAGGACTGAACTTGTGACTTGTGCTGACCTACATTGTGATTATTTGTAACTCAAAAAGTGGCCTCAATCAGCAATTTACTGAACCCTCAGGACTGTTTTATTGTATTTTAATATTCTACTGGCCATTATGTATTGCTATAATCAGTCCTTTTTACAAAACATGCAAAGCATTTAGTCACATGGTACAACAGCGTGTGGTATTTGTGGGTGATAATCTGAGTGTCACTTCTGCATTGTAGTATATTTAAATGCTGGAAAAACCCTTCAAATCAACTTTGCCTACATGAACGCCTTCATAGTCTGGGTTGAGCTCGATCACAGTTGTCAGCTTTTTGCTGAATCGGCTTGCTTTAAAATGGCATTTCATAACATTGTCGGTCAGATGTTTTACTGAGTAAAGGTAGATACCCTGATTGATTAGCAAAAGTACTTGTCATATCAAGTGTTCTATTATGTGAAGATGGGTCGGATGTACGGCATAGCGCCTACTGTATGTGACGCCCTCCTTTTATTCTTGAGGGGTGTGGTCAGTGACCGGCTGTTTGTGCTCCTCCTTCCAGGGCGTGGAGGAGGCGTTCTACTCCCTGGTTCGGGAGATCAGGCGCTACAAGGAGACGAACCGCAGCAACAAGAAGAGCAAGAGCAAGAGCAAGAAGAGCACGCAGAGACGCTGCACCATCCTATAGCAGTGCACACACCACCGCCTCCAAGCACTTGTTAAGTCCCACACACACACACACACACACCCATGAACAAAAAAAAAAGTCTAGAGCTGTGAGATAGAAGGTATCTCGTCATTGTGTTTCACACCGCAATGGCTTAAATGTTTGTTTTTAGAGCCAAACTGCGTTAAGTTTTAAATGCTTTTTGCAGTTTTAAAACTGTTGACAAAGATGAGGTTCAGCGGCTGCTCACTGCGTTTCTGCCCCAGCACCTCCCGAAAAGTAGGTACAAACCAGCAGTACCAGCGTTTGACAGATGCAATGATGAAAAAATTCACAACTGATTAGTAGTAATTTGAGTAGCAGCACAAAAACGTAAGTGGGATGAGTACTGTGATTCTACCGGGGATAACCAGATGCCCCCGAAAATGAAGAGCCTTTTACATCAACCCCTTTTTTTGGGGGGGGGGGGGGGGGGGGGGCAGGGCAGAATTGTCAACACAATACAGGGTTTTATCCCAATACCCAACATGCAGATGTCGATCGAAATACTGTTGCTGGACAGGACCGCCAAATTTAACGCTAACTAAACTGTTCTGCTCTTGGCGCATTTTACCGACTTTGTAGTTTTGTTTTTACTGTGTAAAAGTCCACACGTCCCCTGAAGAACCGCTCGCAGTTTGAAACGTGCTCAGGGACCCGACGGAGTCAAACTGCCTAAAAGATGCCATTGCGCTAGCATCTCCTTCCAAAATGAACACTTTGTGTGTTCGTCACCTTATTTGTTAGCGTCGACTGGGCCGTCAGTCTCCCATCGAAGGGTTTTTTTTGTTTTTTTTTATGTAATTTTAGATATTCTCCAGCGCAATACTGGTCAGTCACTGTCTAATTGCCATTCTTAAAAAAAAAAAAATCAGTTAACCATCTGCATCCATGTTTCATACATAGTTTGTTTTTTTTTCTTTAGCCGTTGGTCATTTTTTACCATTATACGCTGATACCGGTGGAGTCACAATTTTAACATTTCGGCAAAGGATGTCGTCTGTGATTTTTCAAAGCATCCGCTTGCTGAGAAGTTTAGGGACTGAAACGGTGAATTGGTAGGAGGGGAAAAATAAAAACAAAACATCCTTTCCATTTTCCTAAAATGTGCACATTTTAGGGAATCTACCTCTTTGCAGAAAAGGATGTGAAGCACACTTAATTTGACAATTTAGCCCCCAGCAGAATAAGCTGTTAATTCACCTTCCAATGAGAATCAGTCGTTTGAACGAGGTTCTTTATAGCTTCAAAAGTCAGTCAAGTTTTAACAAATCACTGTTGAAGGGCTACATGGCAATTTTTTAAAGTTTTGCTTTTCCTTATGTTGACAACTCTAACTCATGGAAACTTCTTTTGGGGTGTTTGCGCCCACACTCAAAGTGATTCTTAGTGTTGAACGGTTCCCTGTGCATGGTCAAACTGTCAGTACTGTAAACACATTTAAGGTTGCACATTACCATCCTCAAGAATCATGTTCCACTGCAGAAAACCTGTAAATTGATATTCTTTAATAAAAAGATAAAACAAATGTGTTTTGGGGGGTAACCCTGCTTGTGAATCTGTTCATTACCATGGTACAAACGTCGTCAAGAGAAGTGATTCCACCCTTAAGAGTTTATTGTTTTTCAATTCATATTACAAAAAATAGCTTATGTCAAATATATTGCATCTCTACAAATACAAAAAAGTGATAATGAACAGGATAAGAGTCTGACATTTAAACATGATGCACGTGGAGTAACTGTGGGTCTCTGTTCACCACCCAAACCGAGACATCAGCTTGCCCTGGTCGTCCAGATCCTTCTGGACTTTCTTCCTCATGTAGAAGATGGGACAGTCTCGGCTGCAGGAGAGAGGAGAGGGACGGTGATTACTAAAATGAATTTTGCTGCACGTTGGATAAAACTTCACCAGGACAACCCAGCTAATGTCATATTCTTTGACTGGAAAACTATGTAATGAGATTCCAGGCGCCCTGATTATGGTCTGAGTGGAATTAGTTTGTAAGTGTTTTGTACCTGGTGCAGAGCACGTCCTCGTGCAGAGAGCCTTGGCAGCGCTGGCACTGAGTCCAGAGGCGAGCGAAGCGCTCCTCTAACGTTCTGAGATGGAAGATCTGGAAAACGGGAGCCACGCGTTAGGCTCAATCCAAGAGACCTTGAGCGGTGGTTTTCATTTTCCTCAATGACTTCTGAAGTGAACTTCACCAAGGTTGATAAGGCCATATAATAGTCTATATTTAACCTTGCACCCGTCAGTACAGTCCTGCAGTACTTGTATACGACAATATTTACTATGTCATCCTGGTACCTTTTACATACTAACTGGGCATAGGATGGTTTTGGATATATTAAACAGTAACTCGGCGTACTAAGCAGAATTCTAGTAACTCATCTGAAGGTGAGGTAAATAAATGAAGACGCCTACCTCCTTTTGATATAATTCAGATTCCTTCTTCTTGCAGAAATCGCACACGGCCGCTGCAAAGACGGTTCAGGTTAGACAACAGCAGAGTGCAAGTAAAACTACTGTGGTTGACCTCTACATTGTCCCAGTACAGCGGCGCTTGTGACAAATTCAACCATTACTTTGGAAAAATGTTTATTTTAGATCAAATCCAAAAATAAAACTCACCGTCTGTCTTGAGCACAGCCTTGCAGCCGATGCAGGTGCTTCTCTTCTGAGCGAACGCCATGAGGCCTCCCACCCTGGAGGTCAGCACGGTCTTACAGCGGGTGTGGTCTCCCTCTGGACGATAAAAGGTTTGAAACAACACAGAATTTCATTTATTTTACTTTCATTCCAGAATCAGGCTTTACTGGCCAAGTATTCTTACACTAATACAAGGAATCTGACTCCGTCCGTCAGTGACATTTCTCATACAGAACTTAAACGGTATAAGAACGACATAAGACTTTATTATTTGGGGGATAGTTGGAAGTTATGGAAATGACTTATAATAACCATTTTATGTTGTCGTCAGTCCGCCCTGTTGCATGCATGTGGCTTTTCACCATGTTCAGAAAAGAGGGAAAACCAATAAACTTCCTGACCACGGGAGGGGGGCAGCAGTCGAAAAGACTGTACCACACCAGTGCGTGCAGTATGTTTGTGTGTTATTATAAATGAAGTTAATGCAGCATTAAATGTATAATAAAAGCCTAAGAGTGTGTCTCTCTGTGTGCACGCGCACTCACTGAGGAGGATGTTTTCAGCTTTGCTCTCTCCCAAAATGGGCTCGAAGATTCTAAGCAGGGGCTTGGAGAGCTGCTGCTCCAGGTAGTACTGCGTGTCGATGGGGATGTTGTTCTCCAGCACATAGATGGGGTCCTGTCCCAGATGAGCAGAGAGGGATCATGGTTTTTTTTTTTTTTTATACATTTTATCTGAACTACCATGTGGTTTAATATTAAACTAAAAGGTTGCTGACAAAATGTTCAAATCTCATGCAATAAAAAAAAAATCCTCCACCATCGTAGAGCAATACTGGTCATCACTGTTTCTAATTTTCATTCTTTAACAGAACAAATGATAAACCTGTTTTTGTTTTTATTGCTGTGGACACCTTTCATTCCCTAATTGGGTCCTAGGGGGCCGCAGACCCCAGTTTAGTACCCCCGGCTTAAAAACACACACACACACACACACACACACCTCTGACTTCATGTACGCCGCTACACCCTTCGCAGCTTTGATGATGACGTAGGGAACTCTGTCTCCCAGGTTGGGGGCGCTGCCGGCGTCCCTCTTCTTCATTCTGTTCAAAGAAAACAAAAATCTAATTAACTGGACGTCTACACCACTTGGTTCATTTGTGGACAAACTTTTCAGCTTGTTTGTTCTTTGATCAAAAAAAAAAAAAAAAAATTATAAAATAAAATCCTGATCACTTACTATTAAAGTAGCTACAGGCACCAAAATAACCTGTGTTCCTCATCATTTACCTTAAAATCTACAATATAATTATCTTTGGGAACTCTTCTCATCATCCATAATAATTAAGGAACGATTAAAGAATGTGTTGTTTGGCTAAACTATAAAGGCTTTTATTAGTTCAGTATAATAAAAAATAGAACTCAATTATGTATACATGATATAATTATGCATTTGTTGTCCTCCTCTTCCACGATCCGTGCCAAACTTGGCTAATGTATTTGTAACCCATGCACCTTCGTCGTCCCATGTTTATTTATTTTCAAACTACACCCAAACTCATCGGACCTTTCGGCGAGCTCCACGTGCGCCTGCTTGGCCGCGTACTCCTGGGCCGTGCGCGTCAGCTCCTTGGTGATGACCAGCTGGCTGATGTCGACGCGGTTGCACAGCAGGTCTGAGATCACCTCCTTGGTGTGGGCCACCGCCCCCTCCGGATCCCTGAGGAGATAACACTACGTCAGCCAGCGCTCGCCCCCACACCCACAGCAGGCCCAATGCACCATGTATTGCAGTGTATTTCCCCCCTCGTTTCCAGGAGCCGGGCTAGTTGACCACCTCCTGCAGCCGTGCACTGAGATAACAATTATCACAGTTCTGGACACACAGGGGTGACATTGGTATTGACCCTTCCCTCGGATTCTGAGTAAAACGGGGAAAGGCGTTTCTCGTCAAAGGGGTGTCCCTTTTACGTGTACCTGTTGATGAGGATGTTCTGCAGGCAGGTGTTGATGAGGTTCGCCACCAGGGGGCAGTTGTCTCTGCGGACGGTCTCGATGCCTTTGCAGTCCATCTTGTCGTACGTGTCGGCGTTGGACGAGAAGTAGAGGCCGGCGTAGCGCTTCTTATTGATCAGCAAGTACGGATAGTACACCTGGGGGGCGGGTGAGAAGAGGAGTATGGCACTCGAGCAGACGCAGGGCAGAATGCTGCCGAATGGAGAGTCCAAGGCCAAACGGTCTGAGGAGGATAGAATCCCACCTTTTCAAACTCCAGCTTGATGGGGGGGACGAAGTGCGAGGACACCCACTCAGCTGCCTCTCGGCCCAGCACCATGGCATCCTTCACCGTGGCGACGCCGAGCTTGACCATGACCGAATCCGTGTCTCCGTAAATGACCTAATAAAAACGGTGGAGACGGCAATGAAATGGAAGGTACTATGAAGGTGTGCAAAAGTTTAATTTGTTTAAACAGACAAGTCGGTGGTTGGTCACAATGACAAATCCGTGGGAAACAATTGCAATTCCTCCGCACACCAGTTTGAATACCACCACTCTAAACCGTAATAGAGAATTGTGACATCACCAAGGAACTTGTGACGGGCAATCTCAGCGTGCACAGCTCGGCCAGAATCCATCCCCGACCTACGGCGAATGGGATGGCCTGCGGCAGCGCGCCGCCGCCCTTCTCACCTTTGCGTCCGCGCTGTAGCCCTTGGCGATGGTGTACCGAGACTCCACCAGCTGCTTGGTCTGCTCGATCATCTGCCGCCCAAAGCCCGTCACACTCTGGGGAGAGAGAGAGAGAGGCAGATGTTTTTGTGACAGCGCTATGACTTCCTGTCATAATGCAACACCTGCTGGAAGCATAAACGACCTGGACGTAGCTCGAGCATCAGATCAGACCTGCGGGCGGGTGAGTCCGCTCACCTGTGAGATCTCCAGGCACGGCAGCTTCCCCACTTGGGCTCCAGTGAAGCCGTACACAGAGTTGGCGCTGATCTTCAGCGCGAGCTGTCTGCCGTCCAGCACCTGCTTCTTGAATGGGTCCGTCTCCTTCTTGAGCTCCGCCTTTGCTCTGTGGACACAGACTAGAATATGTAACTGCGTGCAGACGATAAAAGCTTCCTCTTGGAGGATCAAACTAAGGCAGATGGAAAGTAAGCGAGTAATTGTCCAAATATCCGTCCATCTGCGCAGAAGAGCTGAGTAATATGGCTTTTTTTATGTTTTTATTACCCTATAGAATTGTTTTTCATATCTAATTATATTGCACTGAGTGGTTATCTATTAATGATTCCAACTAATCTAAATTCACTGGCCCAGAGATTATCTGTTATTTTACAGGGTTTTATTTATGTTTTCCATTGTATATGCATTCAACAATGGTTTTATAAATATTATAAACTAATCAGTAAGAAATTAAACGAGGAGTAGACGTTTTAAAGACATTTTAACAGCAGTCCACAGCACCTTAATTCCAACCTCAACTATACATTAAATCTTAAACTTACTACAACACCAGAAAGCGTCGGACAGGTGTATGGCAGCAGGAGACACCAGTAGAACACACATATCCATGCAATTTCCAGCCGTAACAATCTCTCCGTCGACAGGATCAACCACTTCCTCAAGGCCACATTCCCAAAAACACTCATTTGAGCCATTTCCTCACAGACCTCTTCCTGGCAGACAGCAGGTTCTCCAGGATCTCGGGCAGAAGTCCCTTTCGCACGGAGCTCTTGACAAACTGGTCGCTGGTCGGCGTCTTGATGAAGTCCTCCGGCGACAGTCTGAGGAAAGACGCGGCGTTAGAAGCCACGGAGCAAACGCGCACAAAACCAAAACCTGTAAAGACTGTAGAGAGACGGGCTGGGTGATTTGAAAGCAGGGCCAAAGATATTAGTGTACATCACACCCGCTTATACTGTATATTCAAGATCCCACCGTCAGCACTAGAAAGCCCAAAGCATTTACCAATTGGGAAGTGGCAAAATTAAATCGAAATTTCTAACATTTTACTAAATATGTGTGCTTTAAAAACAACCTAAGGTCAACAAACTGAAGATATAATAACATTATATACATCTACATCCAATCTGATAAGAGGATTTGTCATCCTAGATACATGAATGCTCTTACATATCAAGGCCCCTTCTAAATGTTTGTGTGTAAATCTCACAAATCTTATCTGTTAGCCTCACTAATTAACTAAAATAATATTTCACTAATTGTTAATACATCCTTCTTAAAGAGATAAACGCTCACCCCAGTTGCTCTGCCGAGCCTCTCTGAAGCAGCGTGGTGTAGCAGAGGTTGTGGGCCATCATGATGGAGGGATACAGGGAGGAGAAATCCAGGGTGGTGATGGGGACGCTGTAGTACCTGCAGCGCCGTATAGTACCACCAGGGGGCGACAGGGGTGAAGATTGCTTTATGGTTACAGTTCGCACTTAAAAATGGGAACTAATTTAAACATGGAAGAGCATTAAAAGTGCATTTCTGGGGGAAACTGTCTCAAACACGTCAAAGTAAATTGTAAGTGGCAGGTAAATAATGAAAAACCTCTTTCATACCCTTTCTCTGGTTCGATGACCGTCGCTCCGGTGTAGTCCTCCCCCGGCTGCGTCTTCACAACAGGCATGACCAGGTCCCGTTTCATGGCCTGACACAAACACATCAGAATAAAACTGGATTTAAATCGCACTGTCCAGGTAAACAAGGTTAACAAACAATGTATATGAGCAGATAATGTATTCTATTTAAGAGCATAAAAGAGACATGATTGTGAAATCATTGTTCAGTGTGATCGTATAGTCTAGTTGTCTATATAAAGGTAGCATCTCTTGATTAGCGCTGGGACTCAAAAGATAATTGTATGGGCATTGACTGAATTGAGTCGATCGAATATCAAAACAATCTGGCATTTCAATCTAAATCCATTAAAAAAACACACACACACACACACACACACACACACACACACACACACACACACACACACACACACACACACACACACACACACACACACACACACACACACACACACACACACACACACACACACACACACACACAGCACTCCACTCAAACCTATTTGTGTCAAGATAACACCTCATTTATCCCCGGGACAAAAGTCAGGTAATTCAGAGATTGAGGACATTCTGTTACCTGTCGCAGCAGCTGGGACACCACCTTGATCTGCTGCCCCCTGGAGAGCAGGTAGGTGAGTGGCACCCCCGTCACCCTGGCCATCTCCATGTAGTTGATGACGCACATGAGCTTCTGCAGCAGCCGTAGCGGCAGGTAGGCGTCCTTCAGGCAGTAGACGGCCAGGCGCCGCCGTGTCTGCTCGTTGCCGTTCTGGGGTAAAAAATAAAATAAACAGAAAAGGTAGCAGGAAGGCGTCAGAAAACATGGTGTAAATTCTTGCGTACTTTACATGGAAAATACACCGATTCAGCAAGAATCTCAAAGAGTACAGCTCAACGTTTTGAGTTGCTGGGGCTGCTACGACGAGATTCCGGTGAATTGATTCGGGAGTCACGGTTCACCTCACGGTGCTGCAGCTCGCTTCCTTACCTGCAGGTCAGTGATGATGGAATGTTGCACGTCCTCTTTCTGTTCTTGCAGGAAGTGGTAACTGACGGCGTTGAGCGTGTACGAGCGCAATTTGTAGTCCCTGAGGAGAACCTGGATAACAACATCCACATTTTAGCCGTCCTTGCATGCAGTCACACCTCCGAATGTCCAAGCTAGTATGAAATGTGACTAGGAATGGGAATGGGACTAGGGATGTGACTCCAATTTTGCACATATTCTAGTATCGCTTAAACTCCTCAAATATGTAAGCTCAAGAACATTTGAATGGGAAGTAGTTACAGACTGATGAAGGGCCGGTTACTTCAAGCAGTAATCCAATATTTGATACTTCATACTTCTAAGAAACCATTCAATGTATTTGCAAAATGCAGCTCCTCTACATGCCGTTTCCACCGTTGGTGGCGGAGAGCGCTTTTCCCTCAGTAAGAACGCAAAGATGGCGGTGTTATTTCCCAGCGGGCGTTTAGAAGTCCTAGGAACCGGATTCCTTTTGGCCGTACCTGCAGCAGGTCAAACTGAACTCTGCCCTCCATGTTCATGATCTTGTTCTCTCTGCGGCCCATCTGCTTGCTCTGGAAGTTCGACTCTCGAAGGACCGACTTGATGCCTCGCACTCTGCCCAGGTAGGGGAACAGATCCACCTGGACAGGAAGGAAAGGAGCAGTGAGGCCGGGTGGAAACCGGTTTGCGGGTTCGACTCCCCTTGGGATCGAACCCACGACAAGGAAGAGGCTCGCGACACAAACAAGGTTCTATCGCAGGAACAAAACCATTAATTATCGCGAGTACATTTGAGGTAGAAAGCCTTCTAGGTTCTAGGGAGCCTCACCTTCAGAGCCACCGCCCTGTTGAGGAGGTAAGGGAAGTCAAAGTTTTGGATGTTGTAGCCGGTGACTACGTCCGGGTCCACGGTCCTCACAAACTCCGCCCAGCTCTGCACACACAAAACACAAATGGGACGCGTGGAATAGAGACCCAAGCGACAGGGAACAGCGGTGACAGGTCTGACGGTGCGTCCGGAACTACACACCACATCTTATTATCGTCTGGTATCTCGAGGACATCTTGTTTTCCCAGCAGGCTTTTCACGTCAAAAAACAGGCATCAACATTTTGAACAGGCGTTCACATCTGCTCAAATTTAACTGGACACATTTTCCATCAATTCACCCCTAACTCTAAGCCTCTCTCAGTTTGGTCTCAAGTTTGGTCAATAGTTGTGCAGCACACTGAGCTGCGTGTGTGTGTATAAAATAGACAACTTCGACAATTTGTTTTTTTCCCTGCAATGTTTATCTGTTCACGACGACACCGGGGGGAAAAAATGAAAAAAATTAATACAATTTAATTCCCTTCAATTATTAATTTAAACTATTTCCGTAAGCATGAAGACAATTTTGACGAAAATCAATGCAAATAGAAGTTCACATGTTTTTGCGCTGGTTAAGTCATCCTGTACAGTTCATCCCGAGAATTCTGTTTACCATTGGAAATGTTTCACTGTACCACACACACACACACACACACACACACACACACACACACACACACACACACACACACACACACACACACACACACACACACACACACACACACACACACACACACACACACACACACACACACAGGGTCAAAGGCTGTCAGCCAAATATTTACTGTACGACTGTTTGACTTGGTGTATGTTTCATGACAACAACATGCGGCTCAAAGTGAGAGGGCAAGCAACTTATAATACGAATAATAAATTAAAAAAGCAAAACGCAGTGCAAAAACAGAAGGATAAGAATATGCAAATAAAAGAAAATACATTTATACACTCAAATTCAAGTAGTTGAAGCACTTTGTGCGAGAGTTGACCTGGAGTAGTTGTTTCTCCTCAGCGAAGCACAGGATCTGGGATCCTATGATGCTGGAGCAGGTCTGCAGCGTGAAAACTGTGCGGATGAACGGCTCCGTCTCTCCCTGCCGCTGCACCATGGAGGCGATCTGGATGACCGGGTCTTTGTCCGCCTCAGGGAAGATACCTGGAAGAGAGAGGAGTACCCCCTGGGTGAGACACGGAACGCACAAACACAGCGGAAAGAACCATGAAATCAAAAAAGGCCCATAAGCGGGTCAACTGCAACCGCTGGATTATTTCTACAAAAAGTTATTTACCGTTTGTAAATTGGCTTAAAGTGTTTCAACATGATCCCTTTGACAAAACCCTAACCATTTTCGAAAATACATGTTTTTAGACATTTTGAAACAAAGAACTGTTCGCAGAAATAAGTTTACAAGATTTTATGATTATTATTTTCTTTTAATTTTCAGTAAGCAAACCGGTCCCAAAAAATAATCAACTCTGTAGCACCCTCATATCACTCGATTAACAGCAGAAAGAATCATTTGAAACGCACGATGGGCATCACATACATTTCTGGAGAAGGAAATGTCATACCTAAAAGAAAAAAGAAAAAATAACTGCATATTGTTTGTAGATTTGTTTGTCAATACGAGCAGATCTTGATTCATCCAAATCCCTTAAATTTTAATGAGCAGAAACCTTTTCTTCCAGCGCACTCTATGTCGAAGCTGAGGACCCGGAGTGGTGCGATCCTCTGCCACTCTCCTTCCGCCGGGTGACTTATGATATCTGTCCATCCCACGTCCACCTCGTACTGACACAAGGAGACCTGACGGAGGGAGAGAGAGAGAGAGAGAGAGGTAAGGGTGGGAGGAGAGTTTAGGAGGCTTCACGCTCTACAAAAACAGAGCGCTGGCGCATTGATTTCTATCCAGTCTGATTTCCACCGTATCGTATTTGCTCGGATCTTTTGGGCTCAAGCATCAAATGGGTAGAACCCTATTGTTTTCTTGTCGCTTTATCATTAAGGTTCAAACCCATGACGGGGTAGAACCCCATCACATTGTTTTGTCGTTTTATTCATTTTCTTCGTTGTCTTGTGCAGCGTCTCAAATTGCTGTGCGATGGAACGAGCAAGAAACATGAAACTTGGCCCAATATGGAAATAATGTGCAAATGCTTCAAGAAACATGAGCCCAATCGGCCAGATGGCGGCGCTATAATTAAGGCCCAGCTCAATGCGCTCTACAAAAAAGCCTCTTGGACCATAAAAGTCCGTCATGATGGATTGTTTGCTAATTTGCATAATGTGAAAAACAGTAATGTGAATAGACTTTTTGGAGGGTTTTGACTGTATCGACACCAAATTTGGTATACAGCATTGCGGGACTGAGATATACATTCCTACTATAAATGAGCAAGATCGGTCACAAAAACGTTAATATGAGTATTGCTCATTACTTAAAAGATGGAAGATCCACACAGACAAACTCGTCTAGGAGGGATGTGAAGGTGGCTTGCCTTGCCGGGGTGGCGGGGGTCAGTGTCTCCCGGGTCCCTCTCCTCCCTCAGTCTGAACTTTCCTTTGGGGAGCTCCATCCAGCAGCAGCCGACCACGTCACTGTCCACCATGAACCTGCAACGCCCAGCAACCAAACAGCAGCCTCACTACACTGAACTACAAGTACAGTAATGTGATGTTATAACTACTGATATACTGTATATTGCAATAGGGACATGCTTTGCAGTTCAACTTTAACAGCCCAATTATCCTTTTGATAAATAGACAGACATTGTTGTCGCAACAGTGCTTGGTTCATGGTTTATTTGAACACTTTAATGGTTCGATATTGAGAGGAAATTTTAAACCACAGGCCTGAAATTCTAGTCAACATTCACTCTGTTGAATTTGCTCAAGATTACAACATGCCTGAAATGCCACACACTGTTTCCATTTTAGTCCAACCTGAGAAAGACCTTTACATTAACACACACACCTGATTTCAAAATCTATGTTTGCCTCATAAGGCAGATACTGGTGCATGGGAAAATGCCCAAACTTAAAGCCCTGCTCCAGCAGTCTCTTTGCCGGGGCTATGAGCCGAGGCATCGCCATGGTAATCCGGAGGAAATCCACAACTCGGCTCCCATGGTAACCGTACATGCCTGGAACAGACAAAATATATTTTTAACAGATTTTCCCATTCCAGTCCTTAAGATGTTTTTTAAGATTACGTCTGAATTTTTATTACAATAATTTATATTATGCAATCAAAACAGTACCAATCCTATAACTTTGCAACATTTCTTTATGTGCATAAAAACTACAGACAGATTTCCAATTTGGACCGCTCACATCCGACTCATTTGACATATCGGTGGATTGTAACGGTTGGCATTGCAACATCGCACCATTCTGACCGCTACTCACTCTCTTTGCGGGTGATGTCGACAGCGAGCACGGTGACAGAGATGTTGTCCTTATTGGAGCGCATGTCCTTCAGCACCACCGAGTTCAGCTCCCTTTTAAATTCACCCAAGTGTTCGCGTGTGAACCCTGAAAACAGAACCGTTACAGGTCGGAACCAACCAAAAGACAATAGGCCAATACACAGAAGGTGTAGCTAAAATAGACTAATGGAAAAACGTTAATGACACAGGCCATTCAGTCCTAACGGATGATCAGTATTTATAAAATACTGAATCAGTCATAAAACACTCAGCTAGGAGCTCGTACCGGTCGGTGCGGGGGTGTAGAAGTAGGGTGCAAAGCCGTGAATGTGGCAGCAGACGCTGTTCCCATTGTCTGTTACGCCAAACATCCGGATGATTGGGACGTTACCATGCGACTGGCCTGGCATGCCCGCCACTGCACCTCCTAGACAACACAAAAGTTTAAATTAACAAACAAACAGTATTTAAGAGTACCATTAAAAGTACCACCGAGTACCAATCCTCAGAATTGAGTTGTTCACAAAAAATGGTGTCCGCGCAACCACTTTGAATGTTTATCACAGCGTCTCTAGTGTCCATTACCCAAATAGTAGTCGAGGTCAATCTGCTGAAAGACCAGTGTGTCTGAGGTGGGGTCCAGCGAAGGCGCGTGAGGCCGGCGCCAGCGAGGGTTGATGTCGGCCGAGAACAGCTCACCTAGAGAACAGTTCCATTTAGGCGTCCAGTAAAAGGCGTTGTTTTGTTTTGATCAAGACCACCAAACTGAAGCAAATATTAAAACAGCCGGTGTATATTGTCAATAGTGAAAGGAAAAACCAGGAGTATTTTTCAAGGAGTTTTGACGTGTTTTGTTCCTCGTGGCCTGTGACAGACTTTTGTGCCACGTGCTCTGCAGTGATGCCAAACTGATGATCCTTAATTACAGAAAAGCAGCACACGCGCATCATTGTTTCCCCATGACACTGACGTACCGACGGGGATGACGTCGTGCCCCGCTTGGCCCTCCGTTCCCTCCACCTCTACATCGTCGAACATGGACAGCTCCTCCTCGAAAGTCGACGGGCCGTCATCCCACTCGCCGCCGGTTTTGCCGCGCTTGGGCTGCGACGCCTGACCCATCGGTGGGCCGCCGTTGCGTCTTTTTATGTCCATGTCTAGAAGTTGGTTTAAAATAAAAACAAACAGATTAATAACAGGGGGGGGGGGACACAGATTGAGCAACCACTGATGAAAGTGACACATTTGGGGGAGGTGGAGGGAGAGCTGAGGATCCTGCGGCTTCAATTTGGGACAAAGCTGAACACTGCACTTGGTTGAGAACAATAACAAAAATAAATCAAAACAAAGTGTTTGTTTTGATGTCATGTACAGAACAACAGGCATTTCAACTCTGCACGTGTTGAGCGTCATCGTGGCTTTCGTCATAGATTAGACAGATACACATGTGTTTAGTTAAGTAGTAAATAGTTTTTCGTTTCGTGTAGCTACATAGATCTCTAAATAGATTATCTGAAACACCAACCAGCCGGATATTCCTTTCAAAACAGCGCCTGAACTGCGTCGTCGCTCGCTTCAGAGCGTCCGGTTAACCGTTTTTGCTATCAAAACAGAACGCAACGCGGTGTGGCGTTAACGCACACGGCACCGAGCCCGCACCCCGACGCCGGTTGTGAACTCAGCCGGACGCCTCCGACACGATATCGGGGATAAATACCGAGTCCCGGTGCAACGTCCCCGCTGCGTAGACCACCGCTGACGTCCGCTCCCGCCAAGCCGCTTCAATTCGGGCAGCGCCACCGCAGAAGGCGCGGAAATACACCCTACTTCCGGCGAGGGGATTCGCACTTCCGGTTCGAGGTAAAAACATGAAAAGTAATGAAATACTGTATACTGTATATATAAACAATATAATAAATATACTAAAATAAAATATATATATATATAATATAAATAAAAATCCAAATAAATCACGGAGATTCGCTGCCTTTGAAAGATCTGTAAGTTATACCGTGTTTTGTACAAAACATTACGTTTACTTTCATGTTTTTCTCACGGTTAGAAAACAATATCTAGTCAATTGTATTGTGCTGAGGATCATAATTATATGCCGCATTTCTTATTTATACATTTAAAACCGATTTCAAACCTTATTTATAGTTTTTGATGGAGTATAGTTTTTGCGTAATTGTCCCACTTAAGCCAGCGATGGAACGCCATTTGAGTCAATATTAAATAAATACTTTCACGAATAAATAAATATGCCGACGAAATAAACCCTGAAATCAATAAATGAGGCAATAAATGTATTAATAATTGTAAATGTAAGTATATAAATGAGTACATATAGTTTTATAAATAAATCGTTTTGGGTTGTTTCTTTTAAAGGACGTTTTTCAAAAGACAATTTTTATTCATTCAGAGTACTTTTATTTCCTCATTCCATATTTATTTATTCAAGAGGACTTTCATTTCATAATTCCACATTTGTTCATTTCAGGGCACTTTTATTTCATGATGCCACATTTCTAATCCTTAAATGCAAATGATTCCAATCCTCGATCCAATCGAGGAGTTATTGGAAGCTGAGGACCAGTTTCGAGCAAGCGCTCATAGTCCTGTCATGGTTGCGGCGCCTCCCCTTCTCTCCACTGGCTCTGAATTTGTGAGATAACCATGCGGCATTTATTTGCATTAAGGATTGGAAATGTGGCATCATAAAATAGAAGTGCCCTGAAATAAATACAAATAATATTTTGAAAACGATCCTTTTTAAAAAAAAAAAAAAAAACCGATTTATTTATTTAACTAATTTGTGTACTTACTTATTCAACACTAATTTGTGTATTTATTTAATATAGACTCAAGTGGCGTTCCACAGCGATAAAGTACTAAAAACATTCTTTCAGCTTCAAACGCTATCAAACAAGGCTAAGATAAGTTCATCGCCTCGTTTGTATGAAAATCTGACTTTAAAAATCTAAAAATAGAAAACACTTTAAACTTTAATACTTTCAAATAGAAGGCGAGATTACTGTTAGTAAACAGTATATATATATGTATATATGTATACTGTTTGAGCCTTTGTGTATTTCATGGCTCAATTCCATTCAATTGTATTCTTCTTGATGTAAATGCTTTCTAATAGTATATTACAAATGAATGCCATGAGTAGATTACTATTATTATTATTATTACTATTATTACTGTTATTATTATTATTATTATTATTATTATTATTATTATTATTATTATTATTATTAATAATAATAATAATAATAATAATAATAATAATAACTTTATGAACTATTCTGAGCTTGTTTGAGTTTAAATTATAAGACAATGTATAATGTCCAAAGTTCCTTCTTTCATTTTGTTTGGCGTTGCAAACGTGGTCAGTTTAGAAGGTTTAGGCGTGTGTGTGTGTGTGTGTGTGTGTTTGTGTGTATGTGTGTGTATGTGTGTGTGTGTGTGTGTGTGTGTGTGTGTGTGTGTGCCGTGCTCATGTCAACATATCGTCAGGTTTATAGCTATGTTCCCCGTGATCCGAGCAGGCATTATAAATAACCATCCTGCCCTTCTCTTCTCACTCCTCTGGCAGAAAATAAAAGCTCGGTCACATTACCAAAGAGCCACTCTCCTTTCAGCCTGGTATGGTTGTTCACAGTCCGACGGACAGACGGACAGACAGACCGACACAAAAGCTTGGTTCTTGGCGGTTAGGGGAGGTAGAGGAATCCAGAGAAGCCACTGCCAAGTTTTCTCATTATAGGGCCCACAACAACTTGCTGGCCTGGATTGTTTATTTTTATTTATTATTATTATTATTATTATTATTATTATTAGTAGTAGTAGTAGTAGTAGTATCATTATTAGTATCAATATGTGTATTATTATTTTCAAGTAGAGAGAATGAGAAGAATAGAGAAGGAATAACCACAAATAGAAGAACATAGAGAATTAAAAAAAAAAAAAAAAAGCTAATAAATACTCGAAGATAAAGAGATAGAAGTCGATTTTAAAACATGGTCTAAAAGGTGAGATGTCTGAAGGGAAATGTTCCAACAAAAAAATAAAAATAAAAATAAAGTAGTCCACCAGCCACTGTAAAACCCTTCAAACTTCGTGGAGCCAATCGCGTGACTTGTTGGGCGAAAACGCCCCGTTCCTCGCTTTGCTTTAGGGTGCGGGGGGCGTGGGCGGATACTAACCCCCGGACCGCGCCCCCTTCCGTGGATCCACAGCACGCGGCGCGTCCGAGCGATCGGCGGCGCGTCGAGCCAATCGGAGCGGCGTTGGTTGGCACAGGCCGCCGCCCCCTTCGCTTCCCCTCTTCTCCTCTATTTTTGATTGTATTTATTCTCCCCCCGGACCGATGGTGACAGCTGCCAATGTCGCCCTTGCGCCCGTGAAGCTGCGGTGATTTCGAAAGGGTGAGTAGTCCCCGCGGTTGGTCTCAATAATAGTCGCGTCCACTCGCCGACGCGGACACATCCGCACGCAGCGTCCGCGTCCCAGGTTCTCCCTCGCCGTCGGTTGTCACGTTCGCGTTTTCAAACGGAGCGGTTATTATTATTATTATTATTATTATTATTATTATTATTACATCACCTTGTCGTTTATCTTTATTTATCTTGATTTGTTTCATCTGTATCATCTTTTTCCTGGGTTATTTTTTGGGTTTTTTTTTTGTTTGGTTATTTTTTGGGTTTTTTTTTGTTTTTTGGTCCAGACGGGTGGCGGAACGCGCGGCTTGCTCTTGGGAATTCTCCAAAATAGTTCACACGAGAGTGGATCCATTGAAAACATTCGAAGGAGAATATGTCGCCGATGTTACTGTACGAGCCGAGAGAGAGAGAGAGAGAGAGGAGAGAGAGATGAGAGAGAGAGAGAGAGAGAGAGAGAGAAGAGAGAGAGAGAGAGAGAGAGAGAAGAGAGAGGAGAGAGAGAGAGAGAGAGAGAGAGAGAGAGAGAGAGAGAGAGAGGAGAGAGAGAGAGAGAGAGAGAGAGAGAGAGAGAGAGAGAGAGAGAGAGAGAGAGAGCGCGCGCCTGCTTTTTGGGAACTGCTCGCTGAAGAAGGCCGTGACGACAGCGCTCTTGAGGCCACAGTGTCCCCCCCACAGGACACTACACACTGCACACACCCCTCCCACCCAGTGTGTTACACGGAACCAACCCACACCGGTATTTAATCTCCCCAATGTGGGTGTGACGTCACTCCCAGGTCTGGTAATATGCAATATCGCCAGTACTGTTCTGAAGCCAGGGCCACTGGAACCACTGACTTTACCCCCCAAATCGTCTGCCACCAACACACCAATACTGCAGGGAGTGGATGCTGTGCTCTGCCTCATTATCAATACACTGGCAGAAATAGAATAGAATAAGCAGCTGGAGTGGATTTCATTTTAGGTTGGCGAAATGCGCACATGTCACTCCAAGGCGCGGAAGTGCGTCAAATGTAAACATTGTTAAGGGAGCCCCGTGGGTGTGGGTGTGGGGTGACGAAAATAGCGTCCCCATGGGCTGGATTTAGGGATTTGTGGATTGATTCGAGTCAGATCACGCAGTCATTTTGGGCTATCTAAGTGTCTGGGCCCGACCGATGGCAGTGTGACAGTTTGTTTTGTTGGAGCATGTTTGAAACAAGCACAGACACACACTCTCACACACACTTCCTTTACGCCTGCCTCTCTACTTTTGCTCCCTTGCTTCACTACCACTCCCGGTGGTAAGGTGGTTGCATCAGTTCCCTACAAACAGGTAGGAATTGAAGCAGGATTTACTAAAATGCTGCATTTGATAGAAAGACGGCGATGTCGGCTGTTAATGAAGTGAACTCTACATTTTGCCACTGACTTGAAAGTTATTCCACTGCATTTCACTGTGACTGACTCTTTATCAAACTGTCTCAAATACCCTATACTACTTGCTAGTAGAATTTGTGTGTGTGTGTGTGTGTGTGTGTGTGTGTGTTTGTGTGTGTGTGTGTGTGTGTGTGAGCACGTGTTGCTTTTCAGAAACACACACACACACACTCATATTTCACATAATTTGCCGTACTCTATACAGATAACTATTATACAGGGTACTTCTACAATTACAGACCTTTTTTCTTTCTATTCCAATTTTTTTTTTCGGTTTGATGTTTTCTAGATAGTGTATTCAAGTGAATATTGACATTCTTTAAAAATTGTAGAAAATATATATTTTTAGTAAAGAAGGAAGTAAATATGAACGAAGACAGTCTTCTCTTACATTTCTATCAGACCACTGCACTATTTGAAACAAGTGTTTTTAGAGGGTTTTTTATTATTTTGCATTATTATTCCTTCTATTGTTTGTTATTTTTGTGCGAGAGACGCTGACCACCTCTTCTGCATGGGGAAATAGGGAAGCTACAAGATGTTTGATGAAGTACTATAATGCAATAGGAAATTGGTTGTATGATGGGTAGGTGGGTGAGTGAATGTCTTGTGTTTAACCTTGGCTAAAAGTCACCGTCGAACTGAGCTGATGTGGTGGAAACCAATGGCCAAAGATGTTCATTAACATTTATACGTTTACAATTGTATTTTACAATTTGAGCTGATAGCCTGGTTGAGAGACTTATTATAAGTTCATCCCCAGAATAAGCTTAACCCAAAAGACCGCTTCCAGCAGTAACAACAGCCAGAATCAGAGTCACAGCATCAGTGGCTATCCCTCGAATGGGAAGCTGTGATTGGGAGTCAGGATGCACAGACCTGCACGTTGAGTTGTTCACCGCCGTATTGGAAATCGAACCGTTCCACGGAGCTTCCCTCTCAACGGTGCGTCCTGTCTGTTTTCCCAGCATGCCTCTAGCACGCAGCCTGTCCGTCACCTCCCTCTCAGGACTCGAGGAGTGGGATGAGGAATTTGATTTGGAGGATGCTGTCCTGTTTGAAATCGCCTGGGAGGTAGCGAACAAAGGCAAGTCAACAAGCGTGCGGGTTTACCTTGTGCTTTTTATACGGTGAAGCATTGACATCTGGGAGAAAATAAATCCGCTTACTGGAATAGTTTATTATTATTATTATTATTATTATTATTATTATTATCTTTTCAAGTTGTCCTATCTGGAAGAACCTTTGATTTGCAGGGATAACTGCAGAACCATAAAGATACCCTGTAAAGAGAAGCAAATGTCTTCATCTTCATCTCTGTGAATAATAATAATTAATAAATAACAATAATTAATAATAAAAATCAACTTTATTTGTATAGCACAATTCATACATGAGATGCAACTCAAATTTCCTCACAGAGAGTAAACAAAAAAATACAAAATAAAATAATTAAAAGACAAAGCGCTGTAACATTACATTTCACTGCATATATATATGAAAGTATGTATATGTATGTGACAAATAAAAATCTTAATCTTGAACATACAAATTGCACACAGTTAAACATTAAAAAAAGAATAAAAAGAATAAAGGGACTGGGAGCCAGTTCCATCATTTTGGGCATGTCTCTGCATGTGCGCAGTTGGGGGGATCTACACCGTGATCCAGACCAAAGCCCGTCTGACCTCAGAGGAATGGGGGGAGAACTACTTCCTGGTGGGCCCCTATGTGGAAAGCAACGTGCGCACGCAGGTGGAGCTGATCGAGCCCACAAACCCGGCCCTGAAGAGGACCATCGACAAGATGAACGCCAGTGGGTGTAAGGTAGGCGTAAGGCACTGTCGGATGTTTACGGTCAAAACGTTGAATTCGTGCCGGTTTGCCCTGGGGTCCTGCTCCAGGGTGAACTCCAGCTGCACTCCACTCCACGTCTCCAAGCTGTGTTCTGACCCCGAAACCCCAAATTTATTGTTAACGTTTTTAAACTTATTTTGACCATAAAAGTACACAGTCTAATAGAGATCAAACTGATAATAATAATAATAATAATAATAATAATAATAATAATAATAATAATAATAATAATAATAAAAATAGTAATGATGATGATGATAAAAATAACATTTATTTGTAAAGCACCTCAAACAACTCAAAGTGCTTTAAATGAAAAAGGCCATGAGATCGTGACAAGAAAGCAAAGGCAAAATGCATTTACAAAGTACAATAATAAAATAATCCCTCCTCTGTCAGTGTATTCTTTCCCCCTCTCTATCAGTTTCCTCTCGGTCTGTCCATCTCCAACCATGTCTCTAAACCCAACGGCATTTTCTCTTAAAGGTTAACGGCTGTATCAGTCTCTCTCACTCTCTCTCTCTCTCTCTCTCTCTCTCACTCTCTCTCTCTCTCTCTCTCTCTTTCGCTCTCTCCCTCTCCTTGTGTGTGCCCACTTGTAGGAATAAATACCTTTCTATGTTTATGTGTTTGCTGTGTCACTGGAGGAGCAGCGTGTGACGGTGGCTCATGCCGCCGCGTGGCGGAGCTGCTATTTTAAAGCGGTGGTTCAGACTTTTTGGAAGCCCATGTGATTGATTTTGAACTGGGAGACCTTTCAGCCCATTCTAAAAGTGCTCAGGCAAAGGTTGTGGCGAGGGGATATTCACGGCACGAACTGGAGCCGGTGGCGTTTGTGAGCGTCGGTTGTATACTTTTTTCTTTTTCTTTTTCTTTACATTTACCTCTGGTATTTTTATACCAGGTACGATTTACACCGGGGTGTCCCCTGGACGTATTATGATGTGACTATGTCTCAGTTAAATGATGTGAATTCAGAGTTCAAACGATAGCAAAAATTTGGACTAATTTACCATTTAAATGCCTGACATTCCAGCTAGTCTGCAAATTAAAGATTGCAAACATATAGTCACTCAGCACCTCTTTTCATGTGTATGGAATAAAATGGTCCCATTATTTATTAATGTCTAACAGAAATATTTCACTGTGAGCGCTCTCTAAATATTATATATATAGTATATAATTTATTTTATTTAAGAGTCATTATATATACTGTAAATCAACAGTCTTGATCAAAATGTTTCCAACACAAAATTCCACTTTTTTGCAGATGATACCGTGATACACTGCTCTGCGTCTTCACCAAACCGGGCTCTTTTGAAGCTACAAATTGCTTTTAATATTGTACGATGTGCGTGATTTAAAAACTTGTTTTGAATGCTGACAAAGCAAAACTGATGATGTTTTTATTTGCAAAATGAAAGCCACCGAACCTTCCATCCATCACCACTTTTCAGGGCTCTGACACTGAGTCTGTATCTCAGTGTAAATATCCAGGAATTGTAATTGATGATTCTCTCTCGTTGAAGTCTAACATTCAGCAATTGGTGGAAAAAAAAAACGGATACATATTGCGGCTGTTTTATCCCTGATGTTGATGACTTGTGATGCATATTGAGAATGTTTTTGATATTTTATGAATCTGTAAATCATTCTTTAATTTCATTGTAAATTGTTATGGTTTTTTTTATGTCTGGAACTCTTTTTTTTTTTATCTCAATGAGACTCAAGAGTCTCATTGACTCTTCCTGGTTAAATAAAGGTTAAAAAAAACAAAAATAAATACAATTTGTAAGGTTGTACATCGTGGTTATTTTTCCTGTCCCCGCTGTCAATGCAAACAAAATATTGTGTATTATGTTCATTTTCCCTCCCACGCAGTTTCAGTTCTTTCCTCTCTACTCATCCTTCACCTCTCCTCCTCCTCCCCCTTCACCCGCAGGTCTACTTTGGCCGCTGGCTCATTGAGGGCAGCCCCTACGTGGTCCTGATCGACGTGGCCTTCACAGCCTGGTCTCTGGACCGCTGGAAGAGCGAGCTGTGGGAGAACTGCGCCATCGGCGTGCCGTGGTTTGACCGCGAGGCCAACGATGCCGTCCTGTTCGGCTTCCTGACGGCCTGGCTGCTGGGAGAGGTGAGAGGCTCGCAGGGTCCACCTGGTCGGGTTAAACAGAAACGGGAGACCAGAAGCCTGAACATCAAAAAAAAAAAATTTTAAAATAAAAAAAAAATAGAGACAGCCTCAATGAGCCACTGTCCAGCTCAATTTGGAACATGTGGCCATCCCATTTACAACAGTTCTCTATTGAATATTAGCAACTGTCTGAAGGGAAAAATATGAAGATGTAGTTTAAGCAACAAAACACACTTGAGGGAGGAAGGCTGTTTATTTTTTGTCTCGCTCTCGATTCTATTGCATAAAAACCGAGCGGATTAAGAACTGTTCTGAACCCAGTGACCTGTCAGACTTCCTGTTGACGTCTAAGTGTGTGTGTGTGTGTGTGTGTGTGTGTGTGTGTGTGTGTGTGTGTGTGTGTGTGTGTGTGTGTGTGTGTGTGTGTGTGTGTGTGTGTGTGTGTGTGTGTGTGTGTGTGTGTGTGTGTGTGTGTGTCCCAGTATGCGGCCCAATGTGAGGATCCCCCCCACATCCTGGCCCACTTCCACGAGTGGCTGGCGGGGCTGGGCTTGGTGCTGTGCCGACAGCGCCAGCTCCCGATCGCCACCATCTTCACCACGCACGCCACGCTGCTGGGGCGCTACCTGTGCGCCGGGAGTGTGGACTTCTACAACAGGCTGTCAGAGGTGTGTGTGTGTGTGTGTGTTAATGAAGAAGAAAATCAGAAATCATCGACTCATGATCGCTTGTTGAATAATGTGCATGAATCCAATTTCTGCAATTTATCATCATTTCCCAAAGTCCAATAAATGTTTTAAAAACACTATATAAAAAACAAGTTAAGACTAATTGCTTCATGTTTATTAAGTGCTTCGAAAACAACGTAGTTAATGTTCAAATTA
Organism: Zeus faber; assembly: GCF_960531495.2. Classification (NCBI taxonomy): domain Eukaryota; kingdom Metazoa; phylum Chordata; class Actinopteri; order Zeiformes; family Zeidae; genus Zeus; species Zeus faber. Next base: position 19,960,663 of record NC_137205.1, read on the forward strand.
AATTATTTTCATGACAATTTCTTAATTCACTTCTTATTTTTTCCTTTTATTACTAAATCATTTACCATTACACAGTTGTACGTATCTATTACCTTATGGAGTATCAAGCATGTAAATGGGGTACTTTTGTATTTTTTTGTAGTATTTATTACAGGTACCATATGTCCTCAAATATAAACAAACAAATAAACAACCGGACCTCTAATAAAAGCCAGGGGCGTGGTCTACACAAACAAATAAAATCCTGCCTGAAATACAGCCCGGGGGAAAAACAGATCGGAGCTGTTCCGGTGCGAAGCTCCGCTCCCAAACAAAGCAAATAAAAACTGTGTGTTTTTATTGTAGATTTATTTAGTTTACTGTATTACCTACTGCTACGTAGCCGATTGCTTTTTGGGGTAAATGCCCCGCTCTGAGCGCTCTCACTCTCCAGCGCTCCAAGCTGGAAGTGGTACGTTCAAGGCAAACTCGGAAAACTGTAATTCCCCCGTTGGCTTCCACCACAAGTGCAGCTTTCACGGTTGCTCTCTCTTTTTCCACCATACATGTGTTTCATGGCATGGCACCCAAATGGAAGTTTGATTTAAAATTCATGTTAAATTATGATCAAATATACTTATTAAACAGAGGGAATTAGATACAATAGCCTTTCCCATATTTAAGCCTGCTTAAAATAAAGGCCGATATCCTCTGCAATTGAGGAAAAGGCCCCGGGGGGGATGTTTTATGTAGAGATCCACGGATAAATCAGCCGGTTTTCAGCTTGATTGGCCATGACTGGTGACTGGCTGATTAGTGTGAGATATATTCGATTCTGTGACACTCAAAAATTAGAGCGAAAGAAAGAAAATGTTGGCTGTTTGGATGTACTTCAAGTTAACAAAGAAGATTTGATCAACTATTTATCTTTATCGCCTGACAATACCCCCCTTCCCAAGTCAGCTTCAGCCACCAATAGAATCTAATTATTTGGGAAACACTGTACGGTATGTATCACTTAAATATTAGCGGTAAGGATAACACATATGCCATGCTAAAATAATTGGTGGTTTAAGAATATATGAAGGTGTGTTGGTGAGTTGCCACTCATTGTCCCTCCTTTTCTGGCAGGTGTATTTAGCTGTCACAATTGAGTATTCTTCTCTCTCTCTCTCTCTCTCTCTCTCTCTCTCTCTCTCTCTCTCTCTCTCTCTCTCAGTTCAATGTGGATAAAGAGGCAGGCGACAGACAGATCTACCATCGTTACTGTTTGGAGCGCTCGGCAGCGCGCTGTGCTCACGTGTTCACCACCGTGTCACAGATCACGGCCATTGAGGCCGAGCACCTACTCAAGAGGAAGCCAGGTGTGTGTGTGTGTGTGTGTGTGTGTGTGTGTTGTATGTAAATACACGTAATTTGACCTTGAAAGTCATGTTGTGGTACTTATCCATAACCTCTTAAATTCAGCTCCTGGACAGTTGGTTTTCATTTTTAACTCGGGCCACAAGCAAACATTTTGGAAAGCTAATCCATAGATGATTTCTACCGTAATTTATATATTTTTTGTAATAAGAGGATATGGATGATATTTATTCCTATTTTAATCGTTAATTATACCTTGTGATTGTGTGTTTCATTACGACGCCCAATAGATAAAACAAATCTTTTGACTAAATGTAGTGTTTTCTCATTGTTTTGCACACCACCTGTCCCTTATATAATTTCTCTCTCCCCATGTCCTCCCTCAGACATTATCACTCCCAACGGTTTGAATGTGAAGAAGTTCTCGGCCATGCACGAGTTCCAGAACCTCCACGCTCAGAGCAAGGGCCGCATCCAGGAGTTCATCAGAGGACACTTCTACGGGTCAGAGAGCCGCCGTGTCGTATTTGTAAATGTGTGTTTCATTTGAGATGGTTCACGGCAGCTTAGTATAACGGTATGTGTGGCAGTTTCGCCTGCCACACGGAAACCAAGTAGCGTTTCCAGGGACCACCGGCACAGAGATACAGACGATGGGGTTCAGAAAACACAGTTTTATTGTAGAGAGTGGGCTAGATGGAACAAGCCCTGGAGTAGATAGGCATGTGTCAGGCCAGGGACTTCTTCCCTGTGTGTGTGGGGATGGGGGTTTTACCTGTTGCTCGTTGCTGTTGCTCGACCAACCAACGAGCAACAGGTATGCACCCACTCTGAGCCCCAATTACCTAGACCCAGGACACGTGTGGCTCAAACAGCACCACCCCCACAACAAAGTATGTGTACAATAATTATAAGCTTTGATGACTGTAATGATCCCTTTGTGTTTTTAAGTAGTTACCGGTCTTGTTTTGGTTGTCAGTCTTGTTTTTTTTTTTTTGTTTTTGTTTTTTTTTGTTATTTCACCGATTGTAATTTGAATTATATAAGAATGGTTTGGGAGTCTCTACCCACACGTACCGGTTAAGGAAGAGAGTCTTTCTGCCAGTGGGGTGTAACATGGCAAGAGTAAATAATAAAGATCAACAAAAAGGCTCGCTGCCAAAACAGATGAATGATGATCAATAATAATAATGACAACCAGTGGGGCGCAGGAGAAATGACGCTTCTTAAGTTTCTGGTCGGCTGACCAGAAACTTGCACCTGCACCATTTCCCCTCTGCAAGACAGACAAACATTAAGAAAGCTTCCTGTCTGCAGAAAGGAAGCTGCGCTGCTGTCTGCAGCTGCAGCTTAACCACGCCCCTTGGTCAGCCACAAATGGATATTTTAAAGCAACACAACGTAACTTCTTTACCTTAAAATAACAACAGCTTCAAAATCATTTTGATGCTACACTGACTTATAATATGGAGAATGTCACCTCTCTCATCCCCAGCCGCTCCCCTGACCGCCTGTTCTTGCACTATGTAACTTCTGTGTGCGTGTTCGAAAACTGCGGGAAAAGTGTGGCCAGCCTCCCTGACGGTGCAGGCAAGGCTGGCCAGTGGTGCGCTTAGCACCCCCACCAGCTGGCGCGCGCCAGCCCTCACTTTCATTGCGCCACAGGGTTTGTTTCACCCTCTGACTGGCGCGCGCGAGCCGATCTGCCAGGCCGAGCACATCTGGTAGCTACACCGTTAGAGGGGGGCCCCGTGCCCTCTCAACTCCGGAAAGCAGCAAGGTCCCTGTAAGGGACACTGTAATCTAGGTGTACGTTATATTTGCATTTGTAACATAGACTGTTATTGAAATGTGACCAATAAGGTTCAGATTTGTCCAGTAAAATAAGTCATTTTCGAACACCAGACACAGTTTTACGACAGTGATATAGAAGTGCAATTGCACTCAAACTATAGGGGTGCAATACCAAAAGTGACATAATTCTGCTTTAAGAATGGTACCTGGGCAAAAAAGTTCTTGAGGTTTAGATATGGATCATTTATTTATTTTGATTAATGTTTTTCTGGTCATAGTAACAACATTTAAAAAGCCTCTATGGAAAGAAGTCACATAATCAGATGGTGGGTTTTTTTTGTGTGTATGTATAAGGACGTCATGTATAAATGGAAAAAGTATCGATGAAATAATGACAAATATTGTATTTGAAAATGTTTCAAATATTTGAATATATATGTTTTCTTTTTATCCTTTCTTTTAGGCACCTTGACTTCAATCTGGACAAGTGTGTGTTTTTGTTCATCGCTGGAAGATACGAATTCTCCAACAAAGGAGCCGATGTTTTCCTCGAAGCTTTAGCCCGACTCAACTATTTGCTGAGGGTGTGTGTGTGTGTGTGTGTGTGTGTGTGTGTGTGTGTGTGTGTGTGTGTGTGTGTGTGTGTGTGTGTGTGTGTGTGTGTGTGTGTGTCTGTGTCTGTGTGTCCCAGTATGCGGCCCAATGTGAGGATGTCCTCTTTTTCTATGAAAATAGAAAATTATTCTAGATGATGCGTATTTTCTGTTTATTTCTATTCGAGTATAGCTGAAGGCATTTTAATGTCTTATTCAAACAAATAATAACAAAAAGGATATTTACCGTATAGCTCAACCACTAACTACAGTATGTTGTTTTGGCAGTGGGATATATCTCTTAAAATCCAAATTCTCCCACTCCGCTGCGTTGTGTGTGACAGGTCAACCACAGCGATGTGACCGTCATCGCCTTCTTCATCATGCCAGCGAGGACAAACAACTTCAACGTGGAGACGCTGAAAGGACAAGCGGTCAGGAAGCAGCTCTGGTCAGACTGGATTTCTAACCTGCAATCTCTCTCTGTGTCTATCGTTCTATCAGTAGCATGGCACAAACATATACACTATGTTGCTTCAGCTTAAATTAAAGTTTTCAAACAATGGAATTATGAGAGCGAAATTAAAGTACACTAATGTAATGAGTCTATTCAGTTAAAGCATTTTAATGTGCTTTAGCATGTGAAATACATGTTTCTTATTTGTTGTGAAGTTCAGTTGGATTTTTGGTATATTTTCTGACCTCTTTAGAAAATATTTGCTTCTTATGTGGTTTTTTTTATGTTTGTTTTTTTAACACAGTATAAGTAGGTACTCACTGTTTTTTTTATCAGTGTTTGGCTAGGTTATTTCCTTATCCTGTCTTAATGGTTTGCCATTCAGTACTGCACTTTAATTCGACATTTCTCCCTATCAGGGATACTGCTCAGACAGTAAAGGAACGCTTCGGAAAGAAACTTTACGACTCCCTGCTGGTGTAAGTCAGATTGTCTACTCTTTATGGTTAACTGTTTGTTTTTGTTTTTTAAATTATTAACGGAAATTAAAAGTTCAACGTTGACCAGCGTACATTTAAGGCACCAAGTCCGATAAGGTCTTCAATCTGCTGTTGTGCTCAGTGGGCAGCTGCCAGACGTGTCCAAGATGCTGGATAAAGATGATTTAACCATGATGAAGCGTGCCATCTTTGCCACCCAGAGACAGTCCCAGCCTCCCATCTGCACCCACAACATGCTGGAGGACAGCAACGACCCCATCCTCACCTGCATCCGCCGCATCGGCCTCTTCAACAGCTCTGCGGACCGCATCAAGGTGAACGCAAACCCAAAATATGTCAACGCATTTAACCTATCCCCTTTGCATAACACACAAACATGTCTTGTTTGATCCGCGCTGTGGCAAACATCTCGTGGGTCGAAGTTTCATCCAAATCGATCCACATACGGAGCAGATATTAGTGAAAAACTGAACAAATTTGACCCCAAATATTCAGTATTTCTAGCTATATAACACGTCACATGTGTCATTCGAAAAGGTACGAGATGAGATTTACAGAAATACGCTTTATGATGCCATCATATTATTTATTATAAATGTACAGATTCCGATTGAGAATGTCCAGTTGGACCGTGTCTATTTGGCGGCGTGGAATGGGCCCTGTGAAGTCTTTAGAAATGACCAAACTTCCGCTTTACGTGTATATTTATATAGCTTCTTACCTGGTAGATGTCAGTAGATCTGATAGATTGATATTTAAAATCCGTGGTCCGCATTACTTTGCAGGATTAATGGAAAAATAAATAGGAAATAGTCCTTGAAATGTCGACTGAGCGTCCCTCGACAACACTGTAATGTGCGCCTCAGGGATGAGTTCAAAATCCAAGGTGGCGTCGGAAAAATAGAAGCTGCGCAATGGTAATTACCCACAGAAATATCACTGAAAATCTAAGACCATAATGAAGCCATTGTCCAAAAATCTAGTCATCAAGGTCAGTCAGTGCATAAAAAAAAAAAAGAACTGAGGAAATGAGAAATGCTGCATTCAAGTAAACTCGGAAAATCGTGCTGTGTTTCAGAGAACCCGGGAAACTGTAATACGTACCCAACACAACTAAACTGGACCCTGTGTATAGCTGCCTGCAGCTATATTTATTGTTATTATAAAATATATATATATATATATATATATATATATAATTTACATTTTTAAGTATATAAGTAACTGACATAGTAATGTATATGAAAGTAAGCATTTTTTTGTGAATTGTAATCAGGATATGCATGAGCTTTATCCTTTATACTGTATTACAGGCTCTGTTATATCAAGGCACCAGATATGAAAAGTACTTTTACTTTTATGAGAGTGATTTTATTTGTACTTTTACTTAAGTGAAAGGTCTGAGTATTCTTTCCACCACTGGGGGAGGGTAATGTCAGGGTAAGGGAAAGGCTGCAGTCATTGAGTAACCGCTGTGTCTCTTTATCCCTTCATCTCTCTCATCTCTTGTCCTCTTTCCTCCATCAGATCATCTTCCACCCAGAGTTCCTGTCGTCCACCTCCCCTCTCCTTCCCATGGATTACGAGGAGTTTGTGAGAGGCTGCCATCTTGGCGTCTTCCCCTCCTACTATGAACCGTGGGGCTACACCCCAGGTGAGCCTCTCATGCCGCCACGTAGAGTTTGGGCGAGCTTGTTTTAGCCTGTGTAGCTTGTAAAATACAGTGAAATGATAAAAAATGTGTTCCCATTTCTCTGGTTTTCTCTTGCTAGCGGAGTGCACGGTCATGGGAATCCCCTCCGTTTCCACTAATCTGTCGGGCTTCGGCTGTTTCATGGAGGAACACATCGCAGACCCCTCGGCATACGGTGCGCCCATCAAACTTATGTTCCCTTTGCGTCCTCTTGAAACGACAACCCACAGACTTCAGGGACAGATAATTTCCTCCTCTTGAACCTTTTTGCTTTCCCCTCGTTTGCAGGAATCTACATCTTGGATCGGCGGTACCGGAGCGTGGACGAGTCGTGCAACCAGCTCACCTCCTTCCTGTTCCAGTTCTGCAAGCAGAGCCGGCGCCAGAGGATCATCCAGCGGAACCGCACGGAGCGTCTGAGCGACCTGCTGGACTGGAGATACCTCGGCAGGGTGAGAGTCCACCACCCGACTCCCTGGTAGCGTTTAGAAAGCGTCGCCCGGTCTGTGTGGGAAGACGAGGGAAAAGTTTAAAATATTTCACCTTTAGATATTCTGCAGCCCCCGTTAGGAGGCGTCAGAGGTTTTTTTCCTGTCTTGTGCAGGGCCGGCCCGTGCATTTATGAGGCCCTTAGCAGGGGTTTTCATTCCATTAGGAATTAACTACATCTAAAATAAAAACAACCGCGTAGAGTGTTTATGCCGGCGACTGGCCCTGGTCTTGTGGGAAGTGGCCAGACTGTGGCGCTCGACTCATAACACTGATATATTGATATTTGAGTGATTATATTTTTATAACAAAATTTAGTGAAATTATTTCTGTGTGATAAATTTGGAGATTCCTCCATGCTCTGATATAATAGAAGTAGCTTGTGATGCTCAAATTCACACGAAACAGTTGCCTTATATCCACACTTTGACCAGTAATTGAAAGAATAAAAAAACAGCTTTGAAAGAATAAAAAATATTCTTATTTAGCCTCAATATGTTACTTGTACTGTCGGCTTTAACGTGAATTGGGATACATAGAATTTGTGATGTCGGCTCCAAAAATTTAGCACACACAACTTAGAGACCTAAAAAAAAAAGGGGGTCATGGATCAAAAGAGGTTGCGAACCCCCGATCTTTAGAAACCCCGGTGACACTTTGAGACCACGATTCATGGGAAACCTGGCGACTTACTTCTCTTTTGCGCTTTCGCTCCTCTTTTTTTAAACTAGTATTACATTTCCGCCCGCCACATGGCCCTGGCCAAAGCCTTCCCTGACACCTACATCTACGAACCTCATGAAGCCACCTCGGTAAGTCCATATCTACTCAGTTGTGGGTGTGCGTCGAGATTCCTCCACCCTTTTTAATCGTTTTTGTTTTCTGTTCCTGCTATTTATTTGTCCCGTTTTTGAACGCGGTTCTCACCGGGTCCTTTTAGGTGCTTGAATGTCATCCTCAAAAGTTGTAGGACTGGAGCACCTTGAAAATAGCCCTTTTTTTGCTGAAAAGTGCTTGAAAAGTCCTTGGGTAAAAAAAGTGTGTGTGTGTGTGTGTGTGTGTGTGTGTGTGTGTGTGTGTGTGTGTGTGTGTGTGTGTAAAACATTTAATCAAGCATGGCTGGAAATACACACTTAATTGTTATATACTATATGTGTGTGTGTATATATGTATATGTGTGTGTGTGTGTGTATATATATATATATATGTGTGTTAATATAAGTAATAGACAATGAGATTACAATTATATTATCTTTAAATTCATAAAGATCACCTTGAAATTTTTTTTTCGTGAAGTCCTTTTAAATGGAAAAAATAGAGCTTAAAAAGTGAATTTCATCTTTGAAAGCCAGAATAAACACCGCTTAGAAGAACACTTCTTGTGTTTCTTCCGCTTGGCTCGTCGGACTTCCTGACGCCGCCCCGGCTCTCTCCTCTCCAGGGCTCGGGCTTCCGATACCCCCGCCCGGCCTCCGTCCCGCCGTCCCCGTCGCTGTCCCGCCACTCGTCTCCGCGCCAGAGCGAGGACGAGGACGAGGACGAGCGCTACGACGAAGACCTGGAGGCGGAGAAAGACCGCGCCAACATCCGCCAGCCCTTCACCCAGCCCTTCAAAAACAAGTCCTACGCCGCGCACGGGGCCAACGGAAACGGTGTCACTAGCGAGAAGAATTGAGGCGCGCACACACACACACGCACACACACACACACACACACACAGACACAGACAAAATAGTACTTTCTATGGAATTCATTGAGTGCAGATCGAAGCAGCTAAAAGTCTTCCCAACATGTGAAAACCTCAGTATTTTATGTCACATTTTCTCTTCAAATGATATGTGATCAATCAGATTTCGTAGGAAATGTGAAACCCGTGGTTTATTTACCTACTAAAGGATAAATCAAGTTAATGAAAAGAATAACCCCGCACCACAGAAGGACATAGAAGGGTACTAACACTGGATAACCGAGAGGAAATATGGAGTTTTACGATGGAGGGTTACGAGAGGTTTGTTTTTTTTGTTTTTTGTTTTTTTGTTTGTTTTTCAATCTGATTTAAAGAATGGATCAGAGAAGAATCTTCCACTTTTTAGGCTGTTTCAGTCGCCACAAAGAGCACTCGTCTTCCTAACATATCTACTCACTTGAATGATCAGTGTTTTACATTTTAAAACACTGATTTTAACTTAGCTGTCCACTTTGAGGTAGTAGTTATTGGTTGTTTTTTTTTTTGTTTTTTTCAAACACACACACATATACAATAACAAAAAGCCTCAGTACACAATACTGTCGAAGCACTGTGCATTTAATATAATAGCTGTTTGCCTTATCCCATTAGAGAGGACCTCACACTCCTTTTTATCTGTGTGTTTCGTGGGTGTGTCCGTGTGTCGGTGGCCTTGGTGACGGTATTTATTTGCAAACGGGGGGTGGTTCGTCATGCTCCGTTAGGTCTTTTCAAATTGTGAGTTAAATCTGAAATGGAAACCGCTTCCCTTCGTGATATAACGCAGGAGTTTGGGTCTTTGCAGTACTGTTATCGGGGAAAGAACCAGCAACGTCAGCACTCTCTGTTCGTCTGTTTTTGTTACAATCTTGCACCAGATTAAAAAAAAATAATAATAAAGTCTATGGATACCTCTATGTTTATTACCAAGGACTGTGTGCTCTTTCTTTGTTGGGATGTGGGGTTTATTTTTTAACGGCCCCAGGGTCATACTGTTCACATTGACATCCGTACATTTTACGTAAAATATTCTTAATAAAACGCGCGGTACGTCTCTCTTTATCTTTAAGTATCTTGGTCGGAGATGCTGTGAGATACACAGGGTTGATGGTTTCTTTTCTCATTACTCCTCCTTCTCTGCCTCCTCTCGGGTTCTTCTTCAGCACAAGTAAACTCTGCCTCCATGACCTTTACAAACTGGAAGAAAAAGTGAGAAAGTTAAAGAGGACAGAGATAATCTGCCATACGGGAAGACTTAAAAGGTACCAGATACACAATTTAATATTCTTAAATTATGCAAGGAAAGGTCAATGTGTTTATTTACAGTACCAGTCAAACGTTCAGAACTTCTCATTCAAGGGTTTTCTAGAGTTTTACTATTTTCCACATTGTAGAATAATAGTGTAAGTGTGTAAGACCTCGAAACTATGAAACTCACTTAAAACTTTGCTCACTCTTGGCGCTTCTCTCAAGCAGCTTTGTGGGGTAGTCACCTGGAATGCTTTCAAATGAACAGCCTCGTTTGTTAAAAGTCGATTTGTGGAATTTCTTTCCTTCTCCGTGCCTTTGAGCCTAACAGTCGTGTTTGGTTGGGTAAATAGTAAAAACACAGAACAGCTCGACTAAGCAGAGAGAAGACAGGACAAGACATACAGTAACTTTTAAGACAGGAAGGTCAGTCAACCTCGAAATACTTTTTTGTGAGTGCATAATTATCATGTGCTACGTCACAGGTTTGACGTCTTTTCTATTCTTCTACAATGTAGAAAATAGTAATAATACAGAAAAACCCTTGAATGAGTAGGTGTGTCCAAACGTTTGACTGGTACTGTATCTCATATATCATATATCATCCATGCACTGTATGTACTGTGCACTTGTTGCTATACTTGCATGGTGACCCTTTGAGGGCTTCCTCTTGATCCTTCAGGCTTCATACACATGTTTTCACCGAAGTCCCCTGATTTTAAATAGCCTATTTGACTTTTAAGGGTAAAACAAAGGTTTCGGGTTGAATCTAAAAGGGCTTTCCATTTGGATGCATACCAGATAGTTTGATCCCCTAAACCTAAGCCCTCAGTCAAGGTATGAAAGTACTCCCCAAAAACACAGAGGGTGCGGAAAAGAAAGAAACCTTCATGCGCACAAAAGTCGGTCCCCTTCCAGGATGGTTAGACAGGAAGCCACAAGTGTGTGTGTGTGTGTGTGTGTGTGAGTGAGTGTGAGTGACGACATCATTCTGCAGGACCCACCCATCAGACTGTTCCAGAAGGAGTTGTACGTCGCGCTGCCCGTCACGGCTCCCAGCTGGGCGGGGTTTCTCCTCACGGTGTGAACCGAGAAGCCGTTCGTCCCCGTCACCTCCACCTCCACCACGTGGAAGTCACTTAACCTGCGGCGGGGGGAGCACCAGGGGGGAAAGGGGGTTTAATTCAGAGAGAGTGGGGAGTGACAGAGGTCAGGTGGTTCAATCGAAGAGACTCATTGATTGTTTTATGGCTATGAAACTACAAATTGGGTGGTGTCACTATCATTTGAATAAACATTATCAAAGACGCGTTTATTATTTTTATATTATTCCTTCATTAAAGAGGACATTATTGTAACTAAATTGTTTTGGTATATTGTTCAGTCACATGTTCAGTCCATTTAGCCACTTTGAGAGGCATTTTGAAAGTGGACAACATTTTTCTAAGATGGAAATAAAGTATATTTTTATGAGTAGTTTGGTGTTGTTGATATGCACAAAAATATATAACATTTTACACCAAGTTTCCCTTTCACCTACAGACATGGCCTTGGAAAAAAACAATGCAGATGACTCATCCTTAGTGGTATTATCACCACATTTGATTTGATCATTCTTGTGGCTGTGGCTCCAGACACGGCCACAAGCATCTGTTTCCATTCTAATAAATACGGAATTTTAAGCGAGGAAAAAAATCTTCCATTTCCTCTATGTTTGACCTTCCGTTACTCTAACTCAGTAACACTTCAGAGTAATTCTGACTGTAGTAGTAATTCTGACTGCTCCCAAGGGTCACATCTCAAAATAGAACCAGGACCATGAGAACCATTGTATTTTTGGGTGTGTCATCTCAGGTTTGTGGTGCAAGTTGAGAGGTTTTAAAGCTCCCGCGTGCAGTGGGCCCTGTTACGCGGTCCTGTTGCTTGTGGGAAGACTCACGCCGTATCGGACACAATTTCTCCCCGAACGCCGGCGAATCCCAGCGTCCCCGCCGCCACGGCTGCCGCCGCCATGGTGTTGACGTTGTTGGGGGCCAGAGGGCACAGCTCGGCCACAGAGCCGCCAAATAAGACCCTCCTCCCCTCGCCCTCCGTCCAACCGGACAGCGCGTCCCCCGTCAGCCTGAAGCAGGACGGGTGCTTGGACATCCGGATGAACAACGCCTGGAAAGGGGAGATGAGACAGAATGCCCGTTTTTGTTTTTTTTCTCCAAAAGAAATCGCTCGCTAAAGTACACCCTTGCCCACAGCCGCTTGTTACCTGCAAGGCCCCGCTGTGGTCTAGCCTCTGGATGTCCTGGCCTCCCCACAACGCACCGCCGGGGACGTACAGCGTCCTCCCATGCTGCTCGGCCGCCCGACGCAGCTCCCGGTTCAGGTTGGGATCACAGAGTGCTGAGGGGGAGCCCACCTTGGAAGAGGGGACGCCAGTGGGGGTTTTTATGTGTAGAACATTAGAAACCAGCCTGCCTGTTGTTTTCTACTCCCTCGCTCGAAATCAGAGTTTTGTGCTCCGGCGAACCGTGCAGGAAGGGATTCCTCACCAAGAAATGCGCCCGAGAGAGAAACTGGACCCCAAAGTCTTTGACTATCTGAGGATGGCACACCTCCACAATCAAATCGCACTTCCTGTGAAACACACCCGTTACACACCAAAGAACAGAGACATTGATCACGTGTGTGTGTGTGTGTGTGTGTGTGTGTGTGTGTGTGCGGGCGGGCGTCCGCACACCTGGCTTCGAAGGCCGATAGGTCGACAAGGATGCGGTCATCGGGAACCAAACCTTTGAGCTTGTCGGCGTTTCGGTTCCACACAAAGGCCAGAGTGAGGCCCATCCCAGCGCCATCTCCAAGGATCCTGTCCACCAAGTGTTGCCCTACAACATTAACACACGCCGCAAAGGACAAAAGCCGTCACGGACTGAAATCGTCGTTTCGGGTCTGGTTGGTAAGAAAAACGAATGGGATGAAAGAAAGCGATCTGAGCTCTGCAGTGCGCAGTGGTGCTGCAAACCTAAATGTCCGTATCCCACAATTCCGATCCTAAAGGAGGACGAGCTGGTAGCCATGCCCTGTGCGGAGGCAGAAATAAAACACGCATGAGCAAACACGTGCGCTTCATTCGTGCACAGACACACGAATGACGCTAGCGATACAACACACTCCCCCCTCCCGGGTTGATGGTTTAATGTTCCTTTAACTTTGACCCCAATCCTTCGTCCGCTTGGTTTTTCCAATCTCCCTGATCTGCACGGCCGTCTAGTTGCATTACATTTATTGTTTTACTCACCAGGAGATGAGCTCTCAACTCCTTTTCCTCCCCAAATGTGGCGACCGGTCCCCTACTCCCAGGAGAAGTGGGTGTGCACGGTTCAAAGTCTGAACGTGGCTAATGATTAGTTCCTGAGTCCATAGAAATACAGCGGACATGGCCCCTCCGACATTTAAAAAATGCTTCGCCTCAGGTGACCGGAGAATTGATCGTGTTGCCTTCATCTAATTGATGATGTGGTGATTATGGCATATAAAACATTATGGTGGCATCAGTGCAGTTAACATGAACATCTTATGCTATTATTTTATTCCCCGTCGTTGGTTCATGTTTGGTCGCTTTCGAGAGACGAGTCTGGAGTATAAACCTACAAGGGGCTTTATTTGACCCCTGGAGTCTGCACTGATCTCCCCTAACCATATTCAGTACAGGGTGTGTCTATATATATATATATATATATATATATGGATTAATATTTTTTGATATTCATGTTATATAGGTATGCATATTTGGTTTTATATATACATTTTTATATATATTTAAATATATATATATACAGTATATATGAAATAGAATATTATAAGTGTGTAACACCCTGATGTACAAAATGTGCCATATATGTAAAGTTTGATCAAATTGACATTAATAGATACAGTATACTGTATCTATTAATCGGATGCCTCACCATTTACATTTACATTTTTAGTCATTTAGCAGACGCTTTTATCCAAAGCGACTTACAAGGGAGAATAACATTCAAGCTACATTGCGACAGAGATTAGTGTAACAACAACATTCGTGTAACAATAAATACTGCAAGGTGGTGCTAAGTAATTGTAGGTTAGGACAGGAGGTACTCACTGAAGAGCTGGGTCATCAGGTGCTTCTTAAAGACAGAGAGGGAGGTCCCTGCTCTGGTCATTTTTGGCAGCTCGTTCCACCAACGTGGAACTACAAATGAGAATAGCCTGGATTGCCGTGGCTGTATGGCCGGCAGAGCCAGGCGACGCTCATTTGACGAGCGCAGCATCCGGGGGGCAACATGTGCTCTTACAAGAGCATTTAAGTAGGTGGGAGCATTCCCAGCAATCACTCTGTAGGCCAGCATAAGAGACTTGAACTTGATGCGGGCGGCTACAGGTAACCAGTGGAGCTCGATGAGCAGCGGAGTGACATGTGCCCTCTTTGGCTGGTTGAACACCAGTCGCGCCGCCGCATTCTGTATCATCTGTAGTGGCTTCACCGCACAGGCCGGCAAGCCTGTTAAGAGGGCGTTGCAGTAGTCGAGACGGGACATCACCAAGGTTTGTACCAGCAGTTGAGTGACATATTGGGTCAGGTACGGCCTGACTTTTCGGATGTTGAGTAGTGCGAAGCGGCAGGACCGGGAGACGGCGGCAACATGGTCCGAGAATGTCAGTTGGTCATCAATAATGACACCAAGATTCCTTGCAGCCTTGGTAGGAACAAGAGATAGAGAGTCGATTTTAATATTAATGTTGTGATAAATACCTTGTTTGGCCGGGAAGACCAGCAGTTCCGTTTTCGCCAGATTTAGTTGAAGAGGATAATCCTTCATCCATGTGGATATGTCAGCGAGACAATCCGAGATCCGCGTCGAGGCAGTAGGGTCGTCGGGCGGGAAGGACAGATAGAGTTGAGTATCATCCGCATAGCAGTGATATGAAAAGCCATGTGAGCGGATGATCGGGCCCAGTGAGGTGGTGTATATGGCAAAGAGGAGGGGTCCTAGCACCGAGCCTTGGGGCACCCCTGTGGTGAGGTTGTGAGGCACAGACAGCTGGCCTCGCCATGTCACACTGAACGAGCGCCCAGTAAGGTAAGATTCGAACCAGGAAAGTGCACTGCCCGTTATGCCCATGCTTGAGAGTATGGACAGGAGTATGCAATGATTGACAGTGTCAAAAGCAGCTGATAAGTCTAGCAGAATGAGAACCGAGGATTTGGCAGCAGCTCTAGCAGTTTTTAAGGCCTCTGTCACAGACAACAGGGCTGTTTCGGTGGAGTGACCACTTTTGAAGCCAGATTGAAGTGTATCAAGAAGGTTGTTTCTTGACAGGTACTCTGTAACCTGTCTAGAGACCGCCCTCTCTAAGGTTTTGGAAAGGAATGGGAGGAGAGAGACCGGCCGATAGTTTTCTACTTGATTGGGATCGTGTGAGGGTTTTTTGAGCAGTGGTGCGACCCGAGCCGCTTTGAAAGCGGAAGGGAAAGTGTCGGAAGTTAGGGAAGAATTAATCACATGTGTGATTGCCGGGGTGATAGTCGGTGATATGGCTTGAAGGAGGTTAGATGGGATCGGATCTAGCGGACAGGTAGTAGGACGGCTACATGTTAGTAGTTTAGATACCTCACTTTCAGCGAGGGGGGTGAAACCAGGGAACGATGAGCCCAAGGCTGGAGAAGACAGGTTGTGAGTAAGTTGTTTAGTGAATTGGCTGCTGATGGCTGCCACTTTGTTAGTAAAAAAGGAGGCAAGGCAGTCAGCAGTGAGGTTAGTAGCTGGGGGAGGTGGTGGAGGGTAAAGCAGAGACTTGAAGGTGGCGAATAATTTACGTGTGTCTGTGGCACCGTTGATCCTATCGTTGAAGAAGGCCTTCTTGGCAGCAGTGATGCTGGAAGAGAAGGAGGACAGCAGCAGGAGGACAGCAGTGTCTGGTAGCTAGCAAGAACACCAGCACAGTGACATGCTTATGTGTGCAGAATGTTCATACGTACTACTTATGTTGCAAATATGTTAATCTTTTCACAGCGGCTCTACTGTTAATATTGTAAATGTGTTTTCATGCAATAACGCGTGTGGGTGGAGGTGGATCTCTGAAAATCTGACCTGTGGCCAAATAGTGACAAGAAGCTTTCATCGCTCTGAACTTATCTCTAAAGCCGTAACTCTGTCTGCCAAGATGACATTTACATTACATTTCAATAATTTGAAACACTCAGAATAACAAGACCAGACTGGGCACTTATTGTGTAGATAGTAATGTAGTATAGAGTATACAGTTGAAAGCAGTGTACACACTGAGAAATATTGTGTAAAATTTGAATAAAGTGAGACATCTTTGCAGCTTTTTAAAACTCAACATAATTTATCAGGTTAAATGATCTTCCAAGTTACATTCATTGCCATTGACACATTTTGTCAGATTTGTCACATTTTGTCTTATAAACAATCTCACATCCACACATTGCGGGACAGTTCTACCATAAGAGGTGCATAATCCCCCTCCCCCAAAATGTATTCAAACACAGCCACAACAACAACCACACGTCGAACCCGGCCCCCAAACCGTCGTCTCCAGATCCATTTGTCCTCACATGGTCCTGTTTTCCTTCAAAACAAACGTGTTGATTGAATTCTGCTAATAAACAAGGATGGATCAATACCATGTTTTCAATAAAAATGCCAATGACTAAACCTTGATGCTGGGTGGGATATTAGACACTGATCCAATATATTCATTTTACTGAACAGTAACAGTAAAGCCATGTGTTTACATGTGGTTTGTCACAAAATAAATCAAATTACGTTGTTCGATAGAACAAATGTTACACAACTATTAATATTTGGTCCATACTGGTCGTTTCCCTTTATCGCACAAGTACTTGTAGAAAAATAAGGCTCTGCACATATCCCTGCAAGTTCAGATTCATTTGACTCTAAGGATCTTGGACATTTCCCAATCTCCATTCGTGAAACACCAAAACATCACTGTCTCGTTATTGGCAAACCACACGAAAAAGCAGAAATCCATTGATAACACAGGATGACACATTAAACTTTGTCTCGGTTTTCCCCCGCGTTGGCACATCATTTCTCTACACCTGGGTGAACCTTGCCCTCGGACCTGATGATGTCACCGACAGTATCTCTACCAGGGGCCAAAGGGCCGCGGTCGGAGCGTGAAAACCGAAAACAGGGAGCGCATTAATGATCGCAGGGCGAACAGATAGATGCCCCCGTTGCGAGGGCGGGTCCAAAGTGCATCGCCGTGCGAGCGACACACCGGGAGAGTGTTTACCGAGTGGGAGTAGGACAGCAAGAGGCGAGACGCAGAGGTAAAACAAATACAGCTCCACATGTTCTGAGTCTTCGGGTTGATAAGAGGACGGCGCAGAAAAAAAAGATACTGTTTGAAGACCGGCGGAACGGCGCCCGCATCAGCGCGGACTCAAAAGAAGATGGACATCCTCGAGACGGACGCCTACGACAGGAGACAGAGGAGGAACACGGTAGTCACGGCGGTGTAAAGTATGACGTAGGCCGAAATTTAGAGCGACGATGGTAGTGTGGGTAAACAGTTGCGACGAAATGAGCAGAGTATACTGCGCTTGATGAAACTCGAGATATTACTCCGGTCCATTTACAGTCTCAGTTGTGATGTTTCCAGTCCCAATTTGTCAAGACGTCCTCGTCCTCCCTCCTCCTTTCAGTCCTGTGCCCTCCTCTTCTCCCTGGTCCCCTTCTTTGTGGCGACAGGCGCCTACTTCTACCTGTGGAGCCCCCAGTCCGCCCCCTCCGCCGTGGCCGCGGGTGTCAAGGCGGCGCCCGTGCTCCTGCTGGCTGCGCTGGTGCTGAGCTGGAATGGAGCCCACAGCGCTCTGGGCGTGGCCGGAGGGCTGCTCTTCTCAGCCGTCGGCGACTGCTGCCTGATATGGCCGGAGCTCTTCGTCCACGGTAAGAGAGTCCAGGTGGACAACAACGTCCTGGGGAGGGGGGCGGTTAAGCTGGGGTCGGATGATAAGAAGCGCGGTCTATCCTCACATCTTCATCGTGCGAAACCATTGACATAATGTGATGCTGCACGTTGATGACACGATGTTTAGCCGAAATCAGAGATGAGAAGATGTGACTCCATCCTCGGGACATGGGGTCCGAAATATTTTATTTGAAAATGTTGTTTTGGTGAGATATGCTTTACCTCTCTGACATGGGATTCAGAAAGAAATACAAATAAAACAAAATATAGGACAAGGGGTGGTTATACATGTTATAATCCCACTCCAACACTTTTTGGGTGACGACTGTGAGACGTGGACATTACAGGTTCAGAAAGTAAAAGTGAGCATTGCGTTCCATTACTAATAGCTGGAGAAATCACCTGGATCATGGCGGAGCAAAAACACGGCATGGCTTTTACATTCTGAACACGTGCGAAGAATAAAGGTTTCGCTGCCACAAGATACCCTGTCTGATTTTTACAGGTTGTGCATACGTTGACGCTTCAAACCACAAACAAAGGACAGATGAAGACACTTGGATAGATATTTGCAGTCACTGTTGATCAACACGAATAGGAACTTCACTGTCATGGCTGCAGATATATCTGGCTTCCAATGCAGGAAGATCAATTCGTGTTCTCGTCATTCCCGCTGTTCGCTAAAAGTTTCTGGTATTTTTTACTTTTTTTAAATTTAAGACGGATGTTTCCGTGTCCCTTTGTCCATTCCAGGAATGGCTGCCTTCGCCGTGGCCCATCTCCAGTACTCGCTCACCTTCCTCACCGCTCGCTACGCAATACACCCCTCATCCTCCTCCTGCCACTGGATCCTCTCCCTGCTTCTGTTTGCGTTGGGGGCAGCTTTCTATGTCTGGCTCCACCCTTTCCTCCAGAAAGCCCCCGACGCGGCGCTGCTGACCCCGGGCGTCGGCTTGTACGTGGGTCTGATCGCCCTGATGGTGTCGCTGGCGATCAGGACCCGGCGGGCAGCCACGCTGCTGGGCGGTTTGTCCTTCGTGGTCTCTGACATGCTGCTGGCCCTGCAGGTCTTCAAGGTGACGGCGCCCGTGGAGCACCAATACACCGCCGTCATGGTTACGTACTATCTGGCTCAGCTGCTGATCGCCGTGGGCGACGTCCAGGCAGTGGAGAGACAAGATGACTTCTCAAAATGGAAGCGGTCCTAGGTTCCCCGCTCAACAAGAAGCATGTATCGGAACAATACATGGAACAAAAATTGAACCGAGGAAAGAGAAGAGTTTAGTCAGTTGGCACAACGTCCACCCAGGCCACAGCACTTGAGCCTTTACTGGGTAAGAAGCCTTTTCAGAGCTTTTCCCACAGTTTTAATTCTCTCTGTTGGGCATTACAACATAAATACCAATTAGAAGCCATAGTTAAGGTATTTTAGATGACTCAATCCCTTTGACAGCTACGTGAACTATAATGTGAAATTTTCACATTCTCACGGGTGATTGTTATGAAAATTAATTCTGTGTAATGAACTGGATCTAAATTTCATTGTAATCTGTACATGGGGAAAGCAGCCTTTTAAGCTTGTTAGCTTTCCATCATGTATTAAAAAATGATATGTTTTATTTATAAATGTTGTTTGCTTAAGTCTCAAGTTTTTTTTGGGGGGGGGGCATTCGGGATAATTAACAACAAAAAAAAAATCAACGGAAAAAAATCCAAACAGTTCTACCTTCAGGTTGCTAGAGGCCTGGTCTTGCATGTCTGGTTTTACGCCACAAAGATCTTGAGACGTCAGACTGAAAATGGAAGCATGAAGCGCTGAAGGGAGCGCAACGGAGCTCAGAAGGTTTTCGACGTCACAATTTGAAATAAGTTTTTAACAGTTTAAAATCCAGCCGTCCGATAGGTGCCGTTTGCTGCCGTGACATGCAAAGTGGGCAGCGAGGTTACGCTCAGAGCAAAAGTGGTCAGCGAAGCAGCCACAATCCACGTTTTTTGAGTCCTCATCCGGCGACGTCAGCAGGACTCAGGCCGGCGAGAGTTCAGCGATCCATTCCGTTGTCGTCCGTCTGCTGCTCGCGGAAACACATTGCCCTCAAACGTTCACAGAAATCCAGTTCTTCCTGTTAAAAAAATAATAAAAAAATATGCCATCAAAATGTTAACATTTTTATATCCAGTATGCATTGAAATGCGTTCACAAAATATATTAAAACCGAGTTCCCCAAAGTCATCTTTCAGGATCAACTTGAGAAAAAAAATAAATTAAAAAAAATAAAAAGAGACTGGAGTCTTCATATAAATTCCCATATGCTGAAATGCAATACGTTTGATAACTACTTATACATACCTCTAATTTTCACATTAAGGCTCATAACGCCATAAAGTTTAGTGTGATGACTTTTGCCATGAGGTATTAAGTAACACCAATCACTTGAAGTTGTTTCAATTAGATATTTGTACTTAAGCAACGTGCTGATGTTAACAAGCACCCTCGTAACAATCGATGCTGGTCAGTCCTGCTCGTTTGGCTATTTCTGTCATCGCTGCTATGAACTACACCATTTATGCTCCAGTGTTGGCCCCATTTTGTTTAAAAAAAAAAAAAGGTTTTACTTTTACCAAATGCTCTCTCCAAGACAATACTCGCGCTCCTTCCAATCCACCAGGTAAATCTGCTGCAGAAACAGCTTGTGCCCAACTGCATTATGGACATTAAATTCACTACACATTCCACCAATAAGTAAATGAATAAGGTTCCTGAATTTTGACATTGACTACATAGCAAAGTATTGGTTCTTGTGATATCCCCAAACCAGTGGCTTCCAATGTGATTTATCATTTTAACTCACAAGACAACACCACGGTGGAAGTCTGAATCCAGATTTAAAGCACATAAGATGTAAAAAATTTTTTTAAATAAATTAGAAAAACTTAACCATTTTTAAGACCATCCTAGGTGAATTAAACGAGTGGGATAATGTACCTGGCACTCGTCTCGTCCACGGATCTCTTTGCCGCGCTGTTTCAGCAGCTCTTCCAGGCCCAGGGAAGGACTCCTGCAGTCCTTGAGCCCCTGTGGACAGTCCTCCACCAGACTGGACACACAAGCAGGAGCGGGGGCAAGCGTTAGGGACTGGAAGGTGGAGCGGTGTACAGTCAAACTCTAGTTTTTGACGCGTTTCTCACCAGCAGAGGGCACCGAGGACGTGTTCGTGAAAGGAGGAATGTGGAGCTCTCAGGACGGACACCAGCTGCTGTGCCATTCCCATGGACAGAACCGTGTCTAAAGGAAAGCAGAAAAGACAAAAGCAGAGATGAACTGTCGTCCAAACTTGGGAGACGTGAAAGCCGAAGCACGTGCCGGGTTTTCGGTCGGCGCTCACGCGGCACCTTTGTGCTCTGGGTGCGCCATGAGGAGGTTGAGCAGCAGGAAGGCGGACTTGGTCCTCAGCTTCTCGTCGTCGGACTGCATGCCCCGCATCAGGACGGAGAAGCCGTCTTGGGAGACAAAGGCGCGGAGTCCCGCCTCCTGCTCCCTGACCAGACCTGACGTGGTGGGAAACAAGATAACGTGTCGTTTAGGAACGCCGCCGGTCAGCGGGATGGATTTACGTCTGGACCCAAAATCTTTTTTTTTTTTTTTTTTTTTTTTTTTTTTTAAACCTTCGACGGAGAATTTCACATCCTGCTCAATTTGTCCTACAAATGGAAAAATGGTGTGGCAACTAATTTAGCAACACTGTGGTAACAAGTGTTGAAAAAAAAATTTTTATTTAAGAGTACACTACTAGCTAGAGTAAATAACAGAGCGTGAAAGCGAACATAGCAACCAAACAAATTTAGGAAAGGCAAGTATAGCTTTAAAAAGTTTTAAAAATGTAGTTTACATGTATGCCTAAAATAAATGGGTCATTGACTCGCCTGGACCTTAATCAGCTCAAAACTCTCCTACTTACATGAGATGGCGTAGAGGGCTTTGACTCTGACCATCGGGTGGGGGTCTGAATCGGTTAGCTGCAGCAGCTTGGGTAGCGCCTCCATGCTGAGCAGGTGGAACTGTACCTCCGGCATGTTCTGGGCGCAGGAGGCGATCAGGTGGGCGGCCCGCCACCGCACCCCACTATGGGCGTCACGCAGGCTCTGGGAGACGCACAGCTCCAGCCCACCCAGGACCATCAGGTCTGTGAGACGGACCAACACACCGACACGGTCGGAATGGAGAGAGATCAACAAAATGTAGCAACCAAGGAGCGCTTCGTAACGTCTGGGAGACTAAGGTTGTGTCTTAGGAAGACAAATCGCTCCGATTAAAACGAGTCACGGACAAAATAAAACCAACAAAGGGGTCGTAAGCAAGAGGAAAACAATTACAAACTTCAAATATTGTCGACATTAAAAGGTTAAATTGTCTAATTTCCTCACCTTTAATCATCACACTCATCACACATATTTGTTGTTGTAACAACTTTCTGTACTGTTGTCATTGAATATATATATTCACTTTGTAAAAATTAAGGTATTTAAAGGGCGTCTAATGCATGCACAAAAGAGACAGACTTGGAGTCTCATCTGTCGACCGACCTCGGGCGTTGTCCAGGTTCTCGCACAACTCCGACAGCAGCTCCAGGGCCGACTCCCTCTCATCTTCCCCCTCCTCTTCATCTCTGTCCTCCTCCCTGTCCCTCTCGGCGGAGCTCGGCCCGTCCTTCTCTCTTAACACAGCCAAGCACTGCCTCATCTGCTTCACCTCATCCATTTGGCCCTTGGACACCTCTGCAAGCGCTCCCCTCAGCCACTCTTTGTTCTGGGAATTAAAGCAGAACGGAAGAGCATGAATAACACAACCTCCGGTGAAGTTTGAGGCCAGACTTCTATAATATGTGAAGGTGTGAGGGGAGCAGACTGTGGCAGTTTCTCCTACCACGCGCCGCCCAAGTGGCGTGTTCAGGGACCTCCGGCAGAAGGCACAGAGACACAGAAGACGGGGTTGTAGAGACACGGTTTATTGTAGAGAAAATGTGCGAATGCAACGGTATTACCTCTTCTGACATGGGGTTAACAGGGGCGGGTCCATCGGCAGCAGAAGCAGCCTCGACAGCCAAACGCAGGACGCCTTGAAGGTTGTGGGGATGCCTTCTGTCTTCATTGCCTTCAGCCATAACTCTGCAAGACGAGATGATGTACTGAACAAATACGGCAAAGCAAAAGGGAATTATGCGACAGGACCGCTTGGGTTTTGACAGGGTATATTATTCTCAAGCACAAACATGTGGTACAAGCAGAAAGCCCCTGAGAACATAGCACCGCAAAAAGCTGGTGGTGCCATTCTTTATCTTTGGGGTGGCATAGGGAATGTGAATTTTGTTGGTCGCTATGGACTTTTCACCGAACAAGACTTCTAGGCATATTTTCACTCCATGTGCCGACCGACGTCCACAGTCAACGTGAGTGATCCCCCAAATTCGGCGGCTTGCTCCAGCAATGTGAGGTCAGCTTCACGGCCCCCGATTCCCTACGTTTTATTTTAGTTCTGCAGGCGTCAGAGTCCAACTCAATACTTTTTAACACTACAGGTACTCCTCACTTAACGACGAGTTCCGTTCCGAGGACGAGGTCGTTAAGCGAATTGGGCGGACAAGCGGGACCCGTGTTTTTTCACTGTGAGGGGGCGTGGCCATTGCAAACACTAGTGTAGTGAATACTGACAGACTGTGGGAACAAGACTGAGACTAATGTATGTAATGTACATAGTATATACAGTGTATACAGTGTATATAGTATATATTTTATATAGTATAGATCAAGTAGTATATACAGTGTATATAGTATATAACGTGAATAGTACATATAGTATATAAAGGGTGAAGCGCGATGAGATGCTTGACAGAGACGCCGCGCACGCCGCGGTATTATACGCCGCGATTAATACCGACTGGTCAGAGAGCTGGTCGTAAGTCCGAACGGTCGTTAAACAGTAATTTTAACACAGTTTGAAGCTGACGTTTATGAACTATAATACATGTTTCTATGAACTGTTATCAGAACAGTTTCCTTTAGGTCAGATAGCAAGGTAAGTTATCAGGAACGGGAATAATTCTAACCAGTGTTGTTCTCACAACAAACTGGAGAACAATAAAAGCCACGTTCGAATATTAATGTCCTTACAAAAATAAATACACGGATAAACAACCACCAGACAGACTGCCTGCTGAAATGAAGACCCGATGAACCCTAAATGCCAGACTTAAGAATACCTCAACTCAGTCTGTCATCGAAATAACCATTTTGCTATTTTAATTTGGTTTTCCAAGCATCAGTTGCTTCGTAACTTACCTGTCCTGGAAGGTTTAGACGCGCGACCCACTGTCTGTTCACCGGGTCTTCTGACAAGCTGCCTGGGTTCCCTCCCCTTCTAGCTACCAGCACCGAACACACCAGAAGGATCTAGCTAACGCAGGCTGGAGCCATGAGTTGCAAGGGGGCCGCCATGTTTTACCGTAAATACCAGAGGAAAACCGCCAACAGACAGAGCACCGTCCGTCATTCCAGACAAACGTTATAAATTCCAGAAAAAAATCAGTGAATGCGATAGAAGTGTTATGTTTTGTAGTCATTATTAGAGTAATGAAACACACAACAACAACAACAACAAAAAAAAACAACACAAAACCAAATAACTGAGTCACCGACAACCAGAGCCTGGTCTGACATTTAGGTGCATTACGACCGCATACCATCGCCGGGTGATTACGTCACTTACCCGCGCAGTTCGGAGTCGGGATGAGGGCCCTTTTCTCAGGCCCTTTCTCACACAATCTTGTCTGTACTTGTGTTCTTGTGGACCTGTGAAACGTCATCAGCCGCAGCCCAAGTACTGTTCCAATTCAAAGTGCGCATCACGCCAAGTCCAGTCCAAGTCTTCAAGACCTTAACGAGTGGACGGCCGGGTTCAGTTCGCGACCAGGTGGCTGGTTTGCATTGCTGCCTCACAGCAAGAGCGTCCTGGGTTCAAATCCCGCCCGTCCCTGGTGCTTCCTGTGTGGGGTTTGCATGTTCCCCCTCTGTTTGCCTGGGTTTTCTCCCAACATCGTAGACATGTATGTTAGGGGTGAATACTCATGGCACCCCCCCCCCCCGACTAAGGCACTGTCAAATGAGCAGGGGTTGGTCCCCGGACCAGGGTGGGTCGGATGTAGAGGATAAATTCCGCCGTATCAACAATGACAAATTAAGACCTTCTCATTGTTCTTCGGACTGCCAAGAAGCTTGGGATAATTCTGGGCAACCAGCTGTCCTGCTGTGCCAACTCGCTGCTCCAACCCGGTTTTAATTTTAATCAGATTGCATAATTTGTATTTTAAATAATTATAAGCGCAGCCAGGGAGTGATGCCGTAGGTATCTGGTAAGTAATGCCAGGTATTGTACCAACGATGCGGATTGTCTGGGGAAGTTGTGGTAGTGTGGTAGCATTAATGGTCGGATGACCCGCTGCATTTCGACAGGGACTGCAGGAAAGTTGATTACCTGCGTCGCACGGAAGCGCATTAGTCTGTCTGGCATGATCTGTCCTCTCTAGAGGGCTCAACAGGAAGACGGAGTGGCCAGTTGTTGATGGAGCTGGGGAAGTGAGGACAGTGAGCCCTGTGAAACAGGTCAAAAATCCAGTTCAACTCGTTGGCTCGGTGCAGCTCACCCACTGCTTGGCCAGTGACCATCCTCGTGCTGCTCCACACCTCTGTAGCATCATTCTACTGAACCTTTCATCATAACCCTCCACAGGTAAGGGACCACGGACAATGACTTGATGCTGCGCGTCACAAGTTTCCGGAGATGGACAAAAACGTACCCTGGGGAGCCGAAACTGGGGAAAAAAAAGGGGTAAAACTGCAGAGCAGAAAAATGTGGATTAAAGCGGATTCCAGTAAAAGTCATTTTGTATTTGGCATAACTCATGGTTTGTGAGGCTGGACAAACAAAAGCCCTTGAGCACTGAAGACGGAACGAGTAAGAGGTAGCGTGGAAAAGTCGATTTCAGCGTAATCCAACTTCAAAGCAACAAATCGTACATTTGTAGCCTGGCATCACCAGATGACTGAGCAAATGCGTATCAGTCTGGAATCTGTTTATTTTCAACCAATCAGAGCATCGGATAGACCTACAACCAATCAGAGCATTGGATAGACCTACAACCAATCAGAGTAACGAAACGTCTGACTCACTGAGCGAGTGAGTTGGTGAATTCAACTTCTACCAAATTCTGTCGGAAGTAAGGAAACCACATCCTACCAACAAAATATTTTTTAGAGAAAATAAACTGTTCATTTCTTTTAATACTGTCACGATTCAACAGACCGTTCCACATCAGCAGCAGCCATCTTGGTAAGGTGCGTCAACAACGATAGCGGGTTCAACAGACCGTTCCACATCCACGGCAGCCATCTTGGTAAGGTGTGCCAACGGCTCTCCTCTGCGTCGCCATCGTATCAAACCCGCCCTATATTGGATCACTATAGATGTTTGAATGGGAGGGCGGCTAGACGTATTCTGCAGAGCAAATGACACATGAGCTGCGGATTGGTCTGGTTCCCATGCTAGTAAATTTGTGATTACCTATGGATTTGCCAAAAACGAAAATATGTTTTGAAAAATACAATTTGGAAATGATTTATTGCTATGGCAAATAGAAGCATATTACACAAGTGATGGTTCTTCTGCCTCTGTGCTCTTCTGATAAAATAAAAGTTGGTTTAGTTTTCAACGTCTTTTCGAGTGACTCAGTGGGCCTTTAGTCGGTGGAAAAGACGGCTCGTCGTGACTCGGTTTAGGGATCGTTGCCTCTGCTGGAGGTGCCTGCGTGACTCTCGACTCTCGAGCCTGTTCCTGCTCCCGCAGTTACCAAGTCGCGAACGGACGACTCTTTTGGCGGAGTGACTCCCAACACCCGAGTCGTTTAAACGATCCGTTCGGGGCGAACGAGCCGTTCGCGAGTCCCACACCACTTTCCAAGATGGCGGCGTTGGTGGGGCTGCGTGCATGTTTCTCCGGTAAATGATTAAAACTCACGCCACAGTGTGTTTGCGTCCGAACGATTCTTGGTTCTGGGAACTATTGTTTATTTTTTACCTAAACGCACCTGTGAAGTATTGATTTTTATCGCAAAACTAAACCGGAAAGCTGAGAGGATGCTGTGTCTGTGATAGGAGAGCAAGGTCACTAGCTAGCTAGCTGCTAGCCATGTCTGATACGGAAAATGTGTCAAATAACTAACGATAGAAGCGCATTGTCAGGTGTTGATGGAAATCAAAAGCCAGTCCTTTCTATTTTTTTATTCGTTTACCTATTATTACCTTTTGTTTGTTGATTGTTTTTGTGCGTGTTGCTGTGAACCCGAAGTGCCTTGCAGATTGTCAATGAACTGTTTGTCTAATGGACGCATTCATCCACCAGCGAAGCTCGCTCTGTCCGTCTGTCTAATGGCTGTTTCCTAATTACGCAGGGCTTTTACACTGGTGTTTGAATCAGTGTTTCCCAACCTTCTTACTGCCACAGCACACTGTTTATAATACAATAATCCAACAGGAAAACGTCACAGACATGTGTAACTGCTGCTTGCAGACCGTAATAAAAACGAACCCCGCACACTGTGCAACTTGAGCTTCTTATGATGAACACGGAGCTTCTATTCCCGCTTGAATTGACGAATTTGATTTACAGCCTCGCGGTTTTGATCTTGCAACACAAGAGCTAATTTCAATATCTTCCTTTCAGTGGGATTTGGTTTAGATGTCACTATAGTGAAACAGGATTCTGGTATGAATGTTCTTCAGACACTGTGGAGCCAAGATCCTGAAGACCAGTCAATTGAGGACCAGACAATATCAAATATCAATATCAATATTAAATCTGGGGCTGTCTATAAAGCATGTCATAGCAGCATGTCATAGCCTAGTATTTCACGCTTAAAGCACCCACAGTCACTTTTCAAATGGTAGAACTATGTATTTCTGTGTCAGTGCCCATATTATCTCACATAATTATAAAAAAATAACCTCAACATTAGTCCTCCCGTCCTTGTCTGTTCACTGTTCACTGATTTCTTTGTGTCTGGGATTGATTTCAGTTTCCTTGTTAAAAAGAAAAAAAAAAAAAAAAAAAAAAGACTGATACTGCAACTATTGTCCCTTTCCCCGCTTTGGCCATTTTGATTGAGCACAATTTATATTAGAACCTAATAAGGAGTGCCACAAATTGCATTTTTTAATATGAAATCCTGACATGATTATGAACCATACACCACCCCTTATAGTGTTATTCTATATTCCTATTTCTCCTCAGCTGTTCAGCTGTCTTCACCGACGCTGCTGCAGAACTCCTTTAAACTGGTGAGTTTAAAGAATCAGAATCCCAAACTGTTTTTTTTATCATTGTTTTAATATGGATTATACATTTTTAGTGAGATCACTTTTTTTCTCCACTTTTCACTGTGTAGTGTGCTGTACCGATAAGCCAGCGAACCTTTGCGGCTGAAGCTAAAAAGACGTTCAGCCGAGACAAGCCCCATGTCAACATTGGAACTATCGGTCATGTTGACCACGGCAAGACCACGCTGACTGCAGCCATCACTAAAGGTTAACCCAGCCACCATCTTCCAATCGGTCCCTGTCTTACTTCTTGTCAAAACAACAGTAAATCCAGGGGCCTGTACCTTTTCTTTCTGACCAGCGCAGTAAAGTTAGACAGCCAGCGTCAGACAGACTTGTTTAATTTATATTTATTTTCTCACCCAGCACAAATTTTTCACGGCCAAATGTATACTAAACTTCATACACGGGTTTACCCGGACAGTTTTCAGAACATTATAGAATTGGGTTGTTATTTTCAGGCCGTTAAGACATTAATTTCACATCTGACATGGTTGATATGCCACATAATGTGATTTCTATTTTTATTTTTTTTCAACTGGGATATTCTCCAATGACCATACATTGTTTGAGTCTGGAATCCATATTGCTCCCTCCCCTACATGTATAGCCTGTGTGTGATGTTTATTCCATTTGCTTTGTTTTGTGTTGCCGCAAACAAAATAAAACTGTAAAACACTGAAGTGGTCCTTGTCTCGGTGCTCAGTGCTGGCCGATGCGGGGGGCGCCCGCTATAAGAAGTACGAGGACATTGACAACGCGCCCGAGGAGAAGGCCAGGGGCATCACCATCAACGCCTCCCATGTGGAATACACCACCGCCAACAGGCACTACGCCCACACGGACTGCCCCGGCCACGCCGACTACGTCAAGGTACGCCCTTCTCCATCTCCTAACTAAACCCAAAGATGTGTCTGTTCCTCTCTCAATGTCATGCTTGATTGCCAATTCCCAAAACACCTGTCAGTTTCACATTTTAGTTTAAGATTGGATTTTATCGAGCACCGCACAGTAATTATTGAGAATAATTTAGTCACATGCTATTTTCCAGTGTGTAAAAATAGAACAATCCTCTCATCTGCAAGAGCTGAGTTTTGTGTTGATTGGGTGAATAAGTGGTAGTTTGCCATGGCTTGTCAGAGCGTCTTGAAAAACACTTGAGGCTGCATTAGGCAAAATTCAAGGATGATGTTACAAACTCAAATTTTTTTGGCAATATTTCGTGATCCTTCCCATTCAAGGAGTCTTTTGATTTAATTAAATTAGCAGAAATGTTGCTTGACATTAAAATAAAATAAGCTTTGACCAGCGCACTACTCTACTACTGAGTTCTTACTAGGTGCTTGAAGTGCTTCAATTTAGCCCTCAGAAGTTGAAGTACTGGAATACCTTGAAAATAGCCCCTTTTGTGCTTGAAAAGTCTTTGAAAAAAGACACGTTCATTGAAAACCTGTGACATTCCCTCAGGTTGCGTTATTAAAATCGTAACATATTAAATTGACCTTCTCTCTCTCTCTCTCTCCCTCTCTCTCTCTCTCTCTCTCTCTCTCTCTCTCTCTCTCTCTCTCTCTCTCTCTCTCTCTCCATCCCACCCTGCCTCTCTCGCCCCCTCTATCTCTCCCTCTCTCTGTGTAGAACATGATCACAGGGACGGCCCAGATGGACGGCTGCATCCTGGTGGTGGCTGCTACGGACGGCACGATGCCTCAGACCCGCGAGCACCTCATGCTGGCGCGGCAGATCGGCGTGGAGCACGTGGTGGTGTTCATCAACAAGGCAGACATGGTGGACGACGGCGAGCTGGTGGAGCTGGTGGAGCTGGAGATCCGCGAGCTGCTCACAGAGTTCGGCTACGACGGCGAGAACACGCCTGTCGTTGTAGGCTCTGCCCTCTGTGCCCTGGAGGTAAGAGGGGTTGAAAATATGCAGGGTCCACCCATCCATCCCTCTGGGAGTCATAACTTGCCTTGGTTATATGAGTATTTGACAGAAAAGTGCAGGTGGTGGATGACTGTTAATTGTTTGATTCCAGGTTGACATTTTTTATTTTATTTTTTTTATGGATGTGTAGAGTCTTCTTGGAGTGATTGTTTTTGTCCCAAAGGCCTTAAAGGAAAACTCCTGTATTTTTTTTTTTTTTTTTTCTACCGAAACCATATTTTTCAGCCAATAGCAATATCGACTTGGGGGATTCAGCACGAAAAGAATTGACTGTGACATCCAGACATTTTATTTTTTGGCATTTGAGATGTTTATTTATACCCAATGGCTCACTCCACGTTTGTGCATTTAGAATAAGCAGCCTGATATCGGGGTGAACGCCGTGATGAATCTGCTGGAGATCGTGGATAACTACGTACCGCTGCCCAAGAGAGAGCTAGAGAAACCCTTCCTCCTGCCAATTGAGGGAGTCTACTCCATCCCAGGTACAAAAGACGAACGTGTTCTACCGAGTGAAGGGATGCCGGGTACCCATTCACCAGGCTTGTTTGCATATTAAGTTGCTCTTTTTCATTTTATCATGAATCCTTTTTCCAGGCAGAGGCACGGTTGTGACGGGCACAATGGAAAGAGGAATCATAAAGAAGGGAGAAGACTGTGAGTTTGTCGGTCACAACCGCTGCTTCAAGTCTGTGGTAACAGGTGAGTGAGCTGCACATAGTGCTCTGATTATTATATATCTGAAATAAGCTAAATTCATCAGGGTCTTTTTCTAAATATGCAAATTACAGTCAATTTATTTGGTTTCTTTAGAATCATGACAGCCTTTTCTGCATGGAGGCGTGAATGTCAGATGATTTTTATTATTATTATTTTTTTTTATTATTATTTTTATTGACACTAGAAAGAAAATTTGATTTATAAATTTATTAACTGTCATTGATAATGACTATTGTACTTTAGATCTGTGTTTGCATCGCATGTGTCTGTCAGGATAAAATTTTATTCTAACTGACAACTACAGGAAAATCTATAAATACGCACTTCAGAAAATGAAAACGACGGCTGTTCATAATGAAAACGATCATTCATCTCTTGGAAATGCAAAACTTTACAGTAGATTTACCAAATATCACTTTACACACTTTGCATGTCATACAAACCAGTGATCTTTCGGTTCTTTTCCCTGCGCCGTCCCCGCTGCCCACCTCAGGCGTGGAGATGTTCCACCAGTCTCTGGACCGTGCGGAGGCAGGCGACAACCTGGGCGCTTTGGTCCGAGGCCTGAAGAGGGAGGACGTGAGGAGAGGGATGGTGATGTGCAAACCCGGATCCATCATGCCGCACCAGAAAGTCAAAGCCCAGGTAGGAGGCCGCAGCTTGCACTGTTTCGTTTTTCTTTATTTTTTATTTGCTAAATAGGGTCTAGGCACCTTTCCTCACTCATGGTCCACTCGTTTATGTAATCAGGGTGTTTGTGTCCCACTTTTGAGTACAAATAACAGGTTTGTTTTGCCAGTGATTTGGCTGCCGACATGCAATACCATATATCCCATATATCCAGTAGGGGGCCACGGCCCTGTTTTTGAAAATCGCTTGACAATGATCACCCATTATCAGAGGGCAAATTTTCTCCTCCTTCTGGCATTGATGTCTCGAAACAACTATCACTACTGTATCCACAGCAATTAACTTTTTTTGGAGAGCTGTCCGTCGTTTTTTTAAAGGGATGCCGTCAGATCTTCTCCTCTGCATGAAGTCGTTGTTTGGACAACTTATTGTCGGTCCATCGACGCGCTGCCTCTTAAAACCTGAATATCATGAAGAAACTTTGACATGAAAGACATGTGAATAAATCCATATTCAGTGGTTGAAATTGGTACCGAGAGCTGTCACAGGCATGACATTCTACATTTTGGTTGTCTATTTTATGCCTCTATCATAATTTAAGTGTACAATATTGTAAGAGTAGATGTTGCAGAAGAGGCGTTTTTGACATGGAACATTGGAACATAGAAATGGATGGACAGTTCATTGGCCTCAATGCAGCTGCTGGAAAATGTACCTAATTTTCTTTGTCTATTGCAACATTTCTACTTTGGCTTAAAAATTTCTTTGGCATTTGAATGGAAACGTGTGGTTGTAACGATTCTCCAAAATGATCCAGGTCGGCTCAATCAATATGGATTATGCATTAAGTGTGACAGCTCTGTGATCACCCACGCACCACTCACTGGTGTGTGACATTTCTCTAAAAGAAGTGTGTGTGTGTGTGTGTGTGTGTGCGCGTCCTCGTCCTCTCTTCCTGCCAGGTGTATGTTCTCACTAAGACTGAGGGCGGCAGGGCCAAGCCGTTCTTCACTAATTTCATGCCCGTCATGTTCTCTCTGACCTGGGACATGGCCGCCAGAGTCACCCTTCCCACCAAAAAGGTTGGTTTCTATCAAAACCCACCCAAAAATATGAGAGTGCAGGCTTTCTTTTTTTTTTTTTCTTCTTTCCTTTTCATTTTTGAATGATGTTTAGCTTGTGTGTGCATTCTGCTGTCTTTGAATCAGATTGGTTTGTATGTCATTAGTTGTATTCACCATACAACAGTGAGACTTGACAATATTCAGGGGATGACAGTTTGATGCTTTCATAAAAAAAACAATCATTAGTAATGTGCATTTTATAATAAAGCAGGTAGAGGCGTTGATTAGAACATTCCGAACGTTTGATTACTGTAATGCAGATTTTAAGAGCAGGGAAAGATGCTATTTTAACTATTTCCATGACATCGCAACAACCCCAGACGATGTCTAGTCTTCAATCACGATATTAATATTGTAATCCATAGCCCACAGCCCTACATCAAACCAGTACAATTCACAGTCGATATGAGCATATCTTATGTATCCACAATCCAATCTAAAATCGAAATTCACAATTTTCTAATGTGCAACACTTATTAAATTACCGCTAGCCGTTTCACCTCCACCCTCATCCCAAATTTGCATACTTGGTTGTGTAAATATGTTTGTGTGTAAATTGTGTAAAATAAATTGTGTAAATATTTGAGATACATCTTGTCATCTTCAAGTTGGAGGGTTTAATATGTTTTACAAGCCTACTAAGGATGCCACGGTGAGGACATTTTACACCGGGGGGGCGGTGATGGTGGCATCCACGTAATGAACGGGTGCTTATTACGGTTGGAGGGCGACAGGTCCCGATCGGTACCTGATCTAAGGTGTCGTGTAGCCTCCTCTCCTCTTGTGATAACAGACTGTGCTGTCACTCTGCTGTGTGCGCACAAGCAAACACTTTCACTCTCACAGCGTCAGACTAAGTATTGATAAGAGGCTTTAGTATTTCACAAATTTGATTTATTATTTTTATTTGAAGGTCAGCGCTGATTTGCTGAACTAAATGTTTTTATTTCTGTTTTATTCCTCAAAAAAAAAAAAAAAAAGAAGCAAAATGACGGCGGGGGGCGGTGGGCAAGTAATGTAATCGGTGTACGCCCGAACACCGTGTAGCACTGGTAACACCGATAACCACGGCAGCCCTAAAGCCTACATATCTAATATGGTCAGAAGCAGGATCATAGATTAAAGTAAAACAAAATTTTCCCATCCTGGATGTCAGAAAAGTATAGTGATATTATATAGTCCATATCCGTCAGAATACAATTTAACTCAACATGGAAGTTTCACAGAATGTAAAAGTTGCTTCAGGGACACCTTCACTGCCTGAATTGGGCATATGAAGCAGCTGTTGCTAGATGAAATGATGATACGAAAAACAGACACCTACGACTTGAATATCAGCAGAGAAGACAACTGACATTTTGGAATAAAACTAACCACAGATAATTTAACACTGCATTAAGCCCGGGAGATGAAAAAAAAATTAAAAAGAGATGAGAAATAAGCCGTATGTGCACCCTGTACCATCCCCCCCAGGAAATGGTGATGCCGGGGGAGGACACGTCGCTGTCACTCACGCTGCGGCAGCCGATGGTTCTGGAGAAAGGCCAGCGCTTCACGCTGAGGGACGGGAACAAGACCATCGGCACCGGCCTGGTCACAGACATCCTCACCATGACAGAAGAAGACAAGTTCAACTGGGGCTGAGCGCCGGAAAAAAGATGGGGAGAAGATAAGGGGGGGGGCTGATTGGGGTGAGGGGCGGGTGTCTGTCTGTCTGGTCTTTCTGTAAGAACACACACACACACACACACACACACACACACACACACACACACACACACACACACACACACACTGAGCTTAAAGGACTTCATGGCTCTATTGTGCAATTCCATCCAACCAAACACCATGGGATACCCTGAATCCGATGTTAATTTAAAAAGGCCAGGATGTCATCAATGTAATAAACCATCATTTTTGGAAGATTGTCTCGTTTTCCCCTTTCTACGCTCTGCAGAAATACACTTTGTTTTCCCCGCGTTTGGACGCATGAGAGGAATCGCTGTCAAATCAGAAAGCTACCTTTACCTTCTAACTGGTGTAAACTATAGATGTTTTTTTTGTTGTTGAATTTAATGGAGAAAGCCATTGTTAAGTCATAGGTTTTTGGTTTTTTTTAACCCATTTTTCACCCATGTCCTAATCCTGCTTTAAATGGGACGACTCTGAATTCCCTTGATGCTTCTCCTTGTGATATCACAAGCTGGTTTTTGGATTTTTGAGTTCAAGATGTTATCTGCAGATTTGTCAGGCACTGTGTCAGCCAGATCGCCCAAGGGATTTGACTCGTTAACTAGTGCCTGTCTGTTTTTCTCCAACAAGCTCCGTGTTTCTAGGTGCTTTATGGGTTAAACTGGTGGAGCATGTCAATTATTACACCGACATCCCACATGAGGGCGGCACTGATACTTAATCGTTAAAATAATGAAATCTCACATGCTTTACACCAGCATGTACAGCGATACCCATCAATAAGAGTAAACGACTGTAAAAATTAGAAACAGAATTAGAACAGCTGCACCAGGCAGCTACAAGAATCTATTTAATAGAGATGAGGGTAATCCAATCTCAAAATAGTTACTCGCTGTTTTTTGTATTTTATTTTATTTACAAGGCAATAGACAACAGCCACAAAGAATAAAAACTTGGCTTTGAAAGTCTCCCTGAGGATTCATGATGCACTCGATTTGGGAATGAAGAAAAAATATTGTATCTAAATATAACAATAAAATATATTGAAGCTCACCAAGAAATCCATATCTTGGCTATTTTGTTAAAGCTTTTGCATTTATTTTGTGTGTTTTGTCAATAGCAAGTGAACTGCATTTTGCCACACACACACACACGCCTCTACCATGTTATCTAACCCTAAGTGATGATCAAGACAAGGCAGCTGACATTGGCAGAGCATTTTTTTTTTTTACATTTTAGCTGCCAATGGATAAGTCACACTTTGCTAGAATGTGGCTTTTTCATACTAACGTCCACTTTTCACACGGGGGGGGGGGGTAAAAATAATTTGTTAAATATCAATTGTGGGTTTATAGTTAATAACCTCAGCAGCTGTATTTAACCATCTATACACCTTTAAATATACTCTGTGAAACAGCGTTGATCAAATAATTCCAGTTCTTATTAGTTACTTTCTTGCTTGTTTTAAATTGTCATTTTTTTACAGAACAGTGTACAGTGTTTAGTGTTCTGAGAAAAGCACTCTATATATAAGTACATTATTATTATTATTATTAGCCAGACTTCATTCACCGTTATTAGTCTCTGGTGAGTTAACCTTGTCAGGATTTGCGTCTGGGAGTGCGTCCGAATCATACATACTGTATGGATGTTGACATTTCAAGCAGGAAGTTCCATGCGTCGCCATGTGTTTTGCGTGTACTCGAGTCGTCGTACTAGTGTTAGCGCCTCCTGTAACTGAGTCGGGCCGTCGCTGAAATCAAATCCGTGCTGGAGTCGAGGCCGACCGCGTGAGTGATGTCCTCAGCTGCGGCGAGAGCTTCCCCATCAGCAAAACAACTTAAAGCTTGGGAAAATACATACACCGATCAGCCGCAACATTAAAACCACCAGCCTAATATTGTGTTCGGTCCCCCTCGTGCCGCCAGAACAGCTCTGACCCGCCTAACAATGTTTAGGAAGGTGCAACGTGTCAAAGTGACATCCACATGAATGCCAGGACCGATGGTTAGTGCATCCTGGTGTCATCTCTTCCCCAGGTAAACGACCCACACGCACCCGACCATCCACACGATGAAAAAGAAACATGATTCATCAGACCAGGCACCTTCTTCCGTTGCTCCATGGTCCAGTTCTCATGCTCACATGCCCATTGTAGGTGCGTTCTACAGTGGACAGGGCTCAACATGGACACTCCGACCGGTCTGTGGCTACACAGCCCCATACGCAGCAAGCTGTGATGCACTGTGTGTTCTGACACCTTTCTGTCATAGCAGCATCAACTTTTTCACCAATTTGTGCCACAGTAGCTCTTCTGTGGGATCGGACCAGACGGGCTACAGTTCAATGAGTCTTGAGGGCCCATGACCCTGTCCCTGGGTTCACCGGTTGTCCTTCCTTGGACCACTCTTGGTAGGTACTAACCACTGCATACCGGGAACACCCCACAAGACCAGACGTTTTGGAGATGCTCTGACCCAGTCGTCTAGCCATCACAATTTGACCCTTGTCAGAGTGGCTCAGATCCTTACGCTTGACCATTTTTCCTGCTTCCAACACATCACCTTCAATAACTGACTGTTCACTTGCTGCCTAATATATCCCACCCCTTGACAGGTGCCATTTGAACGAGATGATCAATGTTATTCACTTCACCTGTCAGTGATTTAAATGTTGTGGCTGATCGTTGTGTGTGTGTGTGTGTGTGTGTGTGTGTGTGTGTGTGTGTGTGTGTGTGTGTGTGTGTGTGTTTGTGTGTGTGTGTGTGTGTATATATATATATATTTATATATATATATATATATATATACATGAACATTCTGTGCTGAGTGAGGGAACCACTGACCTACACCGCTGATGCTGTTGCATTTTACTGCCATATAATTGCATCCTGGGATTTGGATTTAGATTCAGGTGGTTGCATGCCGGGAGCTTCTTTCAGCGAATCAGGTGTTTGTGGTGTTTTCAAGCCAATCACGTTCCATTTCGCTTCCGAACCGCTTCCTGTTATGAGCCAATCGGGCGCACGTCACACGCTTTACTCGACTTCAAAATCCATAGAAACCAACAGTCGCCCGAGAGCACCTCAAGAGAAATTTTACGGTTTGAACTGGTAAATACTAGTGAGGTTATTTGGATCGCTTCCGTTTGGTCTCTGCAACATACCAAGCGCAAGGTAAATTTATCTGCACACCACATTTGATAGACAAAAACAACTCAAAGCACTTGACATGAGGCAGACGAAATGCATCAAATGAAAAAAACAAAGTAAAACAATAAAAGCACAGGAAAAAAGGAAATAAATGAATAAAAAATAACCGATAAAACCACAAAGGGGCAGTTGCAACTGGAAACCTTTCGAGCCTACGTTGGGGCAAATCGGAGATCTTCTGGAAGTTTGTTCCAACAACGTAAAGGATAACAACCAAATCCTATCAGATCCTTTTTTTTTTTTTTTCTTCCACCAGCATAAGGGCTCCCCGATCCCCGTACGACCGCCTTAAAAATCACGTTGCAGCGTGACAACAGGGGCAGAAAATCAAAACGGCAGCATCCTATATACGTATTTGTTTTCCTTCTGCCGTGACGAGTGGTCAGCTCTGCAGCGAACAACATGGCGCCGGAGGAGGAGGAGGAGGAGGAGGAGGAGGAGAGGGCAGATGTTAATGTTGCATCACGCTGCTTGTTCTTTCCACCTCCATCGCCTCCTCTCTGCGCAGAAGAGAGCTATTAAGGCCGAATTTGCCTTTGAACAGCCCACTCTCCACGGGCTGGAAGAATCACCCGCTGTGCCTTTCCAGCCTCCAACACGGGGAGGTGGTTGGCACGAGCGCCCGGCGTCCTCCAGCTCCATCACTCCATCGCAGCTCGTGAGCAAAAGGCATCCTGAGACCTATTCAAACAATATGTTTTGTTTTGGTTCTGCGGCTTCGGTTTCCATGTCCCGTTCCCAGCCGAAAGGCGACGATAACCGGGGATCAGGCGGCGCCCGGGATGGCTTTAGGGGTCTGTTTTGGTGGCACGTGCGTGCAACCCCGTCTTCATTGACACAAATGGAAATTGCTCATGTCCTGCCCTATGGAAAGAGAGAGAAAAAAAACAAAAAACATCTCACACAGACAAAAATGTTGGATCACACAACGTCCTTGCCATTTCCTTGTCGATTTTTATCGTTTTTTTAATTCTTATTTTGATTGTGTTTTATGCACCTTATTAATTTCATTATTAATATCATTTATTTTATATACTTTGTTAATCCCTCTGTGGGAAAATAGTTCTCTGTATTTGAGGAGCAGTAGGCGGCCACTAAGTGGCGACCAGGGACCGACTTGACCGATGCCTTGCTTAAGCCAACGGCAGCAGTGTCCAACCCTACAGTGCATGTGTTCTGCAGACTCTGTGAACCCGGAAACTTCTTGCTGTTGAGCCATTCGGTCTGTGTGTGTGTGTGTGTGTGTGTGTGTGTGTGTGCACATGTGTGTGTGTGTCTGTGTGTGTGTGTCTGTGTGTGTGTGTCTGTGTGTGTGTGTGTGCATGTGTGTGCGTGTGTGTGTGTGTGTTCGAAAATACCTTCAAGTTCAAGTTCAAGAGTTTCACGTCTATGTGTGTGTGTTTGCAGCGGTGCAAAAGGTACTCGTGTCCTACAACAGTACTCAGGTTAAAGTGAGGGTGCTCCATTCAAATGTAAGTATTTTTAGAGCGTTCTCAAGCACGAGAGGTCGGGTGGAGTGAAGGGCGCTGCAACACTCCAGCACTCGTCGCTGTGTAAGAACCTTTTGGCTAAGAACGAGCGGTAGGCCTCCTCGCCCGTGCGGGGTGAAACGTAAGATGATTGCTTTGAGATACGATGGAGTGAAAGTGTAAATACAAGTGCAAATATCGCAAAACTGCAGCCCACTCAACTGCAGCACCATGGTGCAGAAGAGTGAAAGAGGAAACCTCCGACCCCAAACCACAGCCACAATCCCCCAAAATCACACGGCTGTAAATAAGAGATTACCCCTTTCCCACGGATATTACTTTTCTGTGTTTATATAACACTATATAACATAATAGCTCAACGTGCATTAGATATATAAAGATATATATATATATATATATGGAAAATAGATATAAAATATATATCAAAATATATTTATTCGCTGTCTCCTACTACAAAAGTCAAAGAAAACACAAATGTATTCACCACCACTTTCACGTTTCAAGTCTTTATTTGTCATGTGCATCACATTACAGCAAATATCACATTAGATATGAAATACTTATCCTTTGTGTCATCACCGCAATGAAAGTTCTGTTTTTGTAAAAAAAACAAAAAAAACAAAAAAACAATTATTTCCGGTATTTGTACTCGCCCCAAAACCCGACTCTCAAAAAGTTTAAATATACTTTTTTTTTGTAATACTCGGTGCAAATTTTAAAAATCGATGAAAGAAATTGAAATGCGCCGACACAACGTACAATCCTCTGATTCGATTTTTACTCACTGATGCTGAACAGATCAAATACTTTTTCAGTATTAAATATACTCATATATAGTATTATAAATACTAGTATAAATACAATTTGGCCGATACATTACAGTATTTATAATTTCTTACTCTCTTTCAAGAAAAAAATAGCAGAAGGAAACAGTTTGATTGAGGTAATATTTTGCATTTGTTTTGTTTTTAATTCACTGAGTTGGGTCTGAAAATTCATGACCAAACCGTGTGCGGAGGAAAATACTTCCAAAGATGTAAAAAAAAATTGACCAAGGCTGGGAGTACATTTCTGTCAAGTAAAGATAATATAGTAATCCAACTTTTTTTTTTCTGTTGTTGTTGTTGTTGGTGTCAATAGATATTTATATTTCACCTGCGTGAACTCAGCTCTAACATTTTAGCAACGTTTTGTGTATTTACAGGGAGGAGCCGGTCGGGCAGCTCGTCCTGAGCCGGCCTGCGTGTGGTCGCAGGATTGCACATTTTTAAAAACAAGCATTTTATGGTATTTCTCCCAAAAAGCACAACCCGGATAGATGCACATACAGTACGTTGAAACTTTGCTCGAATGGTAAAGTGCAAAAGAGAACCCACGTTTCGGGAGAAACGTCAGACAAGACAAATCGCCCCGGGTAGAATTGTGAATGCGTTGGTTATCTGTTACTGATGATTGACACCAATGTCTGTTTCAGCCTCCAGACCTTTCTTGAGGGTTTGTCAAACCTCACATCGTATGAACACTCAGTGACTCTATTTTATTGCAGGTTTATTACTGGATACGTTTTACTGAAAGGAAAGTCCGACTATGTTTCAACTCAGGCCAAAGGTTGGTTTCCATCATTTATAACTGTTCATAACACAACCTGTGGAGTACAGCCCCGTTGGGCGCATGTAGTACATTAAAAAGCTGCAGCAGAGTGGCACGTTTCTGTAGTAGAGTGCTAATTTTCTGCAGTGGAGTACTGTAGTAGGTTTCTGTAGCAGAGTGGTAAGTTTATGCAGCGGAGTGGTACATTTCTGCAGCAGAGTGGTACGTTTCTGCAATGGAGTACTGTAGTAGGTTTCTGCAGCAGAGTGGTAAGTTTCTGCAGCAAAGTGGTAGGTTTCTGCAGCAGAGTGGAACGTTTCTGTAGTAGAGTGCTCGGTTTCTGCAGTGGAGTACTGTGGTACGTTTCTGCAGCAGAGTGGTAAGTTTCTGCAGCAGAGTGGTACGTTTCTGTAATAGAGTGCTAAGTTTCTGCAGTGGAGTTCTGTAATACATTTCTGCAGCAGAGTGGTACGTTTCTGCAGCAGAGTGGTACGTTTCTTTAGTAGAGTGCTAAGTTTCTGCAGTAGAGTATTGTAATACGTTTCTGCAGCAGAGTGGTACGTTTCTGCAGCAGAGTGGTATGTTTCTGCAGCAGAGTGGTAAGTTTCTGCAGTGGAGTACTGTAGTACATTTCTGCAGCAGAGTGGT
Source organism: Zeus faber (assembly GCF_960531495.2). NCBI lineage: Eukaryota > Metazoa > Chordata > Actinopteri > Zeiformes > Zeidae > Zeus > Zeus faber. The sequence goes on from NC_137205.1 coordinate 20,001,964, forward strand.
ACATTTCTGCAGCAGAGTGGTACGTTTCTGTAGTAGAGTGCTAAGTTTCTGCAGCAGAGTGGTACATTTCTGCAGCAGAGTGGTACGTTTCTGTAGTAGAGTGCTAAGTTTCTGCAGCAGAGTGGTACATTTCTGCAACAGAGTGGTGAGTTTCTGCAGTGGAGTACTGTAGTACATTTCTGCAGCAGAGTGGTACGTTTCTGCAGCAGAGTGGTACGTTTCTGCAGCAGAGTGGTACATTTCTGCAACAGAGTGGGAAGTTTCTGCAGTGGAGTGGTACGTTTCTGCAGCAGAGTACTGTAGTAGGTTTCTACAGCAGAGTGGTAAGTTTCTGCAGCAGTGTGGTAAGTTTCTGCCGCAGAGTGGTACATTTCTGCAACAGAGTTGTAAGTTTCTCTCGTAGAGTGGTAAGTTTCTGCAGTGGAGTAATACATTTCTGCAGCAGAGCCGTATTTTTCAACAGCAGAGTGGTAAGTTTCTGCAGCAGGGTGGTAGCGTTGCTTCATGAATCTCTGATCCTCAGACTTTTGACAAGGTTACATTTTTATTCATTACTTTTTTATTTCAAAATACCATCAACCAAAGCTCCCTGGAATATGTTCATCAGATGCAATTTGTTATGTGGGACCACGGAGAGTCTTTGATCACATTATTACATGATCACAATCCCATTGTGATACAGGAATATCCTGCGATGATGTCACCTTGTCTCCAAAAAGCTGGTAACACAAGAAGAAAATGCAATTTGGACCTGACACTGGATCTTCCAGTTACTATATTTGTTCATGTAATAGGCCTTTCAGACAATTATTGTTGAGTGGCACATTTTTTTTTTTTTAATGTTTTGGAGAGTGGACCATTCTCCACTGTTAAATTCTTAATGTTCCCACTGGTTCAAACCCTCCAAAATACTGTGAACTTATCAAGGAAGTGTTTTTTTTTTTGTTGTTTTTTTCAAAGATGCCACAGGGCACAGATATCTCCCAGATATTTCTTTTTTTTTTTTGTCTACTCCTCCCCCCAAGAGACTTGTGCGTGTAACAGAGTTTAATTTTGTGTAATTTTAATTAAAGGTTTTTTATTTCCTAAGGGAGCCCTCCAGCAGTGTGTGCCAAGTCTCTCTTTTGGTTTTATAATGAGATGAATGACAGCATAAAGTGCCTTGCTCCTGTTGAGTTTAGAGTGATGATTCTCAACCTAGGTGCCAGGTCTTATGCTCTTATGCTCTTATGCTCTAATGCTTCATGACAGCATCATAAAGCATATAATAACATGTCATAAAACTTACAGTATAAGCTGTCGTGAAGCTTATAATAACGTGTCATGAAGCGTATCACAAGCTGTCATAAAGCTTATAATAACCCGTCATATAGCTTAAAGTAATGTCATAAAGCGTATAATAACATGTCATAAAGCTTACAATAACATGTCATAAAGCGTATAATACATGTCACCATGCGTATAATAACATGTCACAACGCGTATAATCACATGTCATAAAGCTTATAATTACATGTCACGACGCACATAATAACATGTCATAAAGCATCTAACAAGCTGTCATAAAGCTTAAAATAACATGTCATAAAGCTTATAATAACATGTCATAAAGCGTCCAACAGGCTGTCATAAAGCTTATAATAACATATCATAAAGCTTATAATAACATGTCATAAAACGTCTAACAAGCTGTCATGAAGCTTATAATAAAAGCATCTAACATGTCATAAAGCGTATTATAACATGTTATAAAGCTTATAACAAGTTGTCATATAGTTTGGCATGAATCCCTCTTTGTCTTGAATTCTTCAGTATTCTGAGGGAGGAAGAGCGAGGCCGGTGGGTTCTAAGTGTGTGATTGATGTGATTTGAAAAAAAAAAAAAAGACAGGTAATGCTTAAATTAATCAACGAATTTATTCACATGCGTTAAGGCGTCGACTTTAGGTTTTCCTTTAAGAAATACAGGTCATTGGCGGCTTTATTCTTCTGCTTTCTTGAAGTCTGGTTGAGTCTTTATTGCTCTGCACTTTATATACAATTTGAAACGTTCACTTCATCTATTTCATCACGGTACTTTCATTTGCTGTCTGCTCGGGTATGTCCCATTGGAAGCACTTTTTAATTCATTCATTTTAGAAAGTGCTTTAGTGCTCCATGAATTAGCTTTATCGTGAGGATAATGATGCGTAGCAAGGGACTTGCGGCGTGTTTGTCTTGCCCAATAACTTCTAACAACTATATATATATATATATATATATATATATATATATATATATATATATATGTATATATTTCCATTTGCTTGTGTCGTTTCTGTTTTCCCCTATCAATGTGAAGATTGTAGAGATTTATTGTGCTTTCATCTTTCCTCTATTTAGTGAAAAGTGTCTTGAAACCGTTTTCATGAACGCTTTCGATAATGCACTCTCCATAGTTTTCAACTGCGTGAAATAAAGTCCACAATGTACATTAACATGTTTTTTTTCCGTTGCATTTCCCTTGCTTTGCAAATACTTTGGCATCTGAGAAGTACTCAAAACGCATCGGTGCATCGACTCGTTCCGTTTTGACGACAGTGCTTATTTACAAAAGTGCTTGTGTGAGAGTCCAATGCTAAGTTTAACTCCTCTGTGCGGACTTTCCCTTCTTCCTGGAGTCAGGAGCGTTGGCGAGGCCCCTTGCAGCCTGAGGAGATACTGTGCCGTGAATCCAAACCATTTTCGGAATTTTTTTATTTTTCGGGAACTATTATTTTTTGACAAACTGTATAAGAAATCCGCTAACTTGCTTGAAAGATTGCAATGGTATTTCCTCTCAGCATTCTACTCGTGGATGTTTGCGAATCTCCGGACTCGACCTTGACCTTGACTCGACCTTGCGGTTTGCGCGCATGCCGGGGAAAATAATTTACAGTGTAGAATCGATTGAGTTCCACGGATGGGACGAATGGCGCCGTTGGACATGCGACCGGACTGGTCTCCACTGCGACGGCACGGTGTCGGTATGTATGAACCGCGCCCTTCTAAATGTACGCAGGACAATCACTTAGTCCCTCCAGTTCTGAGCCGCACAGTTGAGGACCGTGACCAGTGCAGGATCAAACCGCACCTTGACGAAATGTCAAACATCCGGTTGCGCCGTATGGCTTCCGCTTGCACGTGATGAATCTCCTTCTGGAACCAGTCCGTCTCGAGATAAATCGAATATTCTCGTCGTTGTTACTTCTCGTTGCCGTCGCAAAGGTCAGTTCCATGGTTCTCCCGTGACAGCGCGTTGACTCCGATTGGCCGGTTCCCACAATCCCCCCCACCTCGTGTCCTATCAGGCCTGACTCGACTCGGGCCGCACAGGAGCCACGCAGAATGTTCCTAAAAAAAACCAAGAGGACCAACGGGGTTCATATCTCCGATTCTTTGCGGGACGGCGTCGGGTTCTGCTCCGACGACTCGTTCCCGTCCTGCTCCTTGTCGCCCTCGCCTCCCCCGTCCTCTTCCTCGTCCCGGCCGATGAAGGCCAGCTCGTTCTCGTAGCAGAAGGAGTGGGCCCCGGAGGTCGGGAACTTCCTCTCCTCCATGTCCTTGGCGCTGCACCTGGGGGTGGACGGCACCTCGTAGGTCTTGTGGAAGTAGGCGTAGTCCACCTTGTAGTGGCTCTTCTCCTCGAAGACCACCGGCTCGAAGCGGTGGCCCCACAGGATCTCGGTGGACAGGTAGGAGCTGCGCGCCTGCGTCGTCATGGCCGTGGCCTCCACCATCCCCTCCAGTATGATGACGATCTCAAAGTCCGAGGTCTCCAGGTCCTGCTTGCTGATGCCAAACAGGGGGCTCTCCTCGTCGATCTCGTGTATGACGGCGAGCGGGGCCACCAGGAAGAGCCGGTCTGTTCCCTTGTCGTAGCCGACGTTCATGTCGATCTGGTCCAGCGGGACGTACTCGCCTTCTTCCGTGAAGCGGGGCTTGACAAGCTGGGCCCGGACGTGGGCCTCCACGATGTGGCTCTTCCTCAGGTTGCCCACCCGGAACATGAGGCACAGCTTGCCGTCCCTCATGGCGATGACGGCGTTGTGGCTGAACAGCAGGGTCTCGGCGCGCTTCTTGGGCCGCGCCATCTTGGCCATGATGGCGCCGATCATGAAGGCGTCGATGATGCAGCCCACGATGGACTGCAGGACCACCACGGAGACGGCCGAGGGGCACTCCTCCGTCACGTAGCGCGCGCCGTAGCCGATCGTCGTCTGGGTCTCCACGGAGAACAGGAACGCCGCCACGAAGGTCCTGACCTGCGCCACGCAGGGGAGGAAGCCGTCGTCGCCCTCGGCGGCGTCCATGTCGCCGTGCAGGAGGCCGATCACCCAGAAGGCCAGCCCGAACGTCAGCCAGGACGCCACAAAGACCAGGCTGAACACCAGGAACATGTACCGCCAGCGGATGTCCACGCAGGTGGTGAAGATGTCCGATATGTACCGCTGGGACTTCTCGTCCATGTTGGAGAAGTGGATGTTGCACTGCCCGGTCTTGTTGACGAACCGACTGTGGCACTTGCGTCGCGTGTGGATCTTGCCATTGCCAAAGCTGCCCACCGCGGGCATGGTTCCCAGCCGCAGTCCCTCTTCTTCACACGACACGGTGTTGTAGTGGCGGGCCCTTCCAACACTCATGCCTTATTCAAAAGCGATGAAACGGAGCCACGGTCAAACTCCCGCCGCATGTAAAACGGACGCGGCTCACGGGGAAAGCCCAAATAAAACCTCGGTGCGTCGTCGGGTCGAGATCTCGGTCTCGGCCGCAGGTACCTAGAGAGTAAAGAGGAGAAGCCGTGATGTATTAATAGATCAGCCAGGCTTTAAAAAAAAAAAAGAACTTTTCTTTTTCGCGGTTTCCCAACGTGCAATTTGACTGCGACAACCCAGAATGATAAAACACGACGGACACGACGAACCTCACGTCTGTGATGATGTCGTCCCAGTGGGGGAAGCGGCGACGAGGGGAACGTCTCTTGGAACCCATGACTGATAATTGGGTTATTGTGATGATTTTGGTCGTAGGGTTTACAGGGTGATGGCCTCCATTTCAAGGTGGAGACGTCAAGTTCACATTTCAAATTGGTAGGGATGGACGAGAGGGAAGATATCTTAACTGTCAAAAAAGGGAAACCTCCCTCATTTCGTCCGTGACGCTTCGACCCAAAAGCCGTCTTTTTCCCCCCCGTGGTAGTTTTGTATTTGGCTGTTTTTTTTTACCGAGCGGCAGTATGGCGGTGAAATAAAGTGTGTGTTCGCTGCAAACCAATGAAAACTGCTCAAAATAAACAAACGGACAAAACGAACTCCGATCATCAGAGGTCGCCCTTTCGTTTTTTTTCCAAAGGGACTTTACGCGGCACGTGGCTCCCACCGCGAGTGACACCGCAGCTCACTGAGGCCGGCCCGTCACACGGAGCGGGGTATTAGATGTTAGAGATTTATTCCAGTGTTTGGGGAACGTTCTGATGCATGCACCGTCGGATCGACTTATCCTTCATGTGAGTCGGGGGGTTGCCAGGTATGAGCTGCAAGGCCTCGTGCCCGAGGCTGTCAACAAAAGTCAGCTGTCTGAACTGGCAACCCGCCAGCACCAACGCGTTGGGTTTCACCCGGCGGACAGATAAATGGATATGTGTCAGAAATAGAATGAATGAATAGCCGCGTTTCCACCGCAGGAACTTTCCCCGGGAACGAGGAACCTTTGGAGGAACTCAGTGCATTTCCACCACAGGGACCAGGGTCTAAATTTAGTTCCGGGGACAAAATCCCATGAACCGAAAAGTCCCTGCTCGGGGGGGGTGCTTTTCTAAAGTCCAGGAACTTTAGGGTGGGGCTCGCAGCGCTGAACACATCTGATTGGTCGGGTGCTCGACACCATTTTATTTCAGACGGCATTTTAAAAAATCTGCAGCCGCAAACGGACTGTGTGTACAGGTTTTTTTTTCTTCTAAAAATGTTCTGTCTGTATAAAAAACGGAGGACAAGCCATTTTTTCATTTTCCGATAATAAAAAACAGAAAATGAAAAGACGATCCAATTTCTATATATATATATATATATATATATATATATATATATATATATATATATATATATATATATATGTATATATATCCACAGTCGACCCTGGTTCGATTCCCTGTGTGTGAACCTTTCAATATTTTTCAAAGTTATTAATAAAATCTTGTTTGTGAGAGTGAAGGGATGAAGAAAGACAACCAAAGTGATTCTCCACTTTCTCACCTTGGTTGTCTTTCTTTGTCCATTTTATTCTTCTCGTTCTTCTGCATTAGCGCCACCAACTGGATGGCAATGGAGCAGTTTCTTGTATAGAAACTGCGCAAAAATCACGTGTTAACACAGCCGTCACTTTTTCATACATCAGTGGCAGCTTCTGTTGATGCATTTACTGTAAAACAACTAACGTCTCGGTTTGTATGTTGTTTTTTTTCGTTTTCTATGTTGTTTTGCTCGTCATAAAAACGCGACATGCACCGCTTACTGTAAATAACTCCGGTTTTGAGACGCTGGACGGTGTACTTCCTGAATTTCACAGGGAGCTAGGCTAGCTGATTCCACCCGCAGCCATGCATTGAGCTAACACAGTTAGCATGCAGCCGGCCAATATGTCTGTACTGGACACGCAGCTTTGAAATGGTATTAATCCTCTCATCTGAATCTGGGAGACAAAGAGACAAAAAGTAACGATTTTTGATATTATTTGAGTATTACTTTTGGATGGAAAGGTTCCAATGCCAAGCAGTCATGAGACACCGATGTAGTATATTCAGTTAATTATAATTGGACAATAACAATATTATGTTTGCCCAACATTGAATGTGTGTGCCCGTGTGTATGTGCGTGTGCGTACGCAATTGTGAGTGTGTGTGTGTGTGTGTGTGTGTGTGTGTGTGTGTACGTGTGTGTGTGTGTGTGTGTGTGTGTGTGTACGTGCACCCGTGTGTGTGTGTGTGCGTGTGTGCGCTGTGCAGGTTGCAGAGATCTCTAGTTGCTAGGAAGCAGGACGTGGGGTGTACATGAGATATTAATATCTATCATTCTGTGAGACTGTTCTTCAACACTCACAGCAGTGTTTCCTCCTCCTTTCGTAATTGTTCAAAGCCACATAAATTACTACATTTCTCTTTTGACATTTGTTTTTATTTTACAGTGGCAATAGTTTTTTGATTCGTCTTGACTCAAACTGATTTCAAATTACATTTCAAATCACCGGAGTTTCTCCACAGGGCGACCAAGGAAGGATGTCATTTCAGGTAATGATGATCACAGTCATGTGTTCACCAGCGATGGAGTCTTACCTTGCTCTGGTGTTTCTCCCTGCGTGAAGTTCTCCCACGGCTCCCAGACTTTTTATTTTATTTTTATTTTTTAGCCAAACTGCTGCATTTTTCTACAGAGGCTTCTCTCGAACAGTCCCCCCGAACCGGAGAAGAACCGTTGGGTCCATGCCGGGAGGAGAACCCGAAGCGCGGCGAGGGCTCCTCGTGCCTGTCCCTCCCAATGCCGACGTCCCCGCTTCTCTACCCAACGAAAAGGGACATCACCACCCACTGGCACTCGGAGAGCCGGCACCGAGCGTCCACTCCGCTCGTCCACTCCGTTTCGCCAGGGCCACTGGGAGAACGACCTCAGAGAAGTGCACGAAATAAAACCACGATCTTGCCCACAAATTGGCGCGGGGTATCGCTGCACGGGGTGGGGGGGGGGGGCGGCCCCCGCCGAAGCCACAAAAAGGGTGAATCCCACACAGACTATTTTAGAGTCCTTCTCTCCTCTGCTCTCCCACTATCTCGCACTTTCTCAGTACCTCCGCTATCTGATCCGGTTCCTCTGCACATCTCTCTCTCTCTCTCTCTCTCTCTCTCTCTCTCTCTCTCTCTATCGCTCCCTCTCTATCCCACATCCAATGTACTATGGCTCGCCCCCCAATCTCCATGACACTGTAGCTTCTTGGCATTTGGACACTATGTGCCCCCACCTAGCCACCACCACCCCCATGCAACCTGATGCTCGGCGTCAGAAGAACCGACCGGACGCACAATCACATACAGTAGGAGACCAGAATCAATGCATAACAATTTTAAATCTCATCATTTATTTGCATTGGTCGCATTGTTTTCATTATTCAATTGTAATTGGTTTCCCTGTTTTTGCTTTGTTTCGCTGGACCTATATGGAAATTACTACTACTACTTCTAGTTAAGTCAAGTCGAGTCACACTTAATTTATAAAGCGCATTTCAGACCAGGGCAACACAATGCGCTTTACAAAGAAATACAATCAAAAAAAGCGCATAGTTGTCAGCTGGTCATTTCAAAAGAATGCCCCTGATACAACGGCAACAACAAAAGCAGCAGCAACAACAACAAAAACAACAAAAACAACAACAAAAAACGACAACAAAAGCAACTACAACCGCAGTAGCAACAACGGCAATAGCAGCAGCGACAACGGAAAACAACAACAGAGGCAACAACAGCGCACAGACACACACACACACACACACACGCGCACACACACACACACACACACACACACAAACACACACACACAGAAGTCATTTATAGACTGTAGTGAGCAGCAACCTGTTTTTAAAAGTGTACCACTACTACTACTACGACTACGACTACGACTACTACTACTACTACTACTACTAATAATAATAATAATAATATTAAAATTAAATATAGCTGCAGGCAGCAATACACAGGGTCCAGTTTAGTCGTGTTGGGGAAGGCTTTCCGAATTTCCGCAATTGAATTGTGTCTAAATAAAGACATGTTTACGTTGCATGAAGTATCTAATTCCTCATGCGTTTTCACAGGACCCTCATGTGTCCGACCAATCAACGTGCACTTGTGTCGCCGCATGTTGCTCTTCTGGCGTTCAGTTTGAATATCCCTGGAGATGCGGCGTTTTGAGATTTACCATCGTTCCCGGACGACGCAGTGAAAGAAAAGCTCCGTTCCTCCAGTGGTTCTTAGAACTTCCTGCGGTGCGATAAAACCTCTTCTCTGAACGGTTGTAGTTTCCGGGGTTTTGTAGAACGCAGCACGAAATACAGTTTTCCGGGTTTCCTTTAACGCGGCAGACGTCACCTCGGCTGATGACAGTCACTCATTTCTGCCCCAAATGCCGATCGATATTGATCAAACTCGAAGGAAAAGACGTCTGAAATGTCTCAGTTCTAACGAGACCACGACCATATCTGTGCGTGCTGGCGTCGTCGTGTTTCAGACACTTTTGCCCGGGAAACGCGCGCTGGGCCCCTAATAATAATAATCTGTTGGTACCGGTTGGTACATGTTGGTGTTTTTGCGTTCTTAGAAGCCACCGCGAGTCACTTTGTTCTACACCTTCACGCGACCGGCAGTGGATCATCGGTTGCCGTGTTGGCCCGACCCACATTCCACACAGGTGAACACATCCGCAGCAGCAACCGGGATGAAGGTGCCTGATTCAGGGCTTCTGCAATATGGTCCCAGAGCTGATCGAGGAGCTTCCTGTAGGGAGACTGTGTCAAGCTTATTTAGAAGGCAAATTCAATAGCAGCGAGCAAAGTCATGTGACTTATATCAAAACAGAAACACAACAAAAGGTTAAAAAAAAACCCCACTTTTTTTTAAAGTCAAAATTTAAGGATCTAGACGTTCATTCCCGGGGCAGTGCCCGTGTTCGGGATCACCGCCTCGTTGCCACGTGGAGGAGTGGCCGGCTGAGGGTTTCCGGACGTGGGCACGGAGGGGGTGTTTCGGTGAAACACCGGAGGAGGAGGAGGGAGCCCAGTCAAGAACCAAATAAACACTCACGTCGGCACTTGTGGGGGTCACCGCGGCTTGGTCGCCGGGATGGCGGTCGGGATTTATGGGGATTTATGATGGCTCTGCCTGCGGTTCTCCACGTGGGTGAAGCTGTTTGGATGGAGTGGACTAGACTGTGTAGCTCCCTGATTATCAGTGCAAGGGATTTGTTTACTTTACATCAAGTCCTGTGTATTATTGGATATAACAAAATATGAACGGAAAACATATGGCACGACAATATTCCATACATGAAAACACATTTCTAACACGAGGCTTTATCTAAATCCATATTGTATGTATGTCTGGCATACAAAAAGGTGCAATATGGTCAACTCAACTTATTGGTTGTAATAAATCGTAAAACAAATACATATATAAACAAGAATATAACTGATGTGGGTTATCAACAATTGTTTTTGGAAGCTTTTCATACATACGTAAGACAGAATTGCCTTAATCTGTTGAAATATCGCAAATACACACACACACACACACACACACACACACACACACAACACACACACACACACACACACATTTTCATCGTCAACATTTTGTGAGGTGCTGTAATTGCTGTGTATTGAGGGATGTGTGTGTTTTCTTGCGTTGAGGTTTGTGTAGAAACCCTGTCCACCCTGCGGGGCCAGTAAGTGGGTTTCGGGTACGGGGAGACCGCCGACCAGCCGGAGTGCGCCGTTGGGAGAGCGGCGGCCTCTGGCCCGGCCGGCAGACGCTCCCACCGAGCTATTTTTAAGCCGGTCCCAGGGCAGCGGGACAAAGTGGGCCAGCCCGAGTGAGCTAAGGGCGCGCGCCGCCTTGTTGTACGGAGGTTGATGACTAATGTGATCGGTGGGGGCTCACCCACGCCTGGCCGCCTCATTAAAACCTCATCACCAGACACGGCTCGTAATGTGAGAGAGGATCATGGCCGAGCGTCTATCTGTTCTATTGAACCTCGCTCGGCTGCTACGTTGCCTTTGCATCGGCTCTTAGTTGCATAATCGATTGATGGAGACAGGTGTGGAAGGCGTTTGCATTTTTCGCGGTGGCCTCGCGTGCAGTTCTCTCAGCTCCGGATCCGGGGAGCCGATCGCAGTTCCCTCCGTGCCGACGACGGAGACGCTGCTGGCTGGGCTTCGCTCGGCTATGTGGGCCGCGTATCTCGGCCTCCCGAGCAGGTGCTACCTACACACGCTGTTCCCACGGCAGCTGCTGCTGGTTAGCGATGTGGACTTCGGGGGGGGGGGGGGGGGGGGGGGGGGGGGGTAAAGTGGGGCACCCCACCACCCACCCCACGGTGAACGCACCCCTCTTCCAAACCGCTGGAAACTCGGGGCAAAGTATTGCTTTTCCTCCCCCTGAGTTTTTGGAAGCAATTCACGGCTTGTATGGCGGATCGTTCGAAATGCCGCTGGGACGGCTCACGCACTTGTCTCACAAGCTGCTGTTTCACGAAGGGAACTTTTCGGATTTTGAATACACATGGGCAAAGTAAATGTAGCATGCCTTTTTTTTTAAAATGGGTAAACGTTCCCATGGGACTGCATTCGAACGCGGTGAGAAGCTGCAGCAGAGTGGTACGTTTCCCAACAGTCAAGAGTTGAGAGGTTACTGCTACGAAGCATTTTTAAACGATAAGAACCCCCATTTTAAAAGAGCCGGGCTGATCGATCGTGGAGATGAGCGTCGAAGAGAGAGAGAACACACTGCTCAGAACTAGATCTCCTGTTTTCCCCTTTGCTCCTCAGACGCATGTCTCCGTTTCTCACACGGCGCACAGGCTCCACGGAGTCACGCGGAGGGAGGGTGTACGGTTTTAATGAGGGGCCGTGTTCCTCTTTTGGAACTCCGCTACAGGAAATAAGTCTATGATTTATTGAACGCGATACTGGAGCTGAGGCTGCAGCAGCAGATGTCTCGGGCACGGCAAAGCGTACTGGGTTTATATCAGTAAATATATCAATTACTCCTTTTTTTTCCCACACAAACGAGGTCTGTGATGTATGCATAATGTACACTATTAGGGTCTATACTGTGGTGATATACTTTATACTTCCACTATCCCACTATCCCATAACTTCTATCACACTTTTTCACTGCTGTTTTTCCTTTAAGACAATTGAATAGATAGACAGACAGACAGACAGATAGACAGAGACAGACAGACAGACAGACAGACAGACAGATAGATAGATAGATAGATAGATAGATAGATAGATCATATATGATATATTTTATGATTTTTTTTAATCTAATTTTGATTTGTCTCGTTCTCGATTGCACTGTTCTTATGCCGCCGTAACGCCGGGATTTCCCTCCAGGAGTTACACCAACAAAGCGTTATCTTATCATGTAAGTCTATTATCAAGCTCCATTTGAGCTTGATAATAGACGTTTTGCCAAAGGTTTTGTAAGTTTTCTCCCTGTTAAGAATGCAAACGGACATCTTCCCGACGTATCACAGCTAATCGCATAGATTGTGTGGGGGGGATGATCACCTTTGACCTTCTGCACGAGACTGCCCCTAGACACAGGCCTGGGCTACTCGTTTAGCCTTCCCTCAGTTTCCTCCCACATAGCGGTCGGGTCGTCATTTCAGTATAATATGGAGCAATCAGAGTGTAATAGAGTGGTAATACCCCCAATTACTAAATACATTTCATAAAGTTTGGTCTTTGAAGTCACTACAACGTCTGTTTACAAGACGCCCGACAAGTTTCCCTTCCCTCGCAGTTCAAACTCGAGGGGGCCAAGGACAGAGCCTTGAGTGACACCTTGCTCAGAGAAAGTAGGCAATCAAGAAAGGATGTTTGAAAGAATCGATTTTTTTCTTCTAAACGTGTATTCAGCTGGAATAAACCTCTGGAATCTTGAAAGGGAAAGAGAAGTATCTCCATGATGGAAAAAAAACAACTGTGATTTTTAGTCCTTTTCCAAATGCAGGGCTGGTGTGCCGTGAGACCCAGGATCTCCACTTAGGTCCTATTATTCCAAAGTGTGCATAGAATCTTTTTTATTTTTCCACAATATCTCACAACGTACAGTGTAGGAGAAAACACATTGATCCTTTTTATTTTTGCGCTTGACTTGCAAAATTCACATCTTTAGAATGAATTATATTTTTGCATTTAAATAATTCGCTGGTAATCCTGCAGTGATGTGAAAAATAAACCAACATGAATTCCTGTCTGTGATACATACAAATTGTAATTTATTATAAGAGCAAGGCTGAAACCTATAAGAAACCTCCATACTGTATCGAAGGCTCCATCTTGTGGTAGTTTTGAGAACTACACAGTTCCATGGTCTGTTTATTATTACTCAGTAGTCCGACTACACACACACACACACACACACACACACACACACACACACACACACACATTTTTACAGATTTTTTTTCAAATGATTTGACCTTTCATCCAAAGCACAGTGAAATTAGGCGTAAAGGACAAACCTACGTGTTTTCGAGCTGCACTAAACAAACATCCATCGCTGCATTCATCAACGTATTCCCCAATTCCAGCCATCCCCCCCTTTATGCCTCAGAAAGACTCAAACAACTTCATCCTTTCTTGGATGGAAAGACCTTCCTTCAGGCTCTGGAAAACAAACATTAAGAACAGGAAAAATGAGGCAGAAAGCCACAAGGAAGAAAAAATGGGGCATATATTTACATATTAAAGATGTTAGCAAATAGAAAATATAGAATTCAAAAGAGCTAAAATTGCTATTGAAGACAATATAATGCCAAAAAAAATTGAAATATTACAGCCAACAAAAAGCATTTTGACACTTTATTTAAGAAAAGGTGAATTCGACACCTGGGACCTTAAGCAGTTCAATCACCTGCTTATTATTATTGTTATTATTATTATTATTATTATTATTATTATTATTAATTAACACAACTTGTAAAAAAATATATATATTTCCAATGTTTGAAAACTGTGAAAAGTAAGAACATGTAAAGACAAATAACCTCTTGAACTTGAATTTGAATTTGAGTTTTGCAGCCTGCATCGTTACCTTGGATCTGACTCCTCTGATTTGGCGGCTGTGGGACTTTTTCCTTCGCAGAGAACAATCACTGTGGGTCGTCAAAGCGATTTCATCTGACAAAATAAATTAGCGTGAAATCAGCAGCACGGACACAGACTTTGTGTTGTGTGTTGTGTTGTTACGCATCTCACCGTGTCCTGGTCCAGTGGCGCCATTCCTGCTGTGATCACTTGGAGACCAGGTGGCGTACCCAAAATCGTCCGAGGATTTGGCGGCGGCAATGTGTCGGCCATTTTCCTGGCTGTCGGTGAGCGTCTGGAGCTTGTTCTGGGCACAAGCTATATCCTGCTGCACACACACACACGCACACACACACACACACACACACACATGCACGCACGCACATGCAAACACACGCACGCACGCACGCACACACACACACACACACACACACACACACACACACACACACACACACATTTGATGAAATGAGACTGACATAGAGAACCAAACTGAAACGACTTTACTTCCAAGGATTTCAGTGAATGCCGTTGGCTGCAGTCTGTTGCACCACACACCTCCATCCCGTACAGATCCGGGGACTGAAAGGCGGCGTCGTGCTGCATGTCCTCCGTCACTCTCTGAGCGACGCGAAAACATCCATGCAGACATAAGCACAGAGAGGTCGACGGAATGAAAAGATTGGGTGAAACATGGCTACGCGGCCTACAAGGCGCTCCCAGTGCATGTTGACAATGTGGCGGCTGGGATGTCAAGGACGTGTGGTAGAAAGTGTTGTGAGACACGATCAGGTACCTGCTTGTGTTTCACCTCCTGGATTTCCTTCTGGCACAGCACCAGGGCTTGTCGCTCCGACTCCAGCTGGTGGCCCATCTGACAGTTTTCCAGACATTTCTGGGTGTGCTGAAGCGACAGGGCCTCCAGCTCGTTCCGCAGCGACCGGATATCCTCCCTGCAGCGGCGGCACGGAGACGCGGTGGCCGTCGTGTGACGCACAACGGGTTAAATACAGGGTCATGTCCGGGGGGGGTGGGCGTTGGGGCGGGGGCGGCGGCTACTTACTCATACTGTCCGTGCAGCTGTGTGAAGTCAGCGCTCTCGCGGGCGTGTTGGGACCACCGGCTCCTCTCCAGCTCCTCCTTGTGAACCTTCCTCATCGCCACAATGGCTGATAACCAGAGAAGAAGTTACACCGCACATAAATAGATGGATGAAGTAACATGATATCTATATGACATCCATCAGATAGATAGATGGATAGATAGATAAATATATAGATAGATAGATAGATAGATAGATAGATAGATAGATAGATAGATAGATAGATAGATAGATAGATAGATAGATAGATAGATAGATAGATAGATAGATAGATGGATATATAGATAAATAGATATATAGATAGATAGATAGATAGATAGATAGATAGATAGATAGATAGATAGATAGATAGATAGATAGATAGATAGATAGATAGATAGAAAGATTTGTTCGTTCGTTCGTTCGTTATTTTTCTTGTGTCCCTCTTTTCTTTGCGGTATTCGGTATTAACATACAAACAGTAGGAGTCCATGATGCGTATGATGGACTCGGAATGTATCGGAAAAATATAAATAATCACAAAAAGTCATCACCGTGTAGAGAGAGGGAGAGACAGAGACAGATAGATAGATAGATACAGTAGATAGTGCAGCACATGTTTGACTCTGAGAAGATGCCTGACGAGAGCTTCACTGTGCTGCTGTTGTAGATAGACAGACAGACAGACAGACAGACAGACAGACAGACAGACAGACAGATAGATAGATAGATAGATAGATAGATAGATAGAACACTGTAAAACATTTTAAATAATGCTCCTTATTAGGGGTCCACCTCGCAGCCATATTGTTTTTGTTTGGATTATTATTATTATTATTCTCCTTGGAATTTTTTGGGCTAAAAGTGTCAGACATCTCGCGGTTCAAGTTTGATCCATATTGATCTACTTTCGGAGCAGGGATTAGTGAAAAAACGATGAGAATTTACCAGAAGAACGATTCGCCAAGGTTCTAAAACTTCCGGTGGTTGGTGGAGCGAGATACATTTTTGGAGTAAGACGCTTTGTGCTTTGAGTTTGTTTGTTTGTTCGTTAGTGAGTTGTTTTTGTAAGTAAAGGCTGTTTGTTGTGTCCCTCTTTTCTTTGCGGCATTCGAGGAAGTCGTAACATACAAACAGTAGGAGTCCATGATGCGTTTGATGGACTTTGATGGTCGGAAAACTAGGACCGAGAAAACTAAAAATAATCACAGAAAGTCATCAGCGCGTCATTACGTCACTACGTCACTACGTCATTGTCGCCGCACAAGGCATCAAACGGTCACGTTTGTTAGTTAGTCTTCTCCATTGTTAGTGAATTCGTTAGTTTTGTGTTAGTTTGTTACTTTGTTAGTTCATTCATTTGTTAGTTCACTCGTTCCAATCGCTGATCAATCATTTCAGATTTTTTTTTATTTTTTATGTTGTTTCACATGAATCCGTCTCCCACCAGAGATTCCTCCGTGATGTCATTGTATTGGGGGCAAACTCCATTCAGTTTAAGCTCAAAGTAACAAGCAGGGTGTTCCCCTTTTTTTTTTACCATCAATGTGTTCATCGGGTTTGATTCTATTGCAGCCAGTGTTTCTTGCCTGCCATGGTTGCAGCTGTCTCTTCCCTCAACAACTGGTCTTTCTCCTTGAGAAGCTCCGCCACCTCCTTCTGATGTTGCCGCTTCAGATCGCTCACCAGATTTCTGTGCATCTCCTCCATGACGGTCAAACCTTGATCGCAGGACGCCTGCATCGAGGCAGAAAGACAGTTGAAAGACCCTACTTACCTCATATAGTATGCGGTGGTTGTGCCGATACTACGTTTAAATTTCGAAGTCACACAGTCCAAGATTGAAAATGAGAAAATATATATTATTAACACATTGCCGAATGCTGCTTTTTGAAGCTGTAATGGACCAAAATAAGCCCATGACTTCCCACTGGAGAAACTAACAGACATGTGACTGTGTGAATGAGAGCCTGCGTCTGCTTTACCTTTAGTTTTTCAAAGTCTCTCTGGTATGCCTTTCTCATGGCGACCGCATCATTACTTTCCAGCGTTTGGTTTCCGAGCTCCACTGGTGATGCGTTTGACTTTCCGTCCAGCTCATCGATTTGCCCCCCTGTTGTCTCCGTGGAGGATGGCTTGGGAGGGTACTCGTCTCCATCCCACTCCAGGTCTGAGTTTGGGCTCAAGGCTGCGAATGTGTCCGTCTCACTGGTCGGGATGGGATCTTCAGAGCAGGACTTTCTCCTCACACCTTTGGGGATCAATGCCGACTTGACGTAGTAGCTGTGCAGGTGTTTCATCTCCTCTTCGTGGATCAGTTGCAGTTCCCCTATCTTTTCTTGGAACTCCTCCTCCAGTTTTTTCATTTTTTCATTGTGAAGGTCCTCAATCCTCCGTATGTCTTCCAGGAGACGCTGGTTTCCAGCCTCTGCAGCTATTCTGCTGTGTTCCGCGCTCTCTAGCTGCGCTCTTAGGTCGTTGTTGTCATCCTGGAGCTGGGACAAGGTGTCGCTGAAGGCGTGCTGCTCATCTAAAAGTGCAATGTCCTGGTCCTGGCACAGGGCATGCAGCCTGTCATGCGCCTCCTTGCATTGCTGCATCTCCAGATTAAAATCCAAGTACAGTCTGTCTAAAATGTAGATCAGCATGACCTGGTCCTGCACCCACTTACAGTCAAGGACCGAGTCATTTACTTGACCTACGCAGGTGTTGTCCTCTTGGTTGCTGTCACAGATCTCCTGGCAGAGTTTGCGTAAGGTTTTAGCCCGTCTTTGCAGTTGGGATGCAAGTCTCTCGAACCAGTCTCGCTCTTTCTCTTCTTTGTTAGTTAAAGATCGGTCGTTGTTCGGGGGCTTTCTGTCATCTTGCCCCACTCTTTCTTCGGTCTCTACTTGCTCTTCGTAAGTTGCCAACTCTGGGGGCCAATCGTCTGCCAGATCTCCTCTAGGAGAAAATGTTGCGTCATCACAATTTACAGGACCTTGCAAGAAAGGCACCATTGCCTGGCCATTGACTTGGGGGTCTCCTTGAGTCATATGCTCATATTGCCACTGCAATTTTAGGGCAGTATAAATAACCTCTGCTTCAGCACAGACTTTGCCGATGGTAACTTCCAAAGGCTCGCTGTTGGTGTTGCAAGGCCAGGTGATTTTTTCCATTTTGAATGCTAACTTTTGAGCGGTTAGTCTTTTTAACCTTTGTGCAACATTCTTGTCATGGCTACCTGGTTGTAAGTGTAGCTGGGCAATACCATGTTGACTCTGGACAACTGACACCATTTTCTCTACCAGCAATGCTTCCTTCATTAGTGTTTTACCAACACTTTCCATGACCTCCTCTGAAGGAAGAACCTCAGGGAATGTACTTCCTCTGCTCATTTTTATTTCATCCCCAAACAATGTGTTTTCATTGATCATCTTACTCTCCTCTTTGCTTGCATAGTGGGATTCTTGCTGTTGTTTTTTTGCATCTTTTTCTCCTTGATGGAGGTAGGCTGCAGCGGTGGCTAACTGTTTCGCCAGCACGGCCGCCTCCTTTCTGGTGCTGCTTTCTTTGTGATTCTGAAGAAGGGCAACGAGTCTCTGCCTGCTGGTCTCTACCATTTTTAGTGTGGCCTGAAACCTGTCGGCCATCAACCCGGACTGGTTTTCAATGTCTTCAGCAAAACGTTGGCTCCGCTTGGCCTGATTATGAAGCAACAGGCTGAGATGCTGGGAAGTGGCTCGACTCTGTGTAAGCTGAGAGCATAGATGGGGATCTTGACAACCCACGTGACTCTGATGCTCCTCCAGCCGTTGGGTGATGTCCCTGAGCTTCTCCTCTGTCGCATAAAGCTTAGTTTCAAGAACTTGGATCAGAGACATGAACCTATCCGAATCATCTCCCGCTACGACAATGGAATGGGCGGATGGATCGATTGACTGAGAACGTGTTCTTGTGGGTTCTGCATGAGATAGATTCCCATTTAGCGGCAGAACATCTACGCCACTTTGACTGCCAGATGGCAGGCTGCTTGATCTGACCTTAGTAATGCTGTCGTTCACAGTAAGAGGAGGCCCAGCTTTAAGTGTCTCACCTTGCTGAGCGGAAGCTGGAGGCTTGTGGCCCTGCTGAGAAGAGCAACAGGTGCACACTTGCGACACCTCACTCAGTTTAACTTCTGTCTCTTCGAGGCTGTTTCCTAAGACTTCCATCTTCAGTAAAACTTCGCTAAGCTCTTGCTCCTTCCTGTCGAGGAGTCTCTCATAACCCTCACGCATGTCCTGTGCCTCTGCCTCTCTTTCCCTCACCTTCCCTAAGGCCAGCTGCAGTTCCTCACAGGCCCTCTCGTATGAGTGCTCTAGGTTGTAGTAGCCGGTCTCTTCTGTTTTCAGGCGGTTCTGCAGCCGGCACGTTTCCACGTCCGCGTCAGCCAACTGGTTCTGGAGCTCGATACATTGGCTTTTCAGCTGCTCCCTATCCTCCTGCAGCTTCTGTACAGCAGACACCGTACTGGCTAGCTCTTCCTGGAGCTGCTCTTGAGCCTCTTCGACTTCCCTGCTCCACACTTGTCCCTGACCCAGCGTGTGAACCTCCTGTTCAGCCTTTTCCAGTCTCTCCTGCAGGTCTTCAGCGTGCTGCTCTGCCTCTGCCAGGCAAGCAGCCAGGCTCCTCCGTTCGCGGTCCTGACTTTCTTGAAGAAGCATCAGGTGTTTCTGCAAGCGAGCCTCTTTCTTGCCTTGCGCTTCCTCGTTGGCATGAAGTCGGGCCGTCGCGTCCTGGAGACTTTCCCTCAGGCGATCAGCCTCCTTCTGGATGCTGTGGCAATCCTGAGCTTCCTGCTGCATCTTCAGTAAGCAGCTGTCTTGTTCCCTTCTTGTATCTTCGCTGTGCTGCAGCTGTGTTTGCAGAGAGGCCACGCGACCTTCCCACTCAGCTTGCTGGTCGTGCAAACGTCGCCGATCCTGCTCCAGCTGGGTGCGTGCAAGTGCCGTGGCATCTCCGGTGACCAGCAGCTGCGCCTGCTGGGCCAGGAGGTCGACCCTCCTCCGTAGTTCAGCCTCTTTGGCTTCCTCCTGGCTCCTCCTCTGAGCCTCCAGCTCAAAGCGAAGATCATGGTTGATCTTCTGCAGTCGCTGCATAGCCGTCGTCTGTCCTGATAAGGTATTAGATGTTGAAAGAGGTCCGTTCTAAAGAAAGAAATATGGCAAGGCAAAAGGTTGCTCTGATTAGTATTGCATGAATAACAAGCTCTTTCAATACGTTTAAAAACACGACCGCAACTGTCAGAAGTGCATCGTTAGTTGTGTGATGGTTTCAATGGATGTGGGAATTGCCAACCAACAATAATAAATGAAAGTTATATCCTAACCACATTAAAAGAATGGTTTTCTATGACAATCCTCTGCATGATACCTGAACTCCCTCTCCTGATAGAAGCTCTCTCTCTTCTAGCTGACCCTGCAGATTCCTATTCAACTGCTGGAGTCGAGACAACTCCTTGTGTGTTCGCTCCAGCTGTAAAGAGGAGAAACACCCAGGGAAAAAGCACGTTGGTACAGACAATTATAGAAATGTGGTGAGACACTTACCATAAAATGATCTCCTGTCCTGGACTACGGTAACATGTACTGTATGTCAAAGATACTTGATTTTGCCATATTTCGTTTTTGTGAATGAACGGAAGCAACATTGCTATGACAAATGCAAAACACGGAAAAATTAAGTTTCTTTTGACTAGTAAACAGGCTTAAACTCAATTTGATGCAAGTATGGTCCTTTGAGCTCATAGTCATGACTGTTATTATCACTGTAATTATATGTGATCTTGCACTGTATTGTAGTCAGCATAATACTCCAATAACTGACCCCCCAAAAAACAGTGTTGAGGGCTGCAAACTTATGATAAGAGCATTGTTCTGTGTGGTGGCATGTACAGTATGCATGCACTCATACTGTCTCACCTCTTTGAGAAGCTGTCCTGTTTGCTTCTCAGAGGATGGTGCTTCTTTGCCTTTCATACTCTGGCAGGTGGAGCTTTTGGAAATGCATCTCTCACCGTGGACCTCGATATTCGGTGGCCCCGTGGTCAATGTGGATGTGTCCCCTTCAGCTCCTAGACTCTGAGACGGGGATAGTACGACTTTGGCGGAGGTGTCCGATTTTTCTTCTGGAAAAGAAAGGCAAAGGCATGTATAGAAGCATAGAGTTGAAGTAGCAAGCATGTAAAGCATGCAGGCATGTAGGATTCCCACCTGTGTGTGTGGTTCCAATAATAAGCGGACGCTGATGGAAGAGAGCCTTTCCCCTCTCCAGCTCCTCACCTTCCCTAGGAGCGGACGACGAGGAGGACACGGAGGAGACGGGAGAGGACGAGGGCCCGGGAGAGGAGGGAGCCTCGGAGAAGCTGTCCCTGCTGCCTCTGCGAACCCGCTCGCTCTCCTGGGGTACCTGCTCCAACGCCGGCTGATTCATGGCTTGTGGCGGCTCACATGATGCGCGGCAAGCCTCAGGGCGGAAATCGTGGGCGGAGCCTGTTGGATGCGGAGTGTTTCCTGCAACCTCCACAGACTGTGGAGCCTGTCTCACCGTGCTCGGTAAGGAGCTGAGAGAAAGGAAGGGTCACAGGCCGAAAAAGGTTGAGGTTAGACCCTCCCAATAATTGTCTTGAATGCTGTTCTTTTGGATGTAAGAAAAAGAGCTGGAACATAATATGAAAAGTGACTGGATTTGCATATTTGAATGACACACAAATACATGCTGTGGATGTTATGTGCCATATCATTGTATGCTTGGAGCTGTTTGTAAAAAAAAATATTTCCCCTGTGTTTTGAGAAAGTCACAATCCATTTTCTTTCAAAGTTGCAATCCTGTTATGAGCCAATCATGTCGCCTACTGTACTACGCTCATGTAAACACTGCAGTAATAAACATATGAGTTTAAATTGTTTATGCTTTATGGCTGAAATAACAGCCTTCCTTTACCTTTTAACATCAGGGGGAAGAGCAGGCCTCACATTCTTCAACACTCCTTGCACCCAGTTTTGTCTGACTCCAGAAGGCAAACCACATAATGTGTACACTTCATCTTTAGTCTGGGGAAAGAGACGCCTCGCTTATTAGAGGTGCGGCGTTGATTTTTATTTAATATAACGAATGGCAAGAATATTCCCAGGAGAGCCACTGAGAAAAGGCTGTATCGAGTGAGAGTTAATGAGCTGTGACGGGGTGTGAGATGAGAAAAATGAGACCACCGGGAATTACAGGCGTTGGACAAAATAACGAATGAAAAAACATTTTAAAGACGCGATCAACAACGGATAATTACCGACAAATAGTGACCGCTAAAGGAAGCCAAAAGAAACGACACCAACATTGTGACGCTCGTCTCCCACAACGTTTGAGACAACTAATAGAGTTCAAAAGAGACCAGACAATTGGCGCCCGAATAGGAAGGAATAGGAAGGAATATAATATAATAAATAAAATAATATGCAGAATTATTGCTGTGCCCCAAAAATCAGCATCCCTGGCAGGGAAAACAGGAGATGGAGATAAATGCCACAAAGGTTCGGCCTAAAAAATGGACCCAGAATCGAATCATCACCTCGTCTCAACAAAAAGAACGATGTCTTGAGCTTCCAAAAGTTGGAATTTATGGCAGGGCCGGAATTCGGAAAACGCTTGTGGGATGCCTTGAAAAGTCTGTTGTAACTGTTAAACTTGGTGGGGGATCTCCATCTTGTGGGAGTCATTGGGTACATTTATTTGCCCCCAAAGGTCAAGGTCCATGGGACCATTTTACTGACGCACTGGGTACATGCAGAAATGCAATAAAAAAGCAAACAGATGGAATGCACCAAATATGGCGTCCTGCACCGGCAAAAGGCAAAAATAACTCGTAAATCATATCTTACAAGTATGTAAGTAATGCTTGTTATTTATTCAAACAATTTATAAACAATTTATGAACTACCTGTTGCTTTAATGGATTGCAGTGGTGATGAGAAGAAGCGCTGGAAACCACAGAAGAAGAAGAAGAAGAAGGGGAAGAGGAAGAGGAAGAAGCAGCGGCAGAAGAAGAAGAGGGAGCCTCAGTGGAGTTGCTTGTTCCCATTCTGTCACTATCATCGCGCTGGTTCTTCACATTAGGCCTAATGATAAATAAATACACCGGCAGTCAAGTGATGATGACGATTCAGAGAGAGAGGTGGGGGTGATGGTGGTGGTGGTGGTGGTGGGGGTGGTGGGGGGGGTGGGGTTGGGGGTTGGGTCAGCTTACCCAGGTTTAGTGGCTGTGGTCTTCAAGGAGGGGTCTCCACATTTGGCATGAGAACTCGGCATCGCATGTTCAGAAGCGGTGACTGTGCGGCAAAAGAAACCGAAAAAGGTTGTGACCATGAACTCTACAGGAGCCGACCAAACAGCAGTCACAAAGGGCACAACGGCGCGCCGGCCTTTCCAGGTGGTTACCCCCAGTTAGTTTGCACTTTTCATTGTGTTGGACTGAGGGGGAAAAAGTTAGCGTTTGTTCCTTTGTTTCTGTGTGTCTGGGTGAGTGCGCGGGAAGTCATGAGGTCTGAGATATTTAAAGCATCGTACTGGAATTAGCGCGGCGGAAGCCACCGCGCTAATTCCTCACAGCGCCGACGGGGACGGGACGGTGCAGTCAAACACGCAGGGATTCAACACAGGCTGGACTAACGACGATGGCGTTAAAGAAAGAGGCCCTTACCATCCCTGGCAGAGGTGTGGTCCAGCCGGGTGAGAGAGCGGTAGCTCCGTATGGACGGAGGCTCGGAGGGAGCGGAGGTGTGGAGGGACGGAGAGCTGCCCGACCTGCCCGGGCGGGGCGCCCGCCTCGGCCCCCGGCGCCCGGCGCGGCTCGGCGGGCCGACGACGCCGGAGCCGGAACCGTGACCTCGGTTGGAGGAGGAGGTTCCGGCGGTTCCAAACCTGCTGCTGCCGGAGCCCGCCGCTCCACTTCCCCCTCCGGCGCTGCGGCTCCGCTCTCGGCTCAGACTGCGCCGGGCACAACCACCGCCGGCTGTAACTTCGCCAGCTCCTCGAACTAGGGATGGATCCGACTCCTTTTGGGAGTGGAACAGAGAGATAGGAGAGAGAGAGAGAGAGAGAGAGAGAGAGAGAGAGAGAGAGAGAGAGAGAGAGAGAGAGGCGAGAGGGAGAGGGGGAGGATGGAAGGTATTTAACCGCACAATGGTTTATTGTAAAAAAGCAAAAGTACAATACACAAAAAGTGGCAGACATAACCAGACTGTAACAACCTACATATATGTTGGAGAGCGGGGGTACGTTTGCGTCAAGGATCAGACTCCATAACTCCCCCTCCACCCACCGAACTTGTACTCTTTGACACACACACACACACACACACGCACGCACGCACGCACACACACACACACACACACACACACACACACACACACACACACACACACACACACACACACACACACACACACACAGTCCCTCCAACCTCAGAGAGAACCTTTTAATCCAACAAGATCTCTTAATTTGCTTAAGTACCATCTGACTAACACTGTGTGATCGCACCCACACCCACACACACACACACACACACACACACACACACACACACACAAACACTCACATGCACGCACACACACCCTCACGCACACACACACACACACACACACACACACACACACACACACACACACACACACACACACACACACACACACACACCCATGCACACACACAAGCACACGTTCACACAGCAGAGGAGCCACAGCTTAATCACACTTGAGCATCGGGAAAGCAAGTCAATTTTAATCTGGAGAGATGCAGCCTCACCAAATGCAGAGACAATCGATGTTGAGATAAATCTGCGTGGCGGCGAAATCAATAACTATGCAGGAGCCGTAAGAACCAAGTGGAAATGTCCTGACGGAGCTTCCTGGCAAGGCAGCTACTGCCCCCAGGGAAGCCTTGACACTGGAGCCCCTGATTTATCCAACCAAACATTTGGACTTGCACAAAATGAAAAAACCACAGTGGGAAAATAGTGCAAAATCGGAATGTTTTATAATTCATGAGCGCAGCCGAAATGGAGGAAATGTTCATAATTAAGTCCTTTAAAACATAATTAAACAACCATTGAACCTCGTTTAAAAACAAACACATTTCACTGTAAGAAGTGAAAAACTTAAAGAAAGAGAAAAGAATGTTTTGAATTTACGGCCAAAACACAATCAAGTCTCAACCTTAACCACGCCCTAACACTTTCCTCAAAAGGTGCTCAGCGAAATCACACGATAAGTAGACGACAAGCCATGTGGACTGATTTGTATTATTGTTTTATTTTTCCACCCTTAGTTTTCGTCCTTCTAATATATTGCCGCAATCTCCTCCATTGTGACATGAGTTAAAAAGCAGCTTTTTTACGTCATTGCTTTTTTAAAATATTGATTATTGAATATTTCATGAGGTATTTTGATCAAATTGGAGGACAGCATGACTTCTGTAGTATATATAAATGGTATCTGATCCTACTGGAAATCCTTTTCATCCACATGGTTCTTACCTCCCCCCTCTTCTTTTGGGTCGGTTTGTCGGGCTTCGGCTCTTTCCACCTGCTTCAGATTAAAAACCAATAATTACAATTATTTTTCAAGCATGGTGAGTTTGGCCACACATTTCCAAATGTCACCGGCTGTCGAGGCAAAACACCCTTTGGGTATAAATGGTTTTATTTTTGACATTCCCCCCTTTTTACCCCTGTTGACTCATTTCCCACATGGATCTGTCATTTCATCAGAAATACAACATAACAATACAACAATAAGGTTTTGTCGCTGCGAGTACCAAGGCGGTCTTAAGGGGAACAGTGCTGAATTAGTAGAGAATATTTGTGGGAAAAGTGAAGCGTCAACCACTTTTTGGACAGTCAGCCTGGACCACTGTATTCCACACTTACTATAATACAAATTCAAGGGCATTTGACATTAAAAGAGGAACTAGTTCAGTTGATAAGTCATATCATTCTTTGCGGCTTAATGATCCAAAGGAAAAAAAAAAAGCCTCATTCATGCAGGTCTGTTATGTTTCCATTTGAAATATAAGAAATCTGGATCCACATACATGGAACTTGTACAGCAATATAAGATGAGTTAAGATAAGACAAGACAAGACAAGACAAGACAAGACAAGATAAGATAAGATAAGATAAGATAAGATAAGACTTTATTGATTCCCTGCCAGGGACGGCTGAAGCACATGGACATTAGTGTGGTGTAACCGAGAGACTTAATATTTAAAGATGCTATTTTTCTATTCTCTATTAACAGATATTCACTTACCTTGATTTACTGAACATTGTTGGAAAAGCCCTGCTGCTACTCCCACTACTACCTCAAATCATGCTCTGCATCTGAAATTCTTTCTAGAAAATAAGTTGAGCTCTCGCACACGGGTTAAAAAACACAGACCAAAATACAGACATACTTACTCTTACGCCACACACACACACACACACACACACACACACACACACACACACACACACACACACACACACACACACACACACACACACACACAGACACTTAATCCTATAGAGTTGACACTGTCCATTAGTTTCATGGGATTAAGCAAAACAGCTTGACAACTTAATGAATATACGGAACAGCCTGCGACACGTCCACAATGACCCTGCTAATCAAGCGCTCCCCTAAACATTTCCCCTAATTCTTTTCTTTTATATTTTGTTGTATAAACTGAGGTAAAATTGAATCAATACATTGTCTGGTTTACAGTCATTTATAGTCAGTGTTTATGAAGATATAGTATGGAGACAGCTTGCAGCGACAGTCACTCCCTGGTAGAAGAGTGACCTGCTGTCAAAATGAAATCACAATAACAGCATTTCATCAATATTTGATGAATGACTGATTGGGTTGTTTGGAGACAAACACAGTCTGATGAAATTGGGCGACAGGGTGATGAGGGAGTGTTGAACTGAGACAAATGAGCTACTTGTGCATCACCCATTCACAGCTTTCTGACTTCCCACTTCAAGACGTCCTAAAAAGCCTCAAATTATTTTTCGGGGGGACATTTACCAAATTATTTACACTGTGCTGTATTTAAAATGTGTGGTCTCATTGCAGGTAAAAATAACTTGCATTGATTAGAGAAGCAGTTGGCGGAAGGAAATATGAAATGTGCTTTTATTTTTCTTATATGTTTGATACCAAGGTTCAACCTGTATTTTCAAGTTTAACGTTATCTGACACAGATTAGATTATCGAATGAAATGCCAATTCTAATTCACTTGTAGCCTTTAACTTCAGAATCAGAATCAGAAGTGTTTTATTTTCGCTATACCAGGAGTTCCTGCTGGTGAGGTTTTGTGCACTTCGGTACAAAACTTCAGCATTAAAATAAAATTTATTTAAATAATAAAGCTTAACAGTCAAAGTAAAAAGGAGAATACAAATAATATTAAAATTAAGTAGGATAAGAATAAGATATAAAAAAATAAACACAAATACACACTCAAATACACACAAATTACTAAGAATACCAAACAGAAAACCTATTATATTGTTATAATATTGTTATATTGTTCAAACAGTCACTATATTGACTTTATTCACTTGTGAGGAACATTTCTTTCCTTCTTAATAATAATAATAATAATAATAATGATAATAATAATAATAATAATAATAATTATTATTATTATATCATTATTATTATTATTATTATTATTATTATTATTATTATTATTATTATTATTATTATTATCATCATTGCTCTGCTCACAGGCATATTAGATGGCCAGACAGAAACACACACAGTCAACCTGATCACGTCTCAGACTCAGACTAACATCTCTTTCCATCAGCCTCGTCATTGACCTCGAGAAAACACAATTGGTGAGTTTATACATGTTAATGGTGTATGCACACAGTGTAGACAACGTAATAACAGGTTATATACATCTGCATAGAGACTGATCCTTAGTCTGCATATTTCTGTACCGTTCCACAGTTTCACACCGCTTCTATTGAAGATACCAAAAGTGAGCTCCTGGGTTGTAGTCATTCGCCAAGGGCTGGGCTTACAAGACCTCGACTTCGATTTCGAAGGTTTCGAGGTCTGTCAGCATTTAAGGTCACGATATTCTGGCCGCTGGCGACAAATGGGACGCCTCTCTACGGGACAAGAAACGGGAGGAGTGGCTGAGGTGGTGGGACCCGCTACAAGATCTTCAGGCGCTGAAGATGCCCAGGATGCACACATCACTGCCATTCTCTAGGGCTCAGAGGAAAGAGGTAAGCGTATCTTCTGCGGTGCCTCCACCAAGGCAATTGGTGCTGTCGCATACCTCAAGGTGGCTAACGTGGAAAGTCAGAGCGAACCTGGCCTTACCATCCCCAGACTCGAGCGCCCAACTCGACCACCGGCTTTGAGCTTATTAACCCTGGAACTGATGTGGAGCTCCACCCAGTGGTCGCTGTCTGTGTCGCGTGCCTTTTAAGGCTGAGCATGGCTGTGCGCGGTTTGAGAGTTTCTCCAGCGGGAAATCTCTCTCAAGAGCTGTGACCGGGATATCGCTCACTCCTTCACCCGAGTATCTGAGAACGGCCCTTGCCACAGCTGGGACATCTGCAGCGAGCCTCTATCCAAAGAGTGGCTCTACCTTGGACCCAGGCTTCTCGACCCTGGAGGGCCCTGAACCCAAGGAGGACAGGCGAACAGCAAGCGGTGGGCAATCATCTTCATATGCATGAGCTGACGTGCGGTACGCGTCTAAGTGCTCGAGTAAACGGACTGCTCCGGCTTCACTAATGCCCTCAGACGCCTCTTCCCCATCAGGGGTCCTGTGAAGCAGTTCAGGTCAGAAACCAACTTTGTGGGCGCAAGCAAGGAGCTCCAGATAGACTCCACCAGCCCCAGCGACATGGCTCTCGCTACCTGGCAGAGCACGGATGCACATGGCGGTTCAATCCCCAACACTCTTTGCACGTGGGCGGCAGCTGGGAGCGGATGATCGGAGTCGCGCCTCGTATACTGGACGACATGCTCCTCAAACATGGGACCGCGAAACACACTCAGGGCTTACCGAGTCAGCACTCAGCTTACCCAGAAGGTTGGTGCACCCCCATTACCTCCAGGCCAGTTCAATGAGAGGGACCTGTTCAATGCCAATGGCGACAATTCTAGAGTCGAGTAAACACCTTCTGGGAACGGTGGGAACGGGAACACCTAGGCGACCTGCAGGGACGCTGCATGTGGAGAAGCGAAAGGCCAAATATGCAGGAAGGGGGACGTTGTCCTACTGCGAGACAACCAAGCCAAGAGGAACGACTGGCCCCCTCTGACTGGTCACAAGGGCTTTTCCCAGCGACGACGGGAAGGTGAGGAAGATCGAGGTTGAGCGCGAGTACGGCGCAGTGAAGCTGTTCCTTAGGCCCATCCCGCAGGTTGTCCTTCTTCTGCCCAGCCACTCCAAGGCAGAGGACTGTGAAGCACGACCCCCCCCCCCCCCCCAAGGTCAAGGATCCTGGTGGTGACATCTTACAGATACCAGGCGGGGAATGTGCGTGTGTGTCCCTCCCCCAGTCTGTACTGTGACATCATAGCATTGTGATGATATGTCCCAATGTCATACTAAGATAGCCAGACAGAAACACATGCAGTCAATTTGATCATGTCTCAGACTCTGACTAATGTCTCAAGATTAAAGATGTTTATTTGTCACATACATACGTGTGGTGAAATGATATATAACATCTCTTTTTTATCAGCCTCGTCACTGACCTCGAGAAAACACAATTGGTGAGTTTATACATGTTAATGGTGTATGCACACAGTGTAGACAACGTAATAACAGGTTATTTACATCTGCATAGAGACTGATCGTTAGTCTGCATACTTCAAGATTCAAGAGGTTGTTTGTCACATAGGCATACATACGGTCATACGTATATGCAGTGAAATGTCATGACGCCCGGCGATTACGCACAACAAGCTCCAAAAATACTAAAAATACTAAAGTGTGCCTCATCGACACGAGGCGCTTGCGCAGGCTCTGTGCCGTTCCACAGTTTCACGCCGCCTCTGTTGAAGATACGGAAAGTGGGCTCCTCTCTCTGGGTACATTGGGGGAGAGTGTTTAGCGTTAATAATCATCATGCTCGTTTTTTTTATTGTAGTATTATATTTTCTAGTCATCGTGCTTCCATCTCTTCTGCGCGAATTACTCTTCATTGAAATAATAAAAAAAATAAATCACAACAAATACATCGACACGACATCAGTACCACTAATTGTACTTCTACTATACTATACTATGACAGTAAAATAATAATAAATAAAATAAACTGAGGTGTAGGACGGAGCGCGGCCCTCCGCTCTGTTCCCGACGCGCTCCCCTCGGGCGCCCCCTGGAGGCCGCCGCGCGAACAGCGGCGATTGGCCGGCGGGGCCACGTGACCGCGCACAGCTGATCCCAGTGTTTTGCTTCCAAGCGCCGCGCTCGGTCCGCTCCGTCCAGCCGCCAGTTTCAGAGCCGCCGCCGTCTCCCCGTCGTCGCTTCCCCCCGGGCGGCTATTATGGCACATGCAGCACAACTCAACGCCCTCGAAGTCAACAGCTCCCCGATCCGCGTTGAACACGATAGGAAGCGGCGCCAGTTCGTCATAAGACTGAACGGTGAGTTTGGGAACATCGCGACGCGCTCGCTGCTAGCGCGGCGAGCTAATAGCACGGCTAGCTAATGGCACGGCTAGCTAATGGCACGGCTAGCTGCTTTAGCTTCTGCTGCAAACTACTGATCCCCCGCTGCACGCTCGGCGATGGGCAAAGTGACAAGTCTGTATTTTCTCGATCGGTGACATGATTAGCAACGTAATTCATTTAACTGATGGATAATCGACTGTTTTCCTCAAAAACAAACCCAAAAAACTTTTCCCAAGCGTTTTGTGACTGATGCCACAGGCACGCACAGCACAGCCAGTTCCTTTAAGGCAGAAAAACATCCGTCTTGCGAGTGTTTCTTTTGGCCTGTGAGACGCTTGTCATCCAGGTAGTGAATACGGACCAGGCTTCATCGTCATCCCCCCGAAGGGGCAGAAATCCTTGGTTTTATTCCATTTTATTATTCTCTGACCCATTCTGATGATGCCCCTAGTCATCTCTATGTGTGAAGTATTCTGATCTAAATACAGTAAAATCACTGTAGAACTTCGAGTAACACACTGACCTTCCTACTGAACTTCTAGCTCCTAAATGGAGTAATAATAATAATAAGATCCTTTATTTGTATAGCACCTTTCATACAAAGTGCTTTATACATTTAAAGAAGGGCGTCAGAAAGTGACAATAAAAGCTATATATATATATATATATATACACACACACACACACTCACACTCACTGGTCACTTTATTAGGTACACCTTCAGAACTGCCATAATTCTTCGTGGCATAGATTCAACAAGGTGTTGGAAACATTCCTCCGAGATGTTGGTCCATATTGACATGATAGCGTCACGCAGTTGCTGCAGATTTGTCGGCTGCACATCCATGATGCCAATCTGCCGTTCCACCACATCCCAAAGGTGCTCTACTGGATTGAGATCTGGCGACTGGAGGCCATTGGAGTACAGTGAGCTCATGGTCATGTTCAGGAAACCATTTTGAGATGTTTTGAGGTTTGCTACATGGTGCATTATCCTGCTGGAAGAGGCCATCAGAAGATGGGTGCACTGTAGTCATAAAGGGATGGACATGGTCAGCAACAATACTCGGGTATGCTGTGGCGTTTAAACCATCCTCAACTGGTACTAAGGGGCCCAAAGTATGCCAAGAAAATATCCCCCACACCATAACACCACCACCACCACCACCAGCTTGAACTCTTGATACAAGGCAGGATGGATGCCATGTGATTGGCTGATTAGCTATTTGTGTTAACAAGCAATTGAACAGCCGTATCTAATAAAGTGGCCGGTGTGTGTTTATGTGTGTGTGTGTGTGTGTGTGTGTGTGTGTATATATATATATATATATATATATATATATATATATATATATATTATGCCCATCATGTTGTTGTTTTTTTGCATCTGATAAAATACAACAATTAAAAAATAATAACCAATGAGACACAAAATTGCTGAAGTTAAATGAACGTTTATTGAACACCAATGTTATAGTCTGCATTGCCTCTGCCGCGCACTCATTTAAAAAAAATATGTGTTAACTAAAGTGTCTGCGGGTAATTAAAAAAAAACACAACTGGGAAATGAAAAATAATAAACTATAAAGAAAAAATAATAATAAACAGGGTCATATTGGAGTCTGGTTGGGAAATACTCTCCCCATTCCAGAAGTGCAGGATTTATTATTTACAAGTACAGTTTTCACACAAAACACCAATTTGTTACAAAACTAAGTCGCATGGCAACGTAGAGCAACAGCGACGGTGTGACACGGCACACACAGGGTTTTTGTTTGTAAAGGGACGGAACGGGGCTGTCCCTTAACTCAGTTGTGTTTAAAAAAAAAATAATAATAATAATAATAAATCTGGTTGGGTACGGGTTAGGAAACAACCAAAAATATTCATATCTAAAATAAAAACACATGGAAAAATAAGTGAAAAATAACAGATCTAAAATAAAAACACAGTAATATCGCCACGGGAACGCACGCGCAGTGCAGCCCCGTCTGGAGGAGAACAAAAGCTCCATTCAAATTCTCTTGAGTTGGGTTTACGTTTTTGCCTCAAATGCAAAGTATTTCCAAGCAGCACTCCTCCTGTTTTCTTCCAAAACCTGTCCCGGAGGCTCTGCACTTGCCATCTTTAATGAGGGAACGCCATGACAAACTGGAGCGAATGAGACGAGTGAAGACGGCAAATCTTCTGCCCTCCCTGCGGGGCGATGCAGCGAGCTAAACACTCTCCCAAAAAGTACCCGGCGACAGGAGCTCACTCTTGGTGTCCTCAATAGAAGCGGCGCAAAACTGTGGAGCGGTACAGAAGTATGCAGACTAGGGATCTTTTTGCAGATGTAAACAACCTGTTGTCATGGCTCCTACAGTGTTTGCATACACCAGTAACATGAATTAACTCACAGAATGTGTTTTCTCAAGGTCAGTAATGAGGCTGATGGAAAGAGATGTTATTCCGAGTCTGAGGCGTGGTCAGATTGACCGCAGCCTGCTTCTGTCTGGCCATCTTAAACGCCTGTGTCCCGATGTCATACTGTCGCCACAATGCTATGATGTCAGAGTACAGACTGTCGGGGGACGGGACACTCCCCGCCTGGGAGCGTAACAGTGAGCGAGAGGGGGCGGGGCTATGTGGTCACTGCGGCGGTGTGTGTTTCAGCTCGCCGTCAGAAGAGAGAGGGAGGAAGCAGCTGCTGCCGGTGTATCGATAATCTAATTGGAACTGTTTCAAATGTTCAGAATCAATCTAGATAGAAAAATGTATATTTTTGACAACACTAGTCTGCAGACATTCTTTGTTCATCAGCCTCGTGAGCACAGCCCATTATCTCGAAACATGCAAATATCGGCCCAATTAATCGGTGGATCCAGTTTTCCCGGTTACAGTTTATTAAGAGAGAAAAGGTAGAGGCGTGTCTTAGTAAAAAAAAACCCAGTAATCATTGATGAGCAGTTTGATAGATACAGTCCCTGGTTATTATTTTGCCTTTGCTTTCATATATATTGCTTTGAACATAAACTGAATATACTGAAGTAAGTACCGAAAAACATTAGCGGTGTCACGATTCTCCAAATCCACAATTTGATTTTCGATTAAAATTTTTTTTTTTTCCCCCAACACTGACGACTATGCCATTGTTTGACTATGGAGTTTTGATTTGTTAAGAAAAAGCACTTGTTTCTCAATAGGTAACTTTTATTTGACTATAGAAATGTATAAATAGATACAAAAATATTTAAATATTTAAACAACACACCCAAACAGTAAAGTGCTTTAGCAAAACTAGACTTAATGACAAACAATAAGTTACTTATTGCACTACTTTTAAGTTACTCACCAAAGTAAGCACAGCAAAAACGTAACTTTGTTTTTAACGCTGGTAGTAAAAGGCACATTCCTACCTGCAGCTCTGATCAGAGCGATATCGTCTGACAAAGCAAATCAAACTCTAGATATATTTTCTCGATGTTATTTTTTTCCATTATGTAGATGTCGTTATCTTTTTGTGACCTTCCAATTTACATTTGGTTGGTTTGAAAAGTTGACAATAGTCGACAAAGTGTTGACAATAAGAAGGAACTGTGTTCTATTATTATTATTATTGTTTTATTTTGTGCATTTTGGGTCTCATGGTGGTAAAATCCAAGACTTTATTGAAATTAGGAAATAATTGAGGAACGTTTAATCTCACCCTGTTTTTAATATATTTCATTCTTTTAATTATTTAAAGGTGCAGTGTGTAGAATTTAGTGGCACCTAGTGGTGAGGTTGCAGATCACAACCAACGGAATACCCCTCCGCAATATGGCGGCCTCTGTGGAAGAGACGGTGGGTCGCGAAAAGCACGAAAGTCCCTCTCTAGAGCCAGTGTTTGGTTTGTCCGTTCTCGGCCACTGTAGAAACACGGCGGTGACACACGGAGGCCTCCGTGAAGCGTGCCCGCGCCCATGTAGAGAAAAGCGGTTCATTCTAAGGTAACGGCAACACAACTATTGTTATTTTCATGGGAATATACACTAATTAAAACGTACTTATGATTATTATATTTCATTTCTGCCAAGTCCGTTCCGTAAATTGTACACACTGCGCCTTTATTATTCTACTTTGTAAATGCATTTTGCTTTTCTTGCTTTGCTTTTATTGTAATTATCTGATGACCTTTTAATATAAAGCCCTTTGAGTTACATGTGGGGTATGAAAGGTGCTATACAAATAAAGATCATTATTATTATTATTATTATTATTATTCCTTGCGATCAGGATCCCATGACCGTGCTGTGCTCCTGTATGAGTATGTTGGGAAGAAGACGGTGGACCTGCAGCACACAGAGGTTCCAGATGCCTATCAAGGGAAAGGCATCGCAAAGCATTTGGCTAAGGTACAGGTTTATTTGAACGGCAAAGAAGCTGAATAAACCAGGTTTAGTTTACTCAGTGTCCTCTTTCACGGTTCTCGCGGCTGCGTTTTAAACACAACCAACTTGAATTACGATACATTGCACTCAGAGATAATATGCGTCACTTATTAAATCAAAAAAAAAATTTTTTGCTTTGAGAGCAACTATTTGGACTACGCTAATCATGTCTTTTGAAGATTATTCATACACACAATTAATAAGCAATTAATTATTACTTTAGCTCTGCACTAACCACAGGGAGATTCAAGGTGACCTATTCAAAAAGACAATGTACCAAAGTGTACAAGCCAGTTCAGTATCAATAAATATATAAAGTACACACATAAGTTAGATATTAAACATGAACAGGCGATGAAATCAAAGACTAGTACCTCTAAATGTTTTCATTTTCTTTCTAAAATGTCAAGAGTAATAAGTGTGTTTTGTTTTGTCTGGGTGGCAGGCAGCCATGGACTTTGTGGTGGAAGAGGATCTGAAGGCTCACTTGACATGCTGGTACATTCAGAAATACGTCAAGGAGAATCCCCAGCCTCACTACTTTGAACACATCTACCAGTGACCTCTGGAGGCTCGGGGGAGCGGGAAGAGACTCCCACTCGAGACATATTTCCTCGTGCTTTGGGCTCGAAGGGCCGTTTTCCTCAGAGGACCTTCCAGGGCATATTGTATAAATCCAAAAAGGAGCCGAGCGCGCGCGCGCCAAGGCTTCCGCGGCGTGGGCGGTTGAGCGACCATTCAGTGCTTTGTCCATAATATTGGAGCGCAGACGGCGGAAACGGGAACAGGAAGAAAGGTGCGGCGCAGTCGTCGACGTAGCTCTTGTGTGCGTGACTCCTTCTGAACGTGAGCGGCGAAAGCTGAAGCCTATTACCTCGGCCAAAAAAAAAAAAAAAACCTTTATGTCATAACCTACGAACAATTACTGGCCGTCGTTCCTCACTGTACTCGGTAGTCGTGAGCACAAGTCTGATTTCCCGTGATGCTTGAGATCCGAGCCATAGGTGCTTTCCAGTTGTCCCCCACCCACCCACCCCAAGCTTATGTGTATTTCTAACTAAATTGACATCTCCTATAATCAGTGGGTGGTGTTGAAAACAGCACCAAAATGCTAATATAGCTGTACCAGTAGAATAGTAAGGGGACCTTTCTTTGGGTGATTCTATCCAAAACCGTCTTTTAAAAATGTTTTTTATGATTGGCGATGGAGAGAGTTCTGAATTTTCAGACTACACCCCTTCAGGTGGTAGGCGGAGGATATTTTGTTTGTCTGTGAAAAAAATTTATTTGTGTGCGGCATTAGATGGATGACCAGTCACTTATTTACTATATTTAAGAGATCTTCTGCTCTATTTATGTTATTTTTAGGAACTGACTTGTTACAGAACCAAAGAGCTCAAACTGAGGACGCCGAACTCTCGATAAACAAAAAAAACATGCGTTGCCAGATTTTGTTTTCTCCGCTGATGATGATGTAGCTATGAAGAAGTACCAACCATACAGAGAAGGGTCTAAAGCTGTTACACTGTGTAGAGCAATACATGCATTCTTACATCAATAACTTAAGTCCTTCTCAAGATGGCGCACGGGGCATTCCTAACCTACAAGCTTCTTTTTCTCAGCTATAGGACAATAATCTGATCGACCCCCACCCCAACACACACACACACACACACACACACACACACACACACCTCTCACTATGTCTGTACATGTTGAAGTTTCATTAATCTTGTCCTTATTTAATGTGGACTTGTGAGGTGAAATACAATTCAGGGGATCAGCCACGACAGCAATATTGACACTCTGAACACGACCAGGCCGACGCCGTGTGTCAGTCTCATCCTTCACGGGTTTTAACGCGCGCTGCAAACAAGATCCAAAAAAGCTTTTATAAAAGTGAAACCATTGAGCGTCGTCCAGGGATGTCAAGCTTCCAGGGTCTTTATGTGACATCAGCAACGCGAGAAAGAAGTGACGCAAAAAGAACAATAAATAATTGGATGCGTGTGGATGAAAACTGAAATAAATTTTGTTGACGCGCGCTTATTTCATGAGACACTAAGGCATACAGACTTGACTTTCTGTTTTGTATTTGTTTTATTGTTTTGTTTTGTTTTTCTTAAAAGAAGGCCAAAATGTGTTTTTTATTTAAAGGTAAAACTGTTGCTCAGCTTCACGAGATGCATCCGACCGCAGTGATTCCTTTAATCTGTAACTGACAGAAGCCATTTTCATTTTCTTTGTTTTCATTTTGTTCTTGTTTTCTTTGTTAATAAATTCTTGCTAAAACATTTGATGCAGATGCGGTGTGAGTCAAATGGATTGATGGTTATAGAGGCTTACGCTTGAAAACAAATATGATGTAAGGATTTGGGTTACCACATGTCATTTCTATGACCAAAAATGTCATAATTGTATTACCCAGGTACATGTAGATAAACATATTTACAGCTACACGATGAAGATATCAAAACCAAATGCCATTTATATTACAACTGTTAGCGGACATTATCCAAACTGAGTTAAAATGAATATAAGTATTCGTCCCAACAGAACATGACAATAGACTCAATCACAGGAAAGCCGTAAAAAAAACAAACTGATTTCCAAGCAGTAACTGTACTTGTGTTTGGGGAAACTTTGAAAGTTTTTCACTTCATGTCGAGGACCAAACAAAGGGACATGGGGACCGCTCTCGTTTCATCCATCAGAACCATAAACAGGATGCTCTTCCTGTGGCGGCTCCAGAGTGTCACAAGCATGCCGCAATACCGCGGATCAAAGATGGCTCGTGTTCCCATCCTCCCAAATCCAGGATGCTGCTGTCGTGGCCCTCCACTGACTCCCAAGGAGAAGCCGAGTGAACACAATGCAGGGTGCTCTCAAGTGGAAAAGAGGGAATCTATCACTTGAAACACAGAATTGTGGATCTGTTTCAGTATGAACGCTGTTGTTCCTAATTGTTTTCATGCTGTTGGGTGTTGTGCCGTTTTAATTTGTATGGGTGTTTTTTGTGTGTGTCACCTTTACCCTGGTTGAATAAAATAAGTTACAATGAATAGGGAAGGGGATGGGGTGAAGAACCTTGAGCGATGAATACTGTTGACACATAATAAAAAAATATATATTACGCATCGCAATGGGATGATGAATCTCCCCATTCAAAATGTTTTTTATGTATTCTTTTTTTTCATCTTTGATCAGACAGAAACAAGTAGTAAAACAGTTCTGCGTTGTGCATTTAGGGGGGGGGGCGTGCTTTTTAAAAACGCACGGCCCTCGTGTGAGCGAGCACTTTGCGCTTGTGTGAAAATAAGATATCGGATCTAATCCGGGACGCGGCCATCTGCGGTTGGATCCTCCCAACCGGCTGGATCCTCCCTGCGCCCACGGCGCAGATCGACGCTCGGCGGAGAGCAGCATGGGTGAGTCCCTTTTGGCTCCCGGAGAACCTGGTTCATGAAGGAACAGCGCCATGAAATAATATCTGGGTTGAACACCGGAATACCGACGCACAGGTTGGATTTTGTTGTTGTTGTTGACATTTTGTCGTTATCGGTGACCTATATATGTACCGTTGCGTTTAAGCAGGCAATTCCACGCGTTGCGTTTGTTTTATTCGTGTGGATGACAGCGCCTCCATTGACTTTATTCCATTTTTAAACCGAATCACATCGTGTGACCTCCTCTCTACATTACGAAAAGCGCCCGAGCTATGCGCGCTGTGCCTCAGACTCGCGCCCGCCCCCTGGGATGTGTAGTCCTCGGTCGGACGCGCGTAGCGGCGCCGGCGCGTCGGCGGACCACATTACCCACAACGCACCGCGGCGCCAGACGTCAGCCGCAAACCAGCGCTGCATCTCCAACATGGCGTCGCTGGGAAGGAGGCGCGGTGTCCCAGTAAACAGGGAGAGGTCAGTGGCTCCGCGTTGCTCCCGCCGAGCCCGAGCTCTTTCGACGCGGCCTTCGCCGCGTCGTCGTCCGCGCACGCCGCCTCCCCGAATGCTCGGTTCCCTCGGTTTTAAGGAGTTAAACGCCGACTGGTGTGACTGGAGAGAATTCCCCCTTGATTAGCTAACGCTAGCTAACCACTGCTCCACAACTTGGCAACTTCCATTGACATCTGAGTACAGTTATATTTTCTTAAAAATGTGTATTTTTTTTGGCTTGTGTTCGTCCGTAATAGTCTGGTGTACTTTGTATTAACCCCGTCGGTGTTTTTTCCGACTCCCTGGGCTTGCCAGCTTGTCAACACTCACTGAAGGCCTCAAACAAGCAATTGAGAGTTATGATTGAGTGTACAGCAGGATCTGTCATATTTCAGAGTTATTTTCACCCAAATAAACCCCGGATAATCTTTAAACGACAACAACCCTAAAATGTAACCGAATTTGAAAGCTCAATCCATCCTTTGTATACTTGTTTTATTATATATATTTTTTAATTGTGCATGTATAAATATAGCTATAAATGTGTGTGTTTTATTTGTGTGTGTATGTCGAGGGATAAAGAGGTAGATTGAATCTAGCTGACAGTCAACTGTATTTATGTGCCTCTAGAGCTAAGTCGCTTGTTTTATAAGACTAGTGTCTCTTTTCCAAAAGTGGAAAATGATAAATAAAAATGCTAGCCATATATGGTCTGCGTAAAGTAATCTGTGAAAGTTAATCTGCAAATTTTGGTGCTTGACCGAGCCGTAAAATGATTTACTTAGTTTCTCCTGATAGCTCTGTTTTTCCTCGTTAATCATTCCTATGTTCTCTCATGGTACAGGGGAGTGATGGCGGCGACAGATTGCTATATTGTGCACGAAATCTACAACGGGGAGAATGCGCAGGACCAGTTTGAGTATGAGCTGGAGCAGGCGTTGGAGGCCCAGTACAAATACATCGTGATCGAGCCCACGCGCATCGGCGATGAGACGGCCCGCTGGATCGCCGTGGGCAACTGCCTGCACAAGACGGCGGTGCTGTCGGGCACCGCCTGCCTCCTGACACCGCTTTCACTGCCGCCAGAGTACACGCGCTACGTGGCACTGCCGGCCGGCGCCCTCAGTGTGGCCTGCGCCGCTCTCTACGGCATTTCATGGCAATTTGACCCCTGCTGCAAGTACCAGGTAGAATACGACAGCCAAAAACTCTCGCGGCTGCCCCTGCATACGCTCACCTCCTCGACGCCCGTGGTGTTGGTGCGCAGGGATGACATCCACAGAAAGAGACTCCACAACACAATAGCACTGGCTGCCCTGGCGTATTGCGCTAAGAAGATCTACGAACTCTATGCAGTATGAGCGCACTCTGAAGAGGGTTTATGACCAACAGAGGAAAAAAGGAAAAACAACATAATGTATAAATAACCTATCCACCCCCCAGAAGTTTGCAGAGTGGCAGCCGTTATCAGGGCCCAAGCTCAGCTCCACGTGTATGATGGGCGCTTCCATTTTGAACTTGAATGATCAGAGGGATATAGTTAAAACTAAAAGGAATCATGTTTTTTTTTTTGTTTTTTTTTGTTTTGTTTTTTTTGTCCCTTTCATTTACTTTACTTGTAAGCGACTACAGCAGCCCACTCACCTCCACACGACCTTCGTGCTTCCTCCACCTGCTTCCCGATACACAAGCTCGCATTCAAGGGTAGAAAAGCCGTTACTGTGGACTGGATAGGGTGGCCGTTGAAGGGAACAGACATCGAAAAGGTGCAGCCGAGCTCTCCGCTCTCTTCCTCGTAGTTTTACTGTGCCCCTTTCTTGCTGATCAGTACATCACCCTGTCATTAAACAGTAGGATATTTCAACCTCACCTTTCTGTATTTTATTTTGCTTTTTTTTCATTAAACATATTCTACATGAGGTCGTGAACAGAGCAAGCGGCATCTTATTTCAGAATGTGTTGTGTGCATGTAAGTTTTCTTGCTCCATCCGAATCAAATGTATTTGCTGGGTGCAGCTGCACATAGTATTAGTTAGATGGAGTGGACGCCTGCTCAAACTCTGCTAATAGTTACAAGAGCAGTGGGTGTTTTAAATATAGACAAAAGTATTGGTTACAGTTCATCTGCAAATAGGACTTCAGTTAAAGTAGACATTATGGTAGTTTGATTCTTAACACCCTTAATTTAGTTTAAAAACAACTTTTAAATGCACCATTTCCTGGCTTAGTTTTTGGTAAATATCAACTACAGCAACCTTTAGCATTGATATGATTGTTATTCGGAGCCACTTGTAAAGAACGTGCTGTATTGATCAGTCTTATTGTTCCAGGTCCCAGCGGAAGGTGAGTTTGGAGCAGCTTGGCAAATAAATGCTTGACAGCGACGTTTAACAAGTTTGATTTTTGCCACGGACCAGCTCCGGGGAGCAGGAGGGTGGTGATGGATGTCGTCAGATGTTGAATTTATTTGATCATTTACAGGTGCAAATGGAGTTTATTGGTGTTTTACATGACACGTTGTTTGGACTTCAAACCGGACACACTGGAGCCCGATAGCGATGGCAGTTTTTCATGTCCACAGCTGTAGGGTGATCTACGACAGCTTTTTACAGGCAGAATTTATTATTATTCATATTATTGTTATTATCAGTGGTAGTTTGAGTCTTCTTATTGCCAGCTTATTTTAGATTCTCCTGAAATCTTCGGGGGGAGGGTAGGTGTGTATATTATGTACAGGTGGGTGGGCTGCAGTTATGCTCCAAACATTCTTCATATAAAGTTTTGTATATTCATTATAATTATGATTATCTATTACACATTAGGCATCATCTGTAGTGCCTACTTTGATGAGTATCTGTATCATGCTGTCAGCACAGGCCGCACAGTCACTTTTCGGTTGTTTACACTGCGTGCCGTGCCGTCGGGCCGGACGCGCGTAGGCACTGAACCTACAATACCCACAATCCGTAGCGCGCTGCCCGTTACCCAGGGCGCACCGCGGCGTGCACCCGTCATACCGGTACCCAGCGGCACGGAGCAGCAGAGTTCCGGTGCGGTGCACTGCAGAGGTCCCCGTGTCCCCGTGTCCCCGTGTCCCCGTGTCCCCGCGTCCCCGCGCTGACACCGCGTTGGATCCAAGTAAGGATCCAAGAGGAAGAACCGGAAACCAGTTCAGCGCTTACAGGTGAGTTGACGCGCAGGTAGATGCTGATTAGCATTAGCCGCTACACTGTCTAAACGATTGTTTATTGTCTTCATTTCATTACGACGTCAGGTCTTTAAAACTCCTAACATATCTTTAATTACCTTTAATTACAAATATAAGGCCTTCAAATCTGTCCGTTTTTATTATTTGTATTATTATTATTATTATTATTATTATTATCAGCAGTAGTACTGGTAGTAGTAGTAGCAGCACTATTGTAGTAGTACCGGTAATAGTGGCGATGGTGGTAGTAGTAGATTCGATTCGATACAACTAACTGTCATTGCACAGAGTACAAGTACTGAGGCAACAAAATGCATTTCTCTGCATAGTCGTGGTAGTAGTAGTGGTATTTTTTTTCTTACTTACCCGAAGTTGTGTATATAAAAGTACTGGATAGAATCATTTCACATCCTCCTCACTTACCTGGAATTTGTTTGAGTAACAGTTCATGGAGTCATTTTGGGGAAAACGCGTCTATCTAAGTATTAGAATCAACATGTAAACAGATGCTCCTTATCAACTTTATGAACCATATTTACCATATTAACCATGTCAACCATGTCAACCATTCGTGGCACGGTGGCGCAGTGCATTGCACTGCTGCCTCACAGCAAGAAGGTCCTGGGTCCTCATTTCACCGGCCACCATCCAAAGCATGTGCATGTGGTGTGGTGTGTTGTGTGATAATTAAAGATTCTTCTTCTTCTTCATGTCAACCATATCAACAGAACAAAGCTTCTGCCAGGTTTAGCCTCCCATAAGTTTTCATTTCACACCTGATATAGAAAAAATACAAAAAACCCAGAAGATGAAGGAGTGTATAGTTTGACATATTCTGTCGAGGCAGCCATTCACTTCCTTCACTTCAGTTTAAAAGCGTCCGCTGAGTCTTGTTTGACTGTTTCTTTGTTGCTTACATAGAATGCGACGGTGCTTGAATCCTGTCCACACTGTCCAGCTGGAGCAGGGGTGCGGTCGTGCACAGCTGCGTGCACGACCGCACGTCACATACAACACAGGAGTCACTGTTGCTAGGCCTGGTGTTTGTTTCCTGCTTTGGAAAAAAAAAGGGGCCGGGGATCGCCGACCTGCCTGGACGCCAACAATCCCCGAGGCTTTGTGGCTTGGCAGAGGGGCTTAGAGAAGCCATGGACGGGTTAAGGTCGGACTCTGCCTCGTCCAAAGATATTTTATGATTTCTGTTTCAATATTGGCAGTGTAGGGCGTGTTGGTCAAGTGTCTGGTCTTGGTGGAGTTGACTGGAAGAGGCTACGACGACTTGAATTTATTCACATAATTTGCAAAGTTGATATATATCATGGTGCAATTCCGCTGAGGTACCATGAAGTTGTGTCGGTTGAATAAACGGGTTGAATCTAAAAGGGCTTTCCATTTGGATCCATACTGGATAGTTTGATCCCCTAAACCTAAGCCCTCAGTCAAGGTATGAAAGTACTCCCCAAAATCACAGAGGGGGCGGAAAAGAAAGAAACCTTCATACGCACAAAAGTCGGTCCCCTTCCAGGATGGTTAGACAGGAAGCCACAAGAGTGTGTGTGTGTGTGTGTGTGTGTGTGTGTGTGTGTGTGTGTGTGTGTGTGTGTGTGTGTGTTTTCCCAGACAGACCGCAGAGCAGCCGGTGTGCGGCCATGGAGCGTGCGATAGGAGGGGCCACGCTGCCCCTGCTTTTGGGGGGCCTCGGGGTCCTGCTGCTCTACCGGGTGCTTCTCCGTCTCAGAGGAGGAGCTTCGGTCCAGGATGCCGTGGTGGTCATCACTGGGGCCAGCTCCGGTCTGGGCAAAGGTCACTTATCCCCTTCCTCTTTATCGACGTAATTACACGGTGCGATAAGATTAAGAGGAGACTCGTCTTCTACTTTTTATTTCTCCACCGTGA
This sequence comes from Zeus faber, assembly GCF_960531495.2. Lineage (NCBI taxonomy): Eukaryota > Metazoa > Chordata > Actinopteri > Zeiformes > Zeidae > Zeus > Zeus faber. The sequence continues at coordinate 20,046,075 of NC_137205.1, forward strand.
CAATGACATCTAATCAAATTGATAGAAAGTTTACAGCAGCAACATAAATAACTTTTATAAAAATGTACTAATAGAACATAGTGTAGACTGAAGGTAAGATGTTTTGTGTTGCTTGGACTGAGCTGTGATTTACTGTGAAAGAAAAAGGAAAAAATGTACAAATATATTTTAGATTTACACACAAAAAAGTTGCTCATGGTTGATGGATCAAAAAAAATACACGAATGTGTACGAGGAGATTTTCTAGTGCCTGTTCCAGTACGAGTCGCTGTGATTATCCACATTGGACAGAGGTTCCTTTTTTCCTCGTTCTGTTCCAGAATGTGCACGGGTGTTCCACGCCGCTGGGGCTCGGCTGGTGCTGTGCGGACGAGACGCCGCCCGCCTGCAGGCAACGGTCCAGGAGCTCATGGCGTCTCCAACGGATGGGAAGCAAAAGGTGTGTTCACACCACACACACACACACACACACACACACACAGAGCTCATGAGGAGGGAAGGTACGAGTGTATTGGGGGGGTCATAGAATATACCTTTCTGCGCTGGGCTTCTCGTTTTGTATTTCAGCCACCTCACACGTCTGCACAGATTTGTTCAGGAACCTCCTGGTTTGAAAGGGTTAACGCCGCAACCTTTTTGTCACCGGAGGTTATTGATGTTATGACTCTGCAGGATCGCTCTCCAGATTGATCTTCCTGATATAGAGCCACACAGGCTGTTGAGAACTAAAGGTCAATACTGACTAAGTCACATTCAGTCTGCAGCGTTTATCTGGAAAATAAAAAAAAAAAAGCCTTCCACGACACCGGGCATGCGCTTAATCACAGCTTGCTCCAAAGGTCAGTTTGTTGTCTAAATAAAGCCACAGTTGTGGTAAATAGTACTGTGATATTTTTAGGTGTAAAAAAGAAAAGGTGTGTTGTCGGCGCATTGCAAAGCAACCGGGCATTGATTTCAATTTGTACCGTCCGTGGTAAACACAAACCAAAGGCAGTCAGCGTGTGTGGATAACAGCGATCTAATCCATCCCCGCTCCGCACCAGACGCACACCCCCAGCACAGTGACCTTTGACCTGGCCGAGACGGGGACCGTGGACACGGCTGCGGAGGAGATACTGAGGTGTCACGGCCAGGTGGACGTCCTTATCAATAACGCCGGAATCAGTTACCGTGGTGACATCCTCGGCACCGATCTCGCGGTTCAGAGGGAAGTGATGGAAACAAACTACTTTGGGCCCATCGCTCTGACTCAGGGTGAGTAAGCGACGCAAAAAAGGACAACGAACATGCACGTCAGTCATGAGTCACTCTACTTAAAATCTTTTGTTTCATTATTAGTATGTCACATCATTGTATCATGTGTTTGTGTGCAAACTATACTGCAAGGGGCTTCACTGCTATGACTCCTCTCCGCAGCCCTCTTGCCCTCCATGGTTCGTCGCCGCAGCGGCCACGTCGTGGTTATCAGCAGCGTCCAGGGCAGGATCGCCATTCCCTACAGATCTGCATGTGAGTGAACACCTCCACAAGCCAAAACTGCACCGCGCCGCTAACCCACGCCGCGGTCTCTAAGCGCCTCTCCCCTCCGGTCAGACGCTGCCTCCAAGCACGCCACGCAGGCCTACTTCGACTGCCTGCGGGCGGAGATGGAGCGCTACCGGATCCCCGTGACGGTCGTCAGCCCCGGCTACATCCGCACCAACCTGTCTCTCAACGCCGTCACCGGGGACGGATCCAAGTATGGAGGTAAGGAAGGGCGGAGTAAAGATCCGTAACTTCATTGCAAAACTGAGCATGGAAAAAAAAAAAAAAAAAAAATCTATTAGAAGGCAACTTTAAGGGAAAAGAAAAGGACTGTTCTGGTAAATCTGGATATTGGGGAAGGGGGGGAAAAAAACCCAAAGCAGAAACCTTGCAGTTTTAAGTGGAATTCAGGGGCTTATAGTGTAAAGCACTCAACAGACGTTCTTATGGATTTCCATTTTAGTGACATGAACTATGGAAAAATTTACCTCACCATGTGTTTCCCAGAGAACATTGCCATTTAGAATGGCTCATTTGTAAGGAAGTACAGTGGGGTCAGCTACGTAACAAATTCAGAGTTTAATTTAACCGACTCGAGTAAGTCTCCCAGAGTCACGCCGAGTCGCAGTTGACCTTCAGACGCTTACCCACGCCCCTTCAAAAAAAAAACCCTTTTTTTCCGTTTTAGTATTGGACAGGACGACGGCGGCGGGACGGGACCCCGTGGAGGTCGCCCGGGTGGTCCTCCAGGCCGTCCGTCAGAGGAGGAAAGAGGTGCTGCTGGCCGGGCCGCTGCCCACCGCCGCCGTGTACCTCCGGACGCTGTGCCCCGCCCTCTTCTTCAGGCTCATGTCCTCCCGCGCTCGCAAAGAGCAGAGGGTGAAAGACGACTGAGGCCGAGGTACCGAAGACCAAAGTTTTAAAATATTTAGTGACCGACCATTTCAACTTTTGGAACCATCTTTATACACAGAATAAAAACATCTTTTTACAAACTGAGAACTTTATACAAGTTGCCCTCGCATTTCAGGTGTCCTTAATATTAATAACACCTTATTGCAAATGTTAATAAATAGTTCAAATAATTTACATTATATTACAAAAACAACTGGAATTGTCAATGTACAATTAAATCTTAATGGGAGGAAAACAAACAAACAAACCTGCATGCCTGATTTAAAGACAAAACCCAACACTTCCTTGCCTTGCAGAGTGTTAATGTCGTCAAACCAAATTATGTGAGACTGGACGTTATGCCGTTGTTTATCCGCATAGTAAAAAGACACGAGACCGGCTTCTAAATCCTGCTTTTGGAATGACGTCACAACCTCTTAGTGTTAAGATTCCTATTCCACCGTCCTTTCTGTTCAACACGATTAACAAAGTTGAAATTGGGAGTGATTCAGTCATTCAGGCTGCCGTTTCCTTTAAAAAACTATATTCCTGTGCTGTATAGTATGTTATAATGTATAGATGTAAATGTGGGGGAAAAATGCTTCTGCATTTGTTCCCGGTGAATACTGCTAAAGAGTTTCTCAAAGTGTTTCCTTTTTTTTGTTTTTCCTCAAAGGGGGAAAAAGAAGCAAGATTCCGTCAGTCCAGCTCGCATATCAGAGGACGCTGTGGTGTAAGGCCCCGCTTGCCCCCGCCGAGAAGCCTTTTGAGCAAGGCACTGAATTCACTCTCCCTCCAGGGGTCGTGGTAGTGGTGTCTTGACTTTTTCGTTTTTTTTTTTCCTTTTTTAATTCAGCCCCCTCCTCCCCGCAAAGGTAGTTTTAAAACGAAACATTCAACTTAAACTCGACTACGTCGGGGGCTTGGTGATTTCAAGAAATCGCAACATGGAAAATGTGAACAGTTTCAAAAACGTGTGATAAGCCTCATGGGGGGAAGCAGAAGGAATCCTCGGTGAGGGGGGGTGGTCTGGAAGAAGAGTCCTTTAAACAGAAAGTCGGGAAGAATGTTAAAACTGAATACAGAAGAACTCCAAAGACACAAGTGGATGTTAAGAAACTCTGCTCCTGTTCAGTATCGGTCATTCAGTGCAAGGTCAGCTGCACAAGTAAAGCTTGTTTACTACACGAGCGGCTTGGCTAACGCCTGGTGCTCTTTGCTATATTCCATTCCACAGCCTCGTTTCCAAATTTTTCACCGTCCGTCAACAACGTTCACGGTGAGGCTGTAACTCCTTAAAAAAAACCAGCCACACAGAACGTCCCCGCCGTATCCCGGCGGCGGTCGTTCAGAGGTCCGAGTGGCGCACTCGAGGAGATTTTGGGGTCGGACCTCGGCGTTAGAAGACGGACACGGACGCGACAGAGCGAGCGAGAGCGGACGCGACAGAAGGACGTTGAAAATATTTTGCTCAAATATGGCATCAGCTTCTTTCTATACATGAGGTTGTGTTCTGTATACTGTACTCGTCTTCGAACGTTTAGTTTCTCTTTTTAAAGGGCATTTCACAAATAAGGACAGAGCAGCGGGCGTCTTGCTTCGAACCAACGCGACTTTCACACAATGGTCAAGGTTCACTGCTATTATTGCACTTATACAAAACATGTCGGGCGATGGCTTTATACTGGGTGGGGGTGGGGAGGGGTGTTCTCCGTCACAACGGTAGACTATTTTCCAAGAGAAGGGTTGGGGTTGGGGGGGGGGGTCAGGGCGGAGGAGGGATGCCAGGCTCCGTCACAGCCAGTTCCTGCGCCAGGTCGTTGAAGCGGGCGATGTAGTCCACGCTGCTCTCGCTCATCATGCAGGCCAGCTGAGTATCCATCTGCAGGGAAGAAGACAGGCCTCCAGCAGACATTCTCCACTTTGGCCTCATGGGGCATTGCTAAGATATTTATTGATATTTGATTGATGTGTTTTGAATAAAAAATTATAATAAAAATTGTAAAACATGTATTATAAATGGTAAAACTTAATCCAGGTGGAGCTCCCTTTGTGCTCTAGGATATAATAAAAGTAGCTGTTGCCATATTCAAATCATACCGTTTCCTAATGTGCAATGTGGGATTTGACTACTGGCCGTAATTTGACTAGTAATGTCGGTTTTGAAAGTACAGTGAGAAAGATTTGTATTTAGCCTCGGTTACTTGCTTATGGGCTTACATGTGAATTGCAACGCATAAAATGTATGATGCTGGCTCCAAATAAAAGCAAAACATTTTTTGGCTGTTCTCGCAAGAATTTTGGGACCTCACAAAAACAGGGTCACATTTTTTGACTCTAAAGAAGTCTCCACCTGTGCCCTTTAATGAACGGACGGTCGCTTACTTCTGGCACATCTGGAAGGCCACGGGACTGAAAGGAGTCATGGGAGTTGCAGTCCAGGAGGCTGGGGCCGAGGAGCGCCGTCCCGCTGGAGGGGGCCAGGGTGATGCGCCGCCCCTTCTCAGGAGACGCCAGACTGGCTGCAAGAGAGAGGGGAGTCTGGGCACGACCGTCGAGCAAAGGTAGCATCTAAACAAAGCCATGTCTAAAAGTTCAATATAAATCGCACAATATTTAAAAAAAATTATATACTTTACGAAAAAACTGGAAACTTGCTCCATATGTGTCTTGCAACTACTTTTTTACGGTTGCCTGTAGTAAGTGATGCAACTTCCTGTTTCTAGTCCCTTACATTTCAAGACCTTTTAAAGGCCTGGATATAATTGAAAGTGAAACTGTTCAAATTGATTATTTATGACGACATTTAAAGACGCAAGCAGATTTGATATCCCCGATGAATATTATGGGGGAAATTTAGATTTTCACATAAGATATCAACATAAGAAAATCCCATTGATTAGTGCGACGATCACCCGTCCCAGACTTACAGAGGAGGCAACCCAGCGTGGAGTCGGACGAGTCGTTGGGGTACCACTGGGGGTCGTGGCTGGGTGACGGGATCCACCCCCTGGACGGGCTGACCGGGGGAGACGACGCCAGCAGCTTGGAGCCGTCGCTGGAGCTCAGCTTGGCTGGGGACAGAGAGGCCTCCTCACCTGCACGACACCAGAGGCATCAGCCGTTTATAGTTAATAGAAGTCATATGGCAAAGTTACAGTTTAATGCCGGTTGAAAATACTTTTGGTTATCGTCATATAGTTAAGGCTATGGCTGCATTACAGTAAAGTAAAATTCTGAAATTCATAAGACGTTGTAGATGTTCCAATCAACACACACACACACACACACACACACACACACACACACACACACACACACACACACACACACACACACACACACACACACACACACACACACACACACACACACACACACACACACACACACACACACACACACACCATAGTGGGCAGAGTTGATGGCGAGCTCGATGATGGAGTCGCTGATGTGTGTCTGGGGTTCACCGGGGGTCAGAGCCTCTTCAGGGGGCCCGGGGAGAGAGATGTCCAGGAGAGAGGCTACGCTGGGCGGGGAGAGGAGCGGCTCTCCGCCCCTGGATCTGGACACGCCAGGAGAAGGCGGAGGCGGGCCGTTCTGGAGAGATGGCAAAGTGAGATGGATATTTAGTTTGTTTTTCCTTTTCTTTACACAACAGAAGTCAGTGCGTGTTATATCAAGTTCAACCACAAGCGTCCATTGTTGGTCACAGAGCAGCTTCACCCTCAATTCACCAACAAATGTTGCTTAAGGCCAAGTGTCTGAATGGCACTTATGTTTGGCCGTCTCATTCATTTTTTTTTTTTTTTTAGAAAGTTATAGTGTGAGCGGCTCACCCTCCTGTATTGACCCGCATGCCAACATTGGTAAAAGTAGTTAAATGCAAGATAGCATTTTTTTTTAAATTATTATTAATTCATTTGAATCTCAAGACTTATTCTCTGTGTTCATTTTGTAGGTTATGGTTACTGTTGTGCCTTTTGCTTTCCTTAAACCGCACTTTATCCTTTCATTAATTTGATACATTTCGTGAAGCACCGGGGGAAAGAGGTGCGACGTGTGAGGGAACCACGGCAAAGACCTTCATTCTCTATGAAAGAATAAACACATTCAAATTTCTGAAGCGCTGAACGCTGAAGAATCTCGACGGACCCAGACCTCTTCATCTTATCTTGTTTTAGACACACATTGCTCTAGGTAAGAGAAAAAAAATTATAAAAATCCTGTTTCAGTTTGGTTGCGTTACCTCCGGGGCATTGTGCTGCAGCAGGCTGGTGTCGGCCGGGACGTCGGCGATGGCCGCGGGGCCCAGGAGGGCGCTGCTGTCTGCATTCGAGGACCCCAACTCCCGGGAAGGGCTGCCGGGGATGATGCCCGCAGACTTCGCCGCCAAGTCGATGGCGCCTGAAAGGGTAAAACGATAGGTATTATTAATCTCTTTAATATCCAACTACATTTCTATATGGAAGTGTAAAAAGTCAAAGAAAAATTGTATTTTCCTTAGAGGGTTAAGTCATCACACGTTTTATTACATGTGTACAACACGTTTAAAAGCAGATACGTACTGGAGAGTTCACTGGCTGTGGTATTGCCTGAGTTAGCAGGGGCAGCCTTGGGGGGTAGAGGGCGGGACGACGGGGCCAGGCGGGTTTGGATGGGCCGGAAGGATCCTGTTCCTGAACGAGACGGGGAGCGAGGGTCAGGGCTCGGCAGCAGCTTCATAACCCTACGACTGTAGATTTACGTCCCACGCTTGAGCCACTCGAAATAACGACAATTTAGAAACCTCGGCGACCGCTAACGGGAGCAGCCGAAAGAAAAAGAAGAGGAAGAAGAAGACAGAAAAGTAGCAGCCGCAAACCTGGGGGCTCAAAAAATTTCTATCACCATACTTTTTGCTTGGAAAGTGGGTGTGATGTGAGTTTTCAAAAACATTATTATCTTTTCATGTTTAATGGCAGCATATTCAAAGGGCCTGGATAATGTCAAGCAGTCAACTGTCCAACTAACCCAAATGAATCAATGACTCCACTCTAACAAATCCTCTTATTTGTGTTGATCAACTAGACGTTTCTCCACTCGTGGTGCAATACTTTAGAGGAGATAGCACGCCTCTCCGGTGTGCTATCTCCTCTAAACAACTCGTTGGTCGTCAGGCTCTTGTACATTCTGCCCAACAGAGGAGAATCATTAACAATTTGGCAAAATGCCAACCAAACCTAGGAACCTCTTTGCTATGGGGCAGCAGTGCCACTCAGGTACCTGTAGCGGAGGAGTTGGACAGGATGGAGAAGGAGCACACGTGCTGAGGAGTGTCACCAGTCGTGCGGGGCAGCAGAGTTCGCTGAAGGAAGGAAATATCACTTTAAAAAAAACCTGCACAGCCGCGCTGCAGGTCAACTTTGAGCCAGATAATTACCCTACTGATAAACAGGTGCAGCATCATTCTCTCTCTCTCTCTCTCTCTCTCTTACCTGAACCACCAGGGGTTTCCTCGGCTGTCGGCTCCTGGGTTTCCTCTGTCTGGAAAGAAAAAGATCCGACTGCATCTGAAAGAGAAAACGGAAACAAAAAACTCCTTCAGTTCACCTACTGATCAACTACATCCAAGCAAGCACGCAAATCCTAAGATCCAGTCGTGCAAATTAAAGATGAAATGGGACATGAAAATCATAAATCGGAGATTTCTTTGGACTGTTCGAAATATATAGTTTGGGTGTATGGCTGATAACAGGAAGGCAAGGCGTGCCAAAAATATGCTGCACATGCCAACAATGGGACAAAATGGCCGCTCCATGGCTATCAAATACAAATCAACCTTTAAGATATAAACCTTTCCACTGTACATATCATGACTTTTACAATTCAAGCGCTTACACTGATGGAGTCCAGCTGCTGCCTAAAGGCCAGCTCAGCCTCTTTGTTGGGGGAGAACATTCTGGAGTGTCTGGAGCTGTTCGGTGGTAACGTGGTGGGTATTGCGAAGACACCGCCTTCCGAGTCACCGCCGGACGTCGTCCCCATGAGGGACCGCGGCAGGTTACGCCCTCCTGTGGCAGGGCATGGAGAAACATCTACGTTAAAAAGGGCCGTTCCTGGTAGAGGCCTGGATGAGGCACAGCATTCTAGGAAGCATCCGATTAAAACCATAGCCGCTCACCCGATCTACTTTACACTTGGCGGGTGTGTTGCTGGGGAACCAAGAACGTTGAGTGTCGAATTTTGTGCAATTTGGACACGCAAAACGTGTAATATTAATAAACGTTGAATAAACAAGCGAGCCGCTCTGTGCAGCTCGGATGATTTGTGACATGAGGTGACCCCTGTGCAGCGAGCGGGGCGCATGACCTCCAACGGCACACATGCACGGAGAGAGTGACACCCCTGTGTTCACGCGGACAGCCCTCTGCATATATGCGTTGACATTTTGTTAAACTTAGAATGTTTCAGAACGTCTTAAATTTAGAATGGGCATATAATAGTTTGTCTCAACAACAACAAAAAAAAGGTTTCTAATATGAAACTATTAACCAGGAGTCTAACACTCATGACTAAAACAGTTTTTGTGAGGAGGGTTAACTTTTACCAAGCAAGACCCAAAGTTACCTGTCGCTGTGGCTGTCGGCATGAGCACTTTGGCCCCTCGGACGGAGGCCGGCTGGCGGCCACAGCTGGGGCTGCGGACCCCTGTGGCGGGACCCTTCCCTGGAGGGGTGAGGGTCTGTCCCTGGTCCTCTTGGGGGTTCTTGATAGGGGATGTGGCTGTAGAGCACGTTTCTGGAACCTGTCGGAAGAATCAAAAGGCTTTCAAAGACTTCCTTCTGCCACAGCCCAGGGGGTCGAAAAAGGACAATATTGGAAGCCATGTATTTTCCCTCATCAGACAATGAGTTGATGACCCAACTATCGGCACACTTGAGGAGGTAAGAATAAAGTGAGCTGGGTTAATCTAGAACAGGAAAGTACAAAGGTAATCATGAAGGTATTAGGTTTATGGTTAATAATATCAGAAACCAGACTAACTTAAACAGAAAGAAATATATGGATAAAATAAAAATAGGTAAATGTCTGTTATTTTATGGCTTTTAAAGCCTACATATTAAGACTTTTTGAGGCCCTGCTGAGACCCTGAAAATCCATCCATCCATTTTCCTCCTCTTATACGGAGCCGGGTCACGGTGGCAGCAGGCTGAGCAAAGAGCTCCAGGGCCCCTTCTACCCGGCAACGTCTTCCAGTTCCACCTGGGGGACCCCGAGGCGTTCCCAGGCCAGCTGGGATATATAATCCCTCCAGCGCGTTCTGGGTCTACCCCGTGGTCTCCTACCAGTTGGACTTGCCCGGAAAACCTCCAAGGGAAGGCGCCCAAGAGGCATCCTGATCAGATGCCCGAACCACCTCAACTGGCTCCTTTCGACGTGAAGGAGCAGCAGCTCTACTCCAAGCTCCCTCCGGATGTCCGAGCTCCTCACCCTATTTCTAAGGCTGAACCCAGTCACCCTACGGAGGAAACTCATTCCAGCCGCTTGCATTCACGATCTCGTTCTTTCGGCCTAAAGCTCATGACCATAGGTGAGGGTTGGGACGTAGATGGACTGGTAAATTGAGAGCTTTGCCTTCCAGCTCAGCTCCCTCTTCACCACAACGATCCGGTACAACGCCCGCATCACTGCTGACGCCGCACCAATCCGCCTGTCCATCTCACGCTCTATTTTCCCCTCACTCGTGAACAAGATCCCGAGATACTTCAACTCCTTCACTTGGGGCAGCAACTCGCTCCCAACCCGGAGGGAGCAATCCACCGTTTTTCGGCAGAGAACCATGGCCTCGGATTTGGAGGTGCTGACTCTCATCCCGACCGGCTGCAAACCTCCCCAGCGCATGCTGGAGGTCATGGTCTGATGAAGCCAACAAAACCACATCATCTGCAAAAAGAAGAGATGCAATTCTGAGGTTCCCAAACCGGACACTCTCCTCACCTCGGCTGCGCCTTGAGATCCTGTCCATGAATGTCACAAACAGAATCGGGGACAAGGGGCAACCTTGGCGAGTCCAACACCCACTGAGAACGTGTTTGACTTGGTGCCGAGAATGCAAACACAGCTTTCACTTTGGTGAAGAGACTCCAAGAAGACCGAATACTCTAAACTGGTGTTCGGTGCCTAAGCACGCACAACAGTCAGAGCTTTCCCCTTAGCAACTTGTATTCGCATAGAGGCGACCCGCTCGTTCACTGGGGAGAACCCCAACACAGCGGCACTCAGCCGGGGGCTCGTGAGTATCCCCACACCCACCCGGCGCCTCTCACCCTGGGCAACTCCGGAAAAGGAGAGAGTCCAGCCCCTCTCCAGGAGTTTGGTTCCAGAGCCAGTGCTGTGTGTAGAGGTGAGCCCAATTATATCTAGTTGGTACCGCTCCACCTCCTGCACCAGCACTGTCTCCTTCCCCGCCAGAGAGGTGACATTCCACGTCCCTAGAACTAGTCTACGATGCCGAGGATCAGCAGGCCCAGGCCCCCGCCTTTGCCTGCCGCCCAGCTGACATTGCACTTGACCCCAACGCCTATCCCTGCAGGTGGTGGGTGGGTCCACAGGGTGGACCCTAAAAATACAAATGAAAAATACAGTACAGCATAAAGAGTAAATGGGGGGTGGTATATGTGATTTGCAGGCTAGAGAAAGAATGTCGGGCTATAGCAAGCTATAGCTATGGTGAGTAAAAAAAATTGGAAATAAATTAAGAACCAGGGTCTTAGTTATATAAAATGCATGTCATTGAGTTTAAGTGAGTTTGTCAAAACCTGCTCACCAGAGGTTTGGGGTTGACCTCAGAGGCCACCAGTCTGAGCAGGCAGCGCAGCACACTTTGTGTCCCGGAGCTCTGACAAGGTTGGGGGGATAGAGCGACCTGTCCGTTCTCTTGGAGGTCAGTCGAGGGCGCCGTGATAGACTGCCATTCGTATTCCAGCTGTAGCTTGCTGGGTTTCCCCAGCATCAGGTAGAGCTCGGCCAGCGTGACGCTTTCTGCCCCCCGGCCGCTCCAGCCCTCCACCCTGATCTGCTCCGCCGCCCGCTCTTTGGTCGTGGGAGGGGCAGCGTTCTGCTGCGGAGCGGCGTCCTCCGAGCCGGGCACTGGAGGCTTGTCGGGGGCCTCTGCCGAAAACGTGCTTGTGGTGTGTTCATCTCTGCACTGATCCGACTTCTCCTCCGCTCCTCCGAACGCCTGCTCCTTACTACTGGCCCCCGCCGGCCCTCCACCCGCCTCCGCCCCAAGACCAGCCTTGCCCTCCTCCTGGGGGCTCATCCCGCTCGCCTCTGGCTTGGGGACTGGAGTCTGTTTGGACTTTTCCTCCGCTTTTGCAGTATTGTCCGTCGGAGGGTTGGGGACGGTGAGGGGTTCGGCTTGGCGAGCGTCACCCGTTACTGTCGCTAAAGTGCTAGCGGCGGCAGCCCCACCACGTCCAGATTTGGGCCCACCGCGCTGATGCGGGTTTAGTGCCGTGTGGATCCCGAGGATCTGAGCAGTGGGAAGCTCTTTGGAGCCAGTCCGCGGCTTGCCGCTCTCCTGCCAGTGCACCGTACACGAGGCTTTGGAGTGAACAACGCGGGCCACGCCGGGCAGCGTGTTCAGGGTGCTGCTCTCTGCGGGAAACAGGAACAGCTCCTCATGACTTGCTTTTCCAGGAACAACCACACCGCCTTGGCTTCCTTCCAGAGCCTCTCGCTCCTTCAGACTCTTCAGCTGCACACAAAGTTTTAAGGCCTCAAATACAACTCCACAATTGGCGGCCTTAGGGCCAAATGTATTTAAATCTCTAAATGTAGTAGTTTATTTTAAGCTTTGTAAATTGATGAAGATAATTTGAAGAATATGAAGGTGGTTTTGCATTTTATTTTTCTTTGTTTAAGTGTAGCTATACCTTCAACAATGAAAAATTCCTGTTGAATTTGTCACTAACACGTTGAAAATCTGGCCCCTGACAGAATGCACTTGAATAGCCCTGCTCTACAGCTATTGACAAAGGGACACGATATGAAGAAAAGGATGACATCAGCAGATGGAAGGTAATTGAGTTTGTGTTTAAGGATACAATCCGCTCGTCGTGAAAGGCCCACTTCTGTTTGAGGTACTCAATGAGGCTGGAGACTTTCCTGTGCAGCTCCACCACCATCCTGGTTCGGGAGGAAAAGCCAACACTTGTTTCCAGTAAAGTACATAGAGGGGTACAGGAAGGGTGCATACAATGGGGCCTGATGTTTGGTGCTTTAGCACAGGATTACTGTGCAAGTCAGGTCAGACTTTGGGAAATGACAGAGTAGGCAGCAGTGAGGAACCGTGCTGACCTGAGACGAGGGTTGTGGGCCAAACTCTGAACCCGGGCCCAGGAGTGGTTGCTGCGTGGCTGGAGCTCCACTGCCACCTTGAGGGGGAGACGCACCGGCTTCTGGTCCTCCTCGTCACTGATGCCTACAGGAAAAGGAAAACGGTGAGGCGGCGCCATTTCGGGATGTGTGGGCGAATGATAATCAGAAAGCGGTATTGCATAGAGGCCGTGGTGGGAGGCATGGCACAAGGCTGTGGATCCGGTAGACAATGGGCCGGGCACCACTGAGATAAAGCTGCTAATGTATGACATGAATGACAGCGTCAAGTTGTTTCAAACTGGATAATCCTAATTTGAAAATATTCAGGTTACAATGCCGGAACATGTCAAACAAGTGCAGAATTACTTTGTTGACTTGACCCCAATCCCTTCGAGGCCGGTGTTTACGCTCACCGTGACGCGTTGAACCCAGAGGACATTGGAGCCTCTCACCGGCGCCCTGAAAGCCGAGCCCCGCAGGGAGACCGACACTCGTCAACACTCGTCGAAAGCAAATCCTCAAACTTTGTTGCCAAACAGACAGGGGAAGATGGCAGCCGGTGAAATCATCTCCTCCTCATCGCTCTGCTCTGGTACTCTCCAGCAGAGTTGCCATGGAAATGTAACCCCTCCAGCCCACATGCTGCCACCGTTACCGCCGAAAAACACCGTCCCGCAAAACACGTTTCTAACCTTTTTCCAACGCTGCAATGTTTGATTATTGTCTGTGAGTGTGTGTGTGTGTGTGAGTGTGTGTGTGCGTGAGAGTAAGTGAGTGGTGTGTGTGGGCTCACCGTCTGGATCACAGAGTTTCTTGAGCGCTCGGCACATGGGTGCTTTGATGCGCAGGTTTCTGCCTTTCGAGCGCACGGTGGTGGCCCTGTTGAAACATCATTATTCAGTACTTCAACCAGTGACACAGCTTGTAAGAGCTCAACGCAACCTGCTTGTCAACATGGGGTTTTGTATATGCTATAACAACACATTATGTCATCATCCCGCTTTAAAAAAAATATAATAATAACTTTCACCATTTTGTCATACACCAACGTAAAAACATAACATATTGAATGCAGAGCATAATAAGTTTTACCACAATGCGGTAGTGATGTTTGCAGGGGTTTACAACTTTTTCAGATGGATATCTAACAATTCAATCTGATATGCAATAACACACAGAAACTGCTGTTTTCACTTATATAAAGTGTCATGCTTTTACTTATACCGTACTTATATTGTGTACTTACTGTGCAAAGCACACACTCAGACTTACCCCTGTTGGATGAGCTCGTTGAGTTTTGCCACATTCTTATCATCCATTACTGTGCGGAAAGAGGAAAAACAAAAACACAGAGGACTGTTTAGAAACGCTCTCCCTCTGGAAGTCCAACCTGCCTATCAGGCGTGACTGAACACCCCCCCCCCCCCCCATCACTAGTGGGAGGTTAGCACGCAGAGTTTAATCACTTCCCTCGTGTCCAAAAACAACAACATACGCACGCGCACACACACACACGAACACGGGAGAAAACTAAGATGGGACGTGACTACACACAACCATAGCTCTACTCACAGCCCCCGACTTTCTTCCTGAGCTCAGCATAGCAGATCAGTCCGTAGAGTTCTTGGGAGGACTTCTTCAGCACTCGGGAGTAAACTGCGCAATAAAAGACGCTGACATTAATGCCACAACCGGTAAAGCGTGAAGGATGCATGTTCGACAGAAAGGCAGTCCCAGCGAGGCCGTTTTCTGGCCACTGGAATGGAGACCATGTGGCGCTTAATGCAGTTACGCCAGCGCTTTGGGACACGCTCACCCTACAGCTGGCTGTTTGCGATATAAAACTGCCACCAGGAGAGCGCTTGATAGACTTCTGTCCAAAATTGAAGTCACAGCAAATTCATTTCATATGAAATTTTATCGTTTTGTTTATTTAGTTTAATGCACCTAAATTTGTTCCCCCCCGTGGCTTTGAATGATCAGCTGGAACAAAGCCTGCATGCACATGATAAATGCTCCTCTCTGCCTGTTAGGTGTTAAATTATCCCTACTATTCCCATTTCCAATAATTCCATCCTTTAATAAAACCTCAACAAAATGCGCACCTCCTTTGAAATATGCTGCTTTCTCATTCCTAAGCGACTTTATAGGGTTTTAGCAAGACCGGCTGCTCCAGCCTGCTCGGGGTGAGGAGGTGAAAACGAAAGGCTCACCATTGGCAAAATCGATGTGTTTGGAGATCTTGTGCCAGGTTCTGTAATAGAAATGGCGAACTTGCTCTTTATTCTTCACCATGTTTGCCGGCTTGCCTCTTTTCTTGTACTTCATCGCTATGTTGTTCTGGATAGCCTCAAAATCCTTCCCGTGCTGAGGGGGGGAGAGGTCAACGTGAGATACACATCTCAGTTCTAAAAGAAGCAATATTATTTGACATTTGTCTTGGACAAACATAAATGCCACAATATCAAACAGGGGGTTTGCCCCATGAGCGCTAATGCCCTCATGCAGCACTCAGATAACGCCAGCACGGCCCATGCCCTACCTCGTAAAGACCCTCAAAGAAGCTGTTTTTGTCCTCGGCGCTCCAGGACTCCCACTGGCGGCGGGCCCTCTTCTGGTTCCCCGCCTGCTCCTCCTTATCGGCGGGGCCTTGTCCCCTGGACGCCTTGGGCACTCCCCCGGCGGAGCCAGTCACAGAGCCGGCCTGACCTGCAGTCCCCTGGGAGGAAGAACCATTTTCTGTCCCTGTGAATTACAAACACATAGAGCTCACAGATCAATCACACAAACCTATTAGTGTGTGTGACAACATAGTGAGCTTCCCCTCCCATGATGCAGCTCTGGCAACAGGTCAGGGTAGGAAAACAAGCCGATGGTTGGGGTTACAGCATAATGGTCCAAAAGCGACTTTTGAGGTTGGCCCCAGTAGCCACGTTAAGCCCAACACAAAGAACAATGCCAGGAGGCATCCACACAACCACCGCTACAAGTCTGGCCTGTAATACTTCTGCTGTCGAGGTTTTACTCAAAATCAGTGACGTTTTTTTTTTTTTTCCCCCAGAATCAAAAATGTATGGTGCACAGGATATGGCCTAGATATGTCTGGTCCAAAATAGATGTGGTGCAATGTCAAATCATATTGAAATAAATAGTCTTCCCTCCGCTGGTCAACATTTGGTTGACCTACATACCTTCACGGTTAATTTCTCACAACATGAGAAAGTCTGACAATTAATTCAAATATTTAAATCGGGCAAACGGTTAAGACCCGCTCGTTTAAGATGCAGTAAAAGACAAAGAAAAAAAAAATAACTGTGCAAAAGCATGCGTCAAGAAAAATCAATGTTAGCTTGTGTTAGAGGTGGGTGGCAGCACACAAAGCAAGCGGTGGGATTCTATGAGACGTGCAATTATGTGCCGTGACTTCAATGCACGGCACCATCTGAACGCACTGAGATGCACTTCACTTAAACCAACACAGAAGGATCTCATTTAAAATGGCAGTGACCAACTAGAAATTTGAGTTTGGTCGCAATTTGCTCGTATTAAAACCTGCACACACTGCCGCTCCTCCGTGGCAGATGCTTACCAATGCCAGTTTCAAGAAGGTTATTTTGAATACCGGGACAGCTTTAGATTGTTGATGTCGCCGAGAAGCATGTTACACAAAGTACACAGACTTTCCCCACTGCAGTCACCTTCTTAAAATGGGACACGACAACGTATTATGTGAGCAATTATTTCAAGTTTGGAGACAAGCAAAGCAACGAGATCATATAGAAACCAAAGGCTTTGAGGCTTCCAAAATAGGATTTATTTAAGCGACGGCATCAGAATTTTTGGAATAACAGCAAGTCAGTGCGAGAACCGATGCATGCAAAATCATGTATATGAAAATATACACGACATACAATAATAGTTTGATTGTTTTCTCTTATGATACTAAATATGCTGAATGATAGAAGTTAATTGTGAGATCTTTGCGGAGTTTGTTGCTGAATTGATGAAGGAACCTCAATACATTTCTAGTTTCAGACGTGTAATACTGATTCATATCCATAAAACACTGCCACCTTTTGTTCAAATGTAAGAAATTACTATGTGCATGTTTTTGGTGATGCATTTGCTCGTGTCACAATTAAGGGAGGCTCATTAGTGACAGCGTCTGGTGACTCAGTTGGAAACTCTATTTTTACTTAAAAACGACACGACAAATAACGCAGCACACATTGCTTAAAACGACTTGTTCATATTGAGCGATTCAACAGGGACAACAGTTCGGTCAGCATTTGTTGACGTCCCACTGCTGAAATAGGATTCATTGTCCTCATGGGTTCAACAGTAAAAACAATCCTGAAAAATGATTCAAAATTTTGATTTGCCAGCTCTGTGGTCTCACTGAAATTTATGAAAGGTGGAAAACAGATACGCTGGAAATGGAAATGTTCTTGATGATGTCATTTTGTGCTTTATACAACTACAGTTTTTTGTTTACCAGTCCGGCCCAGAGAATTAACAAATTCCAAGCACTCCCCTCACTAATCATGACCAAAATGATTAACTTAGCATAAATTGTAAGTTGATAATTTCCCCCATGACTCACAAATAGGTGGGTGTGAAGTAAGTGTGTTTATATGCTTAAGTATCAATATACATTTTTTTTTTTAAACTGACACCCGAAAAAACATGATTTCCTCTGATAACACGTTTTATTTCATTTCTTAAAATATTCCCCACATCCATTAAAATGGTCATCTTGGGTTCACATATTCCCAGTGCTCAGAAGCTACAGGTCTGTTTACCCGAATCCCTACCCCCCGCCAGGGATTGATTTAAAAAAAAGGTGTTATCGTATTAAAATCTGTGTTTTTGCGTCAGTTTTCTGGAAAAACGAGGAAAACCTAAGATGTGACAGCCTAAAAACCCAGATGCCTTGTGTCAGTCTCCTGGGGCTTGTGTCTCAGCTGCACTGATCGGTTTGGAAAACAGTTGCAGAAACAGTGTTTACATCCCAGAAAACACTTCATCTCAAGTCGAGTCACAGTTTACCACCATAGACAAACTTATGTCACGGAGTTTTCTTGAATAAACCGGTGGCGGCGGGACACAACCGGGCTCACATCCCTCTCCGTACCTTTGGCTTTCGCCGCGCCGTGACCGTTGATGGCAGATCCGACAGAGTCTTTCCGGAGCCGCTTGCTCGGAGGACGAACGCTGGAGCGGAGGAAATGATGCTGGTCGTGGCTCGGGGGCGCGGGTTCCGCCGGCGTCTGGGTCGGGTTCTGCTGGATGGGACCGGGCGCGGGTCCCGGTCCGAGGGGCTCCGGTGCTGGTCCGGGGCTCCCGGCTCCAGCTGACGGACCGAGAGGCTCCGCCGCCTTTGTGCTCTCCTCCTCCTCGTCGTCGTCGTCGTCGCAGCCCTCGGGCTTCCGCGGCGGATTCCTCCGTCCGTCGGCGCCACCGCCCTCCCTGGAGCCCAGCGTCATCCTGCCGGGACACATTCGGGGGGCCGCCGCGTCACATTAGAGGCACACACACACCGTTTTCAAATCAACTGTTTCGAATCAACTTCCAAACACGATGCTCCGGTCTCTCTCAACATGGCCGCCGCGGCTCGCTCCAAATCCCTCTCCGTCCCAACAAAAACACCGCGCACAAAAACCTGTCTTTTCGTCGGTGTGCATGTGTTCTTAGCGGACGAGGCAGCCGGGAGACCGGCCAAAACGCCTAACGAGCTGTCCCCGGGGTGGGTCCGGGGACGTTTCTGCGGAAATTTCAACCCGAAACCGAAAAGCGAGCGCCGCTCTCTCTCTCGGTTTAGCGCCCCGAGGAAACGACGACGAGGAAAGCCTCTGGTGGGTTCGACCTCTAAATAAAGTGCTTCTCCGAAACGTTTTTTTTTTACCCGTTCTCATGCTCTTCGCTGGCGGATGGCGTCTTCTTCCTCTTCACCATGGATCCGATAGGTTTGACCGGCGATACTGGGTCCGATTGGGCATAATAGAAACGACCGCGGCGCTGCTCTCCGTTCCCCGCTGCTCCAGACTGAGCCCAACTCTGCGCAGATCCACTGATCAGCAACATTACCCACGGAACCCGACGCTTCTCCACGGCCACATCAGGAGATGTGACAGATTATCATTACATTTCCACGATGGAGAATTATTAACAAGTCAGGGACACTCAGTTTAAATAAAAGCCTCCCCCCATACACACAGTTTTATTCCAAATCCATTACACCGAAACTTGGTGTTCAGGACGACTTGCTTGTCTCCACGGCACAATATGGAGAAATGATGTTTCCTCAACCGATTGTTGAGAAATTGTACACCGATCCAAGTCAAAAGACTTTCACTAATCTGATATTTAAAAGAAAAAAAAAATACCGCAACAAACATTCGGAGTAAATTATGCTCCTGGAATCGAGGAGGAATCCACTCGATGGAGTGAAGAATGTTTATAATGTTTATACGTGCGCAGAAGAAAAAATGTTCTTCATAAAACGTTGTTGGCTCCGTTATTTCCAGATCACTGTATCCCGATCATGGCTGTTATTCTAAGAAATGACGAGTGGAGGGGGGAAATGGAACTGGTATAAAGGGAAAATGAACTAAATGCCAGTTGTAAACAGACTACGGGTTTAGGGTGTAAACCTGCACGGGAGCAGACAAACAAACAAACAAACAAACATCTGAATTATTGGCATTCCTTTGCATAAAAAAACAACAACTATCAAGGACAACTTAGTGTTCCACAGATTCTCAGCCGTCAACATACATGAAGTCAACAGAGCTTATCAAAACCCCCCAAACGGCTCCATTGTTTGCATTTACGAGTCCATGCAACTAAAACAATATAAGATAATATAACATAACACATATATAATATCTAGGTCAAAGAGATACTTGACTTTAAATACAAGCTGCAGTCTCGTCCACCTCTATCCCAGGCTCCCAGGCAGAGACACTTGTTATTACCTTAAAACAACACGCGTATGTCTGCAACCCGTTTCCGACACGAGGTGTGCTTTGCGGCGTTCAAATAACGTTAAGCTATTTACCGTCATTTACATTCACCGGTGTCGGGTACAAACTCCACCCTCACAACACCAGCGGGTACATCCACCATCGATCATCCCGAAACGCCGAGAACGACGTCTCCTCTTTTTTTTTTTTTTTTTCTCCCCCCCTTTAGCGGCTGTCGCTAGCTAGCCACGGCGACACAACGCGCGTTCGAACGCAGCCTCCTCCCCACCCCGCACCCGCTTTTGACGGGTCGCCTCTGCGTGTTTGGTGGGTAAAACAGCGTGGAAACGAAAGGCAGAGTTACCCTGAGTGGAGCTTTAGCTGCGGCGTCCCCGTCTGCGAACATGTGTCGGCGGAAAAAAAAAAAACCCCGCTGCTCTCTGACACTTCCTGCAACTCAAAAACAAACGCTGCGATTGGTCGGCGCGACACACACACGCGCGCGCGCGCGCGCGGTCACGCAGGGCCGCGTTCGAGGGGAGTCGGAAATCGGTAATTCCGGCGCGTTCGGTGGTCGCTTACTTCCGACCGAAGCGTCTCCCTCGGCCCCGGGTTCGGGGAGTCGTGGGCGCCGCGCAGTGGCTTTTACGTCGTCCGGCGAGCTTGTGGCATCTACAGCAATCTTGCACGGGGGGCTTGGGGTTGCGGCGGGGGTTTAGGTCGACGTGGGGCGTGTCTTTGAATCGAAACCCCGCGTGAATGGAACTTCGTGCGCACGGCGAAGGTCGCGCGGCGCCGCGTTTCTATGACGCCGGGTGGGGGGGAAACTCCGAAAGTTGCGCCTTAAACGGTCGTCCCTCTGCGCGCTGCCCAAGCGGAGGGCTGCGTTTTCCGCGCGAAGGCGTCAGCGGAACGCAGCATCCAGGAGATTGACAGCTCCGCGGTCTAATCGCCGGTGAGAGAGGGAATCGCGTGGGACCAATTGTTTTCTCTTCCTTGTGCGTTTCCGCAATATCGACGAACAAATTCCAAAATAAAGTGTACGTTTTGAGGGAATTAACCACCGCATGTATTTCCTTAAAATATCCGCGCGTCACTCTCCCATTATTATTATTATTATTATTTTTTTTTTTTAACGTTCGGACATAGGGGTGGGGCGTCCGGTAACAGGACCCCGCCTTTAAAGCGATTGACATTTAATGCAACGAATCACAGCCCGTGCCTGCAATACGCACTCTCATATAGACCAACGAGAACAGCGTTTTGTAGACCGGATCGGAGCCTGACCAATCAAAAGCTCCCCCTCCTACGTCACGGAAAGGGGTTGGACTCGAACCCCGCCTAGCGAGGGCACAGCGGAGTACGACGCAGGCAGGGATCTATCCGCTGGAAGGCCGGCTGGCTCGCCCGCAAAGTTGCTCGCAGGAGTTTCGTCGGCGCCCGACTAAAGCCACAATGACTTCGACGAACATGTTCCAGGGACTGGACAACGGCTCCAAACCAAGTTCAAGGTAAGGGACGTTGGGTTCACGCCGAGGGCGACCCCGGACGCCGCCGTTCGGGGTTCGAGCGGGCGTCCCCGGCCGGCGGATGCGGGGCTGGGGAGGCTCGGCTAACTCGGCTAGCTTGGAATGCTAACGCGGCTTCTGTTTTTTTCTCCCCCCCCCCCCCCCCCGTCCGACTATCCACCCACACGCGTCGGCCGGACCGCGCGTTTCGTTACGGAGGCGGTTCGTCCCGAGTTGTCCCAGTCGAACGGCTTAAGCGAAGCGTTGGGTTTAGCTTCTGTACCAATCGCCCAGGCGTTGTCTCCCAACTGCGGAAGTGCGACCACACGAAGCCGCTCCGCGCCTCATCTCCCCCGGCGCCGCGCGGCGGCTCCCCCGTTCCCCCCTTCACCATGAACGTGGCAGCCCGCGGAGATTGGGTTTAACATGTTCAATTGATCGATGGAACTGTCACCTGATAACGAAATGGCCGCTGCTGCGTCATGTTTATTTTACCCCGAGTTGTTTTAATTCGTTATCTTTAGTTTCGAGTACATGAAAATATGTCAAAACAAATGATGACTGATCGTCATCATGCTGGGCGCCCTGTATGCTGCTTTACTTGTAAACATTTGTCTTTCAAGATCTTAGTTTTTTTCTTTTCTTTGTCATTAGCAGTCAAAGCATGAAGAAAAGTAGTAATCTTTACCATAAAATGCTATTTTAACGACATAGCAAGAATATAAACAAAATATATACGTATGTAAGGTTAATATGTATGAGACAGAGTATGTACCATGTCCAACTGGGGTTGACTGTGTACGGTTTGCAATGGGGGAACAAATATATAGTGCGGGGTTCCCCCCCCTTCCACTTCAATTTACCAATGTGAAATTCAACAAAAACTGAACATGCCCTCTGACCTTATCCCAAACCCATGTTTGACCTTGTTGTACAAGGGTTTTAAAGTTAGAGTGCATTGTGTGTCGGAGCAACCAAATGTGCCGCTTGTGAAAGATAAGCAATCTCACCGAGACCAATACGGGTAAAGGTTGTTTCTGTTGACCCGCTTGCCTCATTTCCCCCCTGTCCTCCGCAGAGTTTTGCGGCCCCCAGGAGGCGCCTCAAGCAACCTGTTTGGCGGATACGAGGGAGACACCTCGTCATCAAGAAAGCCCAATAAAATGGCCTCCAACATTTTTGCTCCGATGGAGGAGCCCCAGGGAGGCCCCAAACGGTCCAATCCTCCAGGTAGGCCAATCCCTGTCTAGACACAGTGAGGAGAGCTCTCTCCAAGCCTCCCATACTGACCACAGTGTGAAAACTGTCGGTATAATGCGATCTTTTTCAGGGGCATGAAACCGTTTTTGCCACTAACAGTAACTTAAGAAATTGGGGTTGGGGAGAATACTGTTAGTTATTAAACACATTCTGGTTTTACTAACTGGTGATTTAAAAAATGGTCAACATTAAAACTTCCCATGGTTGCTCATTTCGTTTATTCATTTTAGTCATTTCCATAAATATGTGTGTTTTAATATGTATTATGCTGATTCCCACTGGCACATGATGCGTTATGTAAACCTGAAATGAGCGCCCTTGCTTGACTTGGGTATGGTTTATCACGCTGTAGGCCACTTTTCCTCACTTGGCCTCTGTATTCCTGGGAAGTGCTTCAATTGCAACTTGAATGTGCCAACTGTTGGACTGATACCACGTGTATCGTGTCGAATCTATTATTGCCGCTAGCAAGCTTCAGTGCATCATCAAGTGGTAAACTACACTGACAACCAGTACCTTTGATGCAAATGGTACCTCTGGTAAATTAGCTGGACCCTTCAGTCTACTTAAGTACTGTACTTAAGAAAAATTGAGAGGTTTTTTAAAAGGGTGTTCTACTTTTTACTCAACCTTATTTCAAAGTAGATGTCTTACTTTTTATTATTTATATTCTATTCTGTTCTACAAAACTACTGTATCGCTTCCATATCTAGTACTTAAAATCTCAAGTAGTGTACTTAAAATCTCAAGTAGAACCTTGAAGGGCTTACTCCTTTTTTTTTGTTGTTGGTATTTATAGGTATTTATATTTTTGGGGTTTTTCAACAACAACTGCTGCATGCACATTATGATAGACTCCATCGTTATTGTTGGAAACTATTGAAGTACAGATGAAAAATGCTGGTGTTAGATTTATATAGCACCTTTAAGAACACTCTTTACAAAGTGCTTTGACAGATAAAAGCAGAAGAAGATGCTACTTCTAAGATCATTGCCAAATCAGGATCTTGGTAACAGTTGCTTTCAGTATATTTAGGGTTGACCAACATCCCAGAATTTTTGGTTTACAGGAACTTGTTACTAAACTATCCTTTCTTCTCTCGCATCTGTGTTGTCATCCTTTTTACTTTAATTTCACAAAGTGAAAGCAGAGTAACAACAGGCATTGTATGGAGCTTACACCCTTGAAGAATTCATCAAGTTGAGTCTCTGAGGCCACGATGCCTTTTGTTTAAAAACGCTGTCAGGCTGGGAGGAATGGTCGTCTGGCCCATTTACAAGTTGCACTTTCCTGGCAGTTGGATTGACAACGCGACAAACCAATGACAATGTACTGGGTGGGGGGGGGGGGGGCATTAGCTCCCCCTTTTTGACATCACCATAAAAGATTCCATTCTGGGCTCTCGCAATCGTAAATGAGAAAGTGTGGGAATTAGGTTGGAGTATATTCTATTGCCGTTTACTGTGCATGTTAAAACTCCAAAGTAAATACATTTTTAAGGTTGCAGGTGCAGTGGACCATTGACGAGATACTGAAACTAGCTGTGTGAAGATTTAAGTGGCAGTCTGAGGAAGGTGAAATAATGGTCTTTTGGCTAAGATGTGCACTTAGTAACACCCGCCCGGGAACGTTAAAGTTCAAAAGGTTTTTGGCACTTTGAAATGGTTTGTTACACTGTTTTGGTTGTTAAAAAGCACCACTGCTACTTGAACTACTCCTCTTTTGTTCTTTTGGGAAATTTGGTTAGCTATGTGACAGTCCAGCCCAGAATAGTGCATTATAGGGGTGTCACGATTCCGATTCAAAATTGAAAATCGATGGAAATGAGCGTTCCATTTCGAACTTGGAGATCACAAGCAGGTTCTCGATTCTCGCTGTATTTTCGTGGGTAATGTTGTCTGACATGGTCACCATATTGGGGACGGTCAAGATCCTCCGGTAAACAAATGCAAGCGTGCCCTGGGGGATGTCAACTGCAGCTCGCCTGTCTCCAGACTGACTTGCATGAAATTGCATGAGTTGGGCGAGCTGCGGTGGGCTCCGTGGAGGGTCCGCTGCACCGCATCCCTCAACGCACACTGCACCCACTCACCCGGAACTGAGGCTGCACGACATGGAGGGCCAAGCCCCGTCACTCCAAATAAAACAACTAAAAACAGTGCGGGAACGGGGCACGACTCATCAACTTACTAAGATTATTTTCCCCGCATAACGCATGGAGAGGGGCCGGTCGGGAAGAGAGTCACAGAGAAATTGTTCCCATTACGCACAGTTTCCTCCCACACGCACATGTTTTGTTCCATAAGAGACGTAAAATCAAAATAAAGACACTGTTCTGGCACACTGATCGAGGGCACCCTGTCGCTAGCGCACACGTCGTCTGCAGGGTCAGAGGGGGGGGGACACTGGTGTGCAAAATGCGCCCCAATCGCTCAGATGGGGGGCCGCCTATCTTGCCTATAGGAAGACCAGAGCGGCCCGCCCACACACACACACACACACACACACACACACACCGCCCACCGCCACTGCCGACGAATAGTGAATTCCGATTTGTTTCATTACATTCTGAGTTGGGTACAGCCCTACAATCAAGTTCAATATAAGTTCATCCAGTTTGTTGCAGAGTGCACGCACATTAGAGAGAAATATTCCCGGTAAGGGTGTGCGAAGTCCAGCTGGCAGAGACATACGAGCGCACCGGCGCGTTTCCCTCTCCTCCGGCGTTTTACCGTGTTTACAAGGGAGAGTTTGCCTTTGACCGGAACGTCCAGTAATTCCACAGATGTGGCCATGAAAGTGGGAAATAAACCCGGCCATCACGGAGGGAATGTCCTCTATAGCAGCGGTTCGCAACCACCGGCTCACGGACAATGATGGGCCGCGGGGTATTTTCAGGAGTAAATGAAAATACATCTAGAGTTTTTATTTGCTTTATTTGGAGAAAAGATGGCTCTGAGCGGAGCTGCAGGGAGTCATTTGCATTACTACCAGCGTTCCCCTCTGGCAAAAATAACATCCATTTTTCTGCATTTAGTAGTGTAATAACTAACTAATTGTTTATTATTCTAAAGTCTAACTTTGATAAAGCTCTTAACTGTTTAGGTGTGTTTTTTTCAATATTTATTTATCGTTTTTAATATCCAAATAAAAGTTGTGTTTTTCTTTACAAATCAAGACTTAATAGTCAAACAATGGCATCGCCACAAGTACTGAAAAAAGTTTTAATCGAATCGTAACCTTAAAGCCGAATGTGGATTTGCTGAATTGTGCCTAGTGTACACCCCTGGTGCATAATTATAGTGCATATTATGTTTTATTTAATGTTTGTGCAGGGGGGAAGACCAGTGAAATATTTGGAGTGCCTGAAGCTCAAGCTCAAAAGCGAAGACCTGCGGCTCCAGCTGGACCGTCTTACAACATCTTTGGGGGAACGGAGAAGGCATCTGCCCAAAGCCCAGCCTGCCACCCCAATAAACCAAAGGTGAACCAAGCTCACATTGAAACTGTAGCGCACATGCAATGCATATACACCCAAGCTCTTTGAATAACGAAGCTGTCCCCAGGTATTAGCTTCTATGGTTCCATAATGACCACTCCCCTCTGCATTCACTTTGTATTTTGTGTTTCATTTGTACTTCATAAAGCTGGTCTTGTATTGTATACAATCAACAAATAATATTCCTTCAACAAGTGCAACAGTTAGAGGCAAGGGCTCCTTATGTTCACCTATTTTATTTGTGTTATAGCCTCGATGATGTTTCTTTGTTTACTACCAGTTGATTTTCTTGATTTGGGCGACACTTCTCTCCACTCAATGCTAAAATGACTATAATTTTTTTTTTTTTTTGTCATTTTAACAATTTATAACTACACGGTTGGTTTGAGGTCTTGTATAAATGGGGTTGCACAGTCTTGGGAATGGAGCCGGCAAAGGGTTGCGAAGGATTGTATTTAAATAAGGCCAGTGAGAAAGGTTGACCCACTCTACTTGATGAGGGTGATTACTGACTAGTTAATGGATGCTTTGCACTATACCATATGACTGTTACTGTGTCATTTGTGAATGCTGTGGATCTGGCATGCAAATGATTCTTGCGAAGGATGTTATATATGCTGCCAACACTTGGGGGGTATGTTTTAAAGCAAGATTATGGCATTAGTGAGTAGTGGTCCACCGATATGGGTATTTCAATTGCCGATGCCGATATTTAGTGAGCAGGGTGGCCTATGGCCGATATACAGTATAATGGCAATATCATGTATTTTTTTTTTCATCTGATGAAGTACATCAATTTATTAACAATAACAAATGACACACAAAATTGCTGAAGTTGAATGGGCATTTATTTAACACTTGTTTTATTGTCTACATTGTCGTGGTGCACTTATTTCAAACAACTTAATAAATGTCCATAGGTAATCTGAGGGCTGAGGGGGGCCTCAGTTCCCTTATTGAACCAAAGATAAAAAGAAATGTGTTGTGTTAAAAAAAATTTCAAAGTTTCATACAAGTTATGAAACCAACAAAAATAAATAGATCTAAAATAAAAACGACAGTAAAATCGCCACGGGAACGCACGCATGCACAGCTTAGTCTGGAAGAGAAACGAGCTTCGCTCCAGTTCTCTTGAGTTAGCTTTCCGTTTTGCCTTAAATGCAAAATATTTCCAAACAGCATTTCTGCTGTTTTCTTTCAAAACCGACCAGAGCGGACGCTCTGCACTTGCTACCCTTAATGAGCAAACACCCCGACAAATGAGTGAGACAGTGGAGACAACGAGCGAGCGAGGGAGAGAAGGCGGAGCTACATGGACACCGCGGCAGTGTGTGTCTGATTGGGAGAGAAGAAAGAGCGAGGAAGCAGCTGCTACCACTATATCCATAGTGCGCAAATTAGTATTGAAACAGTTTCAAATATTCTGAATCAATATGTATACGAAAATCTATATTTTTGACAACACTAGTCTGCAGACTATGTATGTATGTGCGTATGTGCTTCCTTTTAATTAAATACCGCAAACATATCTCATAGAACAGGATATGTAAATCATAGTGCTATCATAGTCATAGTATCATGGTGAAGTACAGCACTTAAGCACCCATCAACACAGTAATGAAATTCCCATGACAGAGTCTTTCAGGTTTTTTTGCTGTTGTATGGGAGCGACTGCGACACCAGTTCTTTACTTTGTCAATATCATTTTCACTTAATTCTGAGAATAAATTGAGCTCATATGAGTTAATTGACAATCACCTTCATACTCCAGGTTTTGCTCGGTCGTGGTTGTCAGGCTTTAAGCCAGTTTACTAAAAAGAGAAAAATGAATTGGCTCATGTATGTTAATCTGATATCCCCCAGCCAAAGAGCTAAAACTTCCACAGAAATAATTTCATTTTACTTAAATTGTTGTCTGGCAACATTTAAATTGAAAGTTTGCGTATTTTTTATGTAATGTGCTTTGAATGCTTGTTTTCTTTTGACAGGACAACATAAATGTGGGTGCTGAGCCCGAGCCGCCAGGTAAGGTGTGTGTGTGTGTGTGTGTGTGTGTGTGTGTGTGTGTGTGTGTGTGTGTGTGTGTGTGTGTGTGTGTGTGTGTGTGTGTGTGTGTGTGAACATTTACACCTTGAAAGATGTAGACATGGAAATTTCGGAGATTTAAATATTCCAATCTCCTGCCTCATTACCCATTGTTTTAACCAATCAGCAACACGCCTCCCATCAGACCAGTAAAGACGTGGTCTCCCAGTGAATTCCATGAATAATAATGTGACTCTGCTGAAAAGTTGTTCCTTCTTCTTCCCCCTCCCGAAAGCCCCCCAGCCCAAGGTCACCCCAGCCGAGGTGAAGGTGGAGACGGTTTCCACGCCGGCCAAGGCGGAGCCTGTCGCGGCTCCCCCGTGTCCCGGGCCCGAACCCCCGTCCTCCGCCCCGTGCGCCGGCTCACCCTCGCCAAAGAACCACGAGCCCCACCTGGGCCCCAAGCCTCGCTCGCACAACAGAGTCCTCAACCCTCCCGGCGGAAAGTCCAGCGTCATCTTCTACTGAACACACTCACATTCACCTTCCTTCTTGTTGTTTTTTCTGTTTCCCTGTCTGGTGGTCGTCTCTCCCCCATCCCCCCTCTCTTTGATTTACCTGTATGACCGAGCACCGGCTCCTTTGTCCTAAACTTCTTGCACTTTCAGCCCTTTTCTGCCTTCTGTCTGACGCTTTCTTGTTCAGCCAAACACGCTACAATCATTCAAGCTAGTCTACGAATCAATCAGACAGGCTAGCTTTTATCTAATCACTGGAACTGTCTTCTTCGGTTACTAATGTTCTCTGTGTTTTCCTGTCCACTATGATTGTAGTTTTTTTTTTTTTCTTCTTTTTTTTCCCCCATTTTTCATAATGCTACCGGCCGAAGGTTCGATCGACTCCTTGGGGAGAAATACCAAAAAAAAAGAAAAAAATCATTGCCATTGCTCGCCCCAAGTTTTTTTTTTTTTTTTTTTTTTTATGTGCTCCAAAATTCCATTTTCTTTCTTCTGCTCTTCAGTTCTTACTCTGAATGTATTGTGTGGGTATTATTCTGCTGTCATCATTGTTTGCTCTATTTTATAAGAATATGCTCTTCGCTTGGGGTAGGCCTCTGTTTATGTTTTAAATTAAAACAGCTGAACACAAGTGGAACTCTGGGAAAAGTGCATGGCTGACCTGGGCCACGGTTGGCTTGAGCCCTTGTCATAGAGCCCACATTACTACACACTCATGATATTCTGGTGTCAGCTTGTCCCCCCCTAATGCTGATGTCCCTGACAGACAATGAGCAGAGCAGAAGAAACGACAACCTGTGTATCGCAATAAAAAATGTTTTGCAATTGGGAGGTTTTTTTTGGTTTTCATTGTGCACGGAAATTTGTCCCTTATACCGTTTCATTTTGTGATCACACCCAGGCTGACGCCCCCTGTCAGCAATCTACGCCATTGCATCACACTTAAATTGTTTGACATGGCATCTTTACACCCAGTTCTTCTGGATCTTTTTGTTTTGTTTAATATATTTTTTGACTCTTGTGGTGACGAGCTATGTTTTGAATACAGATATGAACCACCATTTTCCAAGTGACAAAAAGCAACAAGCCTGGCCCACCAAAATAAAGCTCTGAAGAGGAACCGACGGACCTACAAACAACATACATAAACCTACCATTTAGGGACCATGCAAATAGATAAGTGATGGGGCATCATCAGCTGAGCACAGGGGTTCACAAATGTTTTAATTGCAATCCTTGGAAGACTTAAGCTCTGCTATAGAGGCCCCCCACACATACACAACAAAATGTACACAATCTCCCAATTAAAAAATAAGATATTTGTGTGTGTGTGTGTGTGTGTGTGTGTGTGTATATATATATATATATATATATGTGTAAACTGTATATATAATATGTATATGAACATGAACTGAGTATGTAGATATATAGCCTTGTGTTTATGTATATATATGTGTATATATATATTTATGTGTAAATATGTGTATACTGTATATATGTATATATATACATATATACAGTATACACATATTTACAATACAATATATACACACGTGTATATATAGTATATGTATATATATACATATACTATATATACACGTGTGTATATATTGTTTATATATATATGTATGTGTATATGAACATGAACTGAGTGTATGTTGATATATACCCTTGTGTATGTATATATTTATATGTGTATATAAACTGTATGTGTATATGAACGTGAACTGAGTGTATATAGACATATAGCCTTGTGTGTATGTATATATAAATCTATATATGTATGTATATGTATTATATATATATATATATATATATACATAGATAAAATATAGATAGATAAAAATGGAAAAAAAAATGTTAACCCTCGTCAATACAAATAGTTTACTAACAACACCATTATAACAGTGACTATAGATATTTTAGGACAAATAAATACTATTTCCAAAAATATTGCTCCGGCCGCGTCCGGGGCCGCGGGCGCCCGCTTGGGAACCCCTGGCCCATCGCGCGATGGGCGCGTGCTCACTGCAGACGTCGTGACGTCACCGCGGCTCGGTCAGCGGGCCCCCTCCGTCGGGGAGAGTCCCACTCCCTGCGGGGAAACAGCACCGTCACCCCGCCAGCATCCTCCGCCGACGGACCGGCGCTCTCCATCTCCCTACCTATCCTAATTCACCACCGCCCCCGCACCGCTGCCGGTAATGGCGGGGCTCCGTGGCTGAGCGGCAGGTGCATCTCCGTCGAGAGGTCGGTCGGTTCTTTTTGGGGTTTTGTTCCCCCCCCCCCCCCCCCCACCCCTCGGCGTGGGCTCTCCGCGGGCCGAGCCAGCGTCTGGCTCGTCGCCGAGCGGGAGGCTCGCATCCCGGGGACAGCGCTAGCGGCGTGGGCGCGTCCGGAGTCTTGTTCTCGGGTGGTGCTGGTCGAAGAGGCGGAGGAGAAGGAGGAGGAGGCGGAGGAGGTGGCGGTGGAGGAGGAGGCCGCTTCACATGGAAAATAATACATCCAATGTTTTCATGTTTTGAGGGTTCAAGGTGAGGCGACGTGAACGCGGACGTCGTACCGTGCACTGGTCGGTCTCACTATAAATAACGTATTTAGGAAATATGGCGTACCTAAGGCGTATTTCTCCACGTGATTAGAACGTAAAAAAAAATCAGGGTTGTTGCCACAAATAAAATGGCTTCAAATTGGCTCAACTCGGGCTTTAACATATGATTGTGGAATCGTGACGATTTTACAAAAAACGTCGCGATCAAGCTCGAATAATCGCGACTGGACGATTATGTAACAATCGCGGACGGCGCTACCGTACAGTGCGAGCCCCGTTCGAGAAGCCCCCCCGCCGGGCAGCAGCCCGCAAGGCCCCTGCCGCTCGCACGCCCCTCGCCCGGAGGCTGAGACCCGGCTCCAGCGGGCAAGATGATGGAGCTCCAGATCGACGAGGTGGTCTACCAGGACGACTACGGCTCCGTGTCCGTCATGTCGGAGCGGGTGTCGGGCCTGGCCAACAGCATCTACCGGGAGTTCGAGCGGCTCATCCGCAGCTACGACGAGGAGGTGGTGAAGGAGCTGATGCCGCTGGTGGTGAACGTCCTGGAGAACCTGGACGCGGTGCTCACCGAGAACCAGGAGCACGAAGTGGAGCTGGAGCTGCTGAAGGAGGACAACGAGCAGCTCATCACCCAGTACGAGAGGGAGAAGTCCCTCCGCAAGCAGGCCGAGGAGGTGAGTGTAGTCCCTCCCCCTACCGCCCCCCCAACCCCAGTCCCCAGCCCAGAGACCTCCACCTCAGCAGGGCTCCTCAACTAGTGGTCTCCAGGGGGGTCATCTGAAGCGGTCCTGGAGGTCCACAGCAAAATGAGGGTGCAACAACAACGACTGCTCCGATCATAGTTGCACTGTTATCGCCCCAATTATAATTATAGGCGGGTGTGGGGAGTTTGAACCAAATCATCTCGAAGAATCAATCGAATCTTCTCAGATTGGGGCGGTGGGTCTGTGGCCTGGTGTGAATATCGATATCCTTGTAGTGAAAAAGCTTGGCGCACATCGTCACTCTAATATATTGGGTAACCCTAACCCTTTATGACCCATCACAGGTAATAACATCGATGTCAGTGTTCCACCGTCGGAAGGAGATAACAAATGTCTCTTAAACGCAGACTCATTAACCTGACCTACATATATCAATGTATCATATCTAAACTATCAAAGCTTTATGAAAGAATGAAGCACCAACGACGTCTTATCCAAAGATAAACTGTGCTATGAAGGATTCCGTCTTAAAGACCAGCGGCTGACGTTCAGTTCGACGCGGGATCCGTCTTTAAACGGACGCGAAATATGCCACAGCGAGTGTGAAGCAACACGCGCTCGATAAAGTACGAACCCGGGGCGGACGGAGGGATGAGGAAAGTGCGTCGCAAATTCAGCCGCTGCGCCGCCAGCTCCGTGGGGCTCTTGACTCTTCCCTCTGCCCTGCATTTCGAAAACCAAAGCAGTGACCCACGTCGGGATTAAGTGGACATCCTAAAGTGACAGCAATCCCCCTCCCATCTCAAGCCTTATAGCTTATCACCGGGATCCCAGCTAATATCAGCTTATCTCAGTCTTAAGTCGACGCTGTCATCTGGTCCCCACCACCATAGCATTTTATCGGGACAAGATATAATGATCCCGGCTACTTCACATTTGGCCATCATCGAGAGGACCTTGGGCTCTGGCGTTTGTTTGTGTATTTCTTATTAAAACGGTGACCGTTGTGACTATTGTTTTGAATACAAAACGTGAGTCAAACCTGTAGTTGTGGTCAGGGAAGTGTTCTTGACATCAGATGTCCGTATGCATCTTACCCCGAGTCAAATACTTCATTTTAAGGAATTGCAGGTAAAAGGGACTTTGGAAAACGGTATTAAAGCCATAGATTTGTTTGGAATAAGTGAAGTCAGATGCTGCCAGAAGAATAAGTGTTAATGTCATTTAAGCAGTGACTGCAGGTATGCCGTAATTCCTAAATATCAAAATAGCCAAACAGTGGCTGGGACAAAATGTTTTTGTTTTTTTTCTAATTAGCATGGTTAGTTTTTATAGTTTTGACCGTCCACAAACAACGACCTGCGACCCGCGTGGCAGCCTTCTTGTCCCTCTGGGGAATAATATTTAAGAAATGCCGTAGATACATGTGCAGGTTTGTCATGTACACGCAGTGTTGGGAGAGATGTCTGGTAACTGTGGCTGTGGGTGTGTTCTCTTTGCTCCACGTGCTGCTGAACGGGTTGAGGGCAGTTCAGTCAGATTCCGAAATACATTTATTTCAAAATTTGATTTTGTGAATTGCAATAAACAGATTTCTTGCAGGGAGTCAGATTAATTGCAATAAATGATCATCTTTATGGTCGTTCTCTTTTGAATTGGGGAATATGGGGATTGCAAAAGTATAATTGCAGAAAGGCACAATAACTGAGACAAACAGTGTATTAGGGATGGACCCTTAAGATATCAGCATGTAACCAGCATAAATAGGCTATCAGTATCGAAACATATCCTCAAAACAATGAATTGCTATGAACTAATAATTAATAATATATAATATATTATATATTATATGATATATTATTTAATAATATTAATAATACCATATAATAGTATAAGCTTGTGATGAATCTATTAATAATACTTACTAGTACTAATTGAATATTGGAACATAAAATTTGGGTTGGGGGTTAATGTGCCTCAATCCAGCTGATGAAACATCTGAAATTCACCTTCTATTTATTGCAACATTTCTTACATCGGTTTGAAATTCCCATGGAAACACATGATTGTGGAATTTAAAGATTATACAACATGAGCTCGGGGGAAAGGCTGAAAAGGTTGGGACCCGGGGATGACTTAACAATCGAGAAAGCTCCACCGAGAGGCAAGAGCCGTAGCAAACACATCAGGTATCGGACCAAAGGCCGTCCTGTTCGATGCAGTTCCGACGCACGGAAGGACGTCAAAATATCTCTCGCAAAGAAAAATCGATGATGCGTCAATGGCGATGTCCCAGTGACCCCAAAGTCTGCACTCTTCGGTGAGCGCGATTGATCGTGTCGGACTCTCAGGCATCAAATCAAACTTTCCAGAACTGGTGTCGGCCGTGTGGCGAAGTCCATCCCCGGCATCCGCGCTCGGGCGGAAGCAGAAACCCAAATTTGATGAGCGACTAATAAACTGAGCCACAGTTTGTGCACCTCCTGCCAGAGCAGCCTGCTGGGGGGGCGGGGGACACTGCGTAAGGGGAGGGAATGAGAGGAAATCAATAGTGCACAGCGCACACTGAGGGAGTCTGGAGGGTAATGTGATTTGTGCTTATGATGAGGGCGAGGCAGAGCAACCAAGAGAGAGAGAGAGAGAGAAGGAGAGAGAGAGAGAGTGATGTTGAAGGAGAGAAGCAAGGGAGGGAGGAAGAGAACCACTGCACGTTGGTTCAGAACACAAAGGGGGTAAAAAACAGTGCATCGGAAAGGAAGGACGGCTGGATGGATAAAAAGAAGAGAAAGGAATTGAGAGAGAGAGAGAGAGAGAGAGAGAGAATCTCAAGGCCGGAGGAAAACAATAACACGCTCAGGCGTCTTCTCTCGCGAGAGGCCGGCGGTGCTGAGCGCAGGGCGGCTCGGAGGCTTTCGGTTTCCTCCTAATGGGGAAACAAAAGCTATCAGCTCCCCCCGCCCGCCAGCGGAGAGCGCACCGCTGTCATGTCAACAAGGCCCGCTGTGTTCCCAGAGCTGAAAAAAAAACCGAAAACAAATAAACATCCACTTGCCCGCTGGATATTTGTTCCCCTGGTTCTTCCACTTTCTCTATCACTTCTCCGTCACGCAACGCCAACTGCCAGGCTCTAACTGACCCTATTCCTTCATTCTCTTTTTGGTATTGACGTGGGGCGGTCAATCAATTTTCAAACCTAAACCTAATATTATCCAGCCTCTTAGCTTCTGGTTATCTGACGCTGCTTCATTATTTAGATAATCTCAACCCATGTGTCTGTTATGGAAGTGATGGTGTTAATAATCATGCGTTAATAATACGATCAGTCCTCAGCTTAAAGCTAAGTTGACGCTATGGACGACGCTTCGTCCTGTGCCCCGAAAAAGCTCATTTGAAACTGTCCTGTTAAATCCCCACGCAATCCAAAAGCACGATGCATACAGCACATGTGCTCCTCTATATGCCGTTCTGTTGTTTCGGTCGTTTGCAGGAAGTGAAGGGCAGCCGCGGGGAATTTTGTGCAGCGGTGTACCCAGCTGCGGTCGGTAACCGTCCATATGGACGAAATTTGACAGAAAATAATGTTGAAAAAAGATGATGCAATTGCTAATGGAGTTCTTGGACTTGTGGCGAACACCTCCCCCCGAATACAGAGGATCTTGTGGATTTACCACTTTAATTTGACCAGCTCTATTTTACATTGTTAAACACAATCTTTTCATATAACTACATTTTACAGTATAATATACTGTAAAATGTGTGTATGTGGTCAGGAAAGAGATGGAAGCTCTGGGGGCCATTACCCAGATAGACTCAGCGCCAGTCCATCACCGCCTCATATGAATGTCTGTCACCAGACAAACAATATTCCAAACCATAATATACGTATTCAGTCTTGAGTTTCTATTTTGGAAGTTAGTTACAGGAGGCTCTCTGCGTTGCGTGCTGATGCGCGCGGGGGGGGGGGGGGGGGGGGTCGGTTTTGTGTGCGGCTGAAAGTAGTGGTCGACAAGGGAGGTTTGAAGGGCGTCGCCGCGTCACTGCCCCACTCCTGCCCTCGGGGGAAGGAGATGATCTCATATTTCGAGGAGCCGTGGCTCTCGATTGGGAAGTAAGGGCTGCCGCGTGATATTTTTCGCCACCGGCGCTTTGAAGATTTGTGCATTTATTATTACCGTTTCTGCACAGGATGCACACGCCCGTAGAGAACGCAATGTTCAACGATGACATCATAAGGTGACAGCAGTTGGTGTGTAAAGTGTGTGACAATCATTTGTCTGCTGGGTTGTTTTCTTTGACCTTTATTTACGTTGGCCAAATAATTGCTTCCGCAAAACCATACCACACTGTACCAACAGTTTTGTTGTTTAGTTAGTTTAAGATATACAAGGAGTGTCTTGTTTAAATTAAACCACACTACAGCGTTTTTTTAATACTTTATTTTGTTCTTCTGTGAAATTAGGGGCTGGACAGTGTGTAACAATTTTTTTTTTAAACGTTATTCTTCCTTTGTAGCTCCGTGGACTGGACACAAAAACAACCTGAATTGACATAAACTGACTTTTTTCTTTTTGCCCCCGGTAACATTTGTTTTGGGGTTTTCCAGTCATCACGATTATTTAGGAATTGTAGGGCAATGTCGGTTGATCGTTGATTGATCAAAATGTCGGTTGATCGTTGATTGATCAAACTTATTTATTCCACTATTTACTGTTTAGTGTTTGCCAACCGCCCGGTGCAGATCTGCAGCCTGCTTGGAGCTGCGGGGTCTTTTGGCCGTCAGAGGATTACAGCGCTAAGTCTCGGTTGCCATACCGCGTGGGTGAAAAAAGGGCATCATTGTGATCAGCTTAAAAACAGAACGAAAGAAAAAGGCAGAACCCCAAACAGGCGTTGGACACGCAGGCAGCCAACTGTGCTTCCGCCATTTTTGCCAACTCACTAATGGGTTTAGGTGGAGTTTATTCATAGTGGTGTAATTGTAGGGAATGGTTGTGGTGTCGATGGCACTTAGGCCTTAATCTTTCTGGGATACAACCAATCATCAGGTAGCGGCTTTTTCAGGGAGATTGCCAAATATTTGCCGTTGTCAAATCTGTCGCGCTCTTCCTGGAAGGTTGCATGTCTGATAAACAAATGCAATTAGAAATATTCCCAGACGTGGATGTCTTGTGTTTATGCAGGGAGCCTGTTATGTGGTTCGTTATGGTACTTTCAGTAACTCCTTTCTTTCTCTTTATGGTCGCGACACGAGCGGATTCTTCGGCAACACAGGATCATCAAAACACAATATTGAAGCACTCTATTGATCAAATTTAGTTAAAAGACGCATCACTTTGGTTGGAATACAGAGAGAAATGAGTTCCAGGCCGGAAACCCGCCAGAATGGGCCTGTAAACAGAATATCTGAACGTGTGTGTTTCTGCTCTGTAACACTCTAAACCGTGCTCCCGTCTGCCTTCAGAAATTCATAGAGTTTGAGGATGCTCTGGAGGCGGAGAAGAAGGACCTGCAGGTGCAGGTGGAGTGTCTGGAGCTGCAGGGGAAGCAGCTTGAGCTCAAGACCAAGAACTACGCCGACCAGCGTGAGTCCAGCGCACACGCACACACGCACACACACACGCACGCACACTGCGCATCACTTATTGAGAATACAATATTGTGTATCACAATATAACATCATGGTATATGATAGGATACAACTAAAAATGAATAAATGAGAGTATTGATTGATTACCCAGCCTCTCACTATAGAAACAACAACACATCCCAATACGCTGCGAGCATCTCAATGTAATGCTGTAACACGAGGTGACCTTCGTACCATTGTCTTGCCAAATGCATGTTGAAGCTCTTTGTGTTTGCTAATTAATACATTGATCTGTTTGTGTTAGCCTATCGTTGCGTGAGCTTATCAATATTTCTGAATACTTACCGCTACATGCAAAGCGGTGCTAACAGGCAAAGATGGCTTTTCCTTACTATTTTCTACTTTTTAGACCATAGTTTCTGCTTGTATTAACCCTGGGAACACCATGACCGCACACCAGAAAAAGCAAATTTCTGTCAAATGACAAGTAGATTGGGTAAAAAAGCCAATGGTGCAGTTGATATCAGAAAGCATTTATTTGTTGATTGCGGGAAATAAAATAAAATAAAGATGAAAAAACATAGTTATAATAATAATCCCCAACGGATTATCAATAAAGTACTGTCTTATCTCATGCCATGTTAAAATCTGAAACGGTCAACTGGAAATAATTACACCAATGGATATTTAATACACTGTTAACTTACCATGTTAATAACTACAAGAAATTACACACAAACACATACACACGCGCACACACACGTGCACACACACACACACACACACACACACACACACACACACACACACACACACACACACACAGTTGCTGCTTCTCATCCTGTTGTCCGTCTCTCAGTCACCCGCCTGGAGGAGCGTGAATCAGACATGAAGAAGGAGTACAACGCTCTGCACCAGCGCCATACTGAGGTGAGCAGAAACAAGTCCAGCTCCACAGTCACACCAAGCAAAGTGTGTGTGGAAACAAGAATAGAGCCTGATCGATGCCAGATTTTTTGGGTCTGATGCTGATGCCAATTTTGGAGAGTCCTAGCCCTCCGATTACCAACGTTTCGACCGATATTTTGTCAAAAAGTGCTCAATTTTCAAATCAATTTGAAAAACAGATATTTTGTGAAAGTTTTTATATTTGAGAACACTTAACTTATAAGTAAACAAATAAATAAAAATAAACACACAAAGAACTTTTTGACAGATAAAAAAAATGTCAAAGATTATATCTACATTGTATTTCTTATTTTGTATTTTGTATTTTATTTTTATTTTTATATTTAGAATAACATTTTATTTATTTTATTTATATTCTTTTCCGATTTCCAGTGAACACATCATCACTTCCGCAACAAATTTGTTTTCCAAATTTCCGGTGAACGCAGCTTCGTTTCCTGCTTGAAAAAGCCGTGTCTGTGTCTAAACACAATTGTAAGCAAACATGGATGTGTTTATAATGCCAAGACAAGTCCAGGATAAATAATAAATGTTTTTTGTTTATTATGCTTATTTACACATCGGCTACATAACTGCCGATGTGTAAATAAGCGTAGGTGTAATCTCAAGGCCTTCCGTTAAGGCTGAATAAATCAAAAAAAAAAAATGTAAACAAAAAAAGAGATTAATTAATAAAATAAATAATATATACATATGTATTACATACATTTAAATATCTAACATAATCATCATTGCCGTCTGAGAACAGTCCGAAAAGTTCCCGAATCTGCAGTCTGTGATTATATGCGGGGATGTTTGGAGCGAACCGAGGGACTCTCCGACCGTTTCAGACCAGACGCCGGCGAAAAATGCGGATTCTTTCTTAAATCGCTCTCCTCCTGTGGGGATGGGGGCCACGCCGGGCTCGGGTTGGGAGGAGGGCGAGTTCGAGTTCAAATTGGTGTCTGAGGAACATTCGCTGCTCGGCCAGAGAGCGCAGCGGCCGGGGAGCGAGCCGAGGAAACACCAGCTTTCCCTCTCTAGGATTGGCTGTTCCCGTCACATGGTTGTTTCTCTGCTGTACAATTGGCTTTTTGCGAAGGAAAAACAGACTCTGTGTCAAACTGCATCGAAAGTAAATCTCAGGAGTTTATCATCGTTGTCGTGTAGGATTTAATCGTAAAAATGATCCGGATAATTTTATCGCCCCAGCCCTGCATCCGCGATTTAATGTTTTCCTGTCGTGCTACTCCTCTCCTGTTTACATCGAAGTTGAAATGTGCGGCTGCTATCAGTGTCTTCGAGTGTTAACCTCCGCTCTCACCTCTCAGATGATTCAGACGTATGTGGAGCACATCGAACGGTCCAAAATGCAGCAGGCGGGGAGCAACAGCCAATCAGAAGGCCAGGGCTGTGGACGAACGTAAGTCTCCTTTGTGTGTGTGTGTGTGTGTGTGTGTGTGTGTGTGTGTGTGAGGGAAACACTACGGCATGTGTCTGCATGTGGATTCCAACATTCATTCTGCTCGCTGTTGTTTTGGTTTGTGCTTGAAGGTGTAACCTAATTAGTCGATATCAGTGAATTGTTTCAGTGTTGTTGTTATTGTTATATGACAAACAGTAGAAATATTTCACACAGGAACCTGGCAGAAATACTGTATATAAAAAAAAAAACGACAGACAGAAAGTTTGTCTCATTTTCGAGCTTCCAGTGGAGGACAGGTAGATCTATCGCAGCTTCTGTCCGCGCATCTTTACATTAACAGTTCACCCGATGGGTTAAGTGCACCTGTGTTGAGAGGCTGACAGCTTGTGATTGTTAGATGATAATTATAAATATAATAATAAATATAGCTACAGGCAGCAATTCACAGGGTCCAGTTTAGTGGTTTTAGGTACGTATTACAGTTTTTTGGTTTCTGTGAAACGCAACACATGTTACAAAAGTTGCAAACATCGCCTTAGACTTTCTGATATTTTTCGACATCTGGCACAATAACAAAAACAAACTTTGTAATTACTTTGCATAACAACAATAATAATAAATACGTGTTATTTCATAAACATAATAAATCGATGTTAGTTGTTACTACTACTTCATTGTATTTGTTCTGGTAATAATCTACAATTGAATAGATTACTTGTCTATATTGTAATGCAGACAACATTTATGGAACTTAAACATTCCTTTGGCATGAGAATTATTATCGCAGAAATACTTAACACCTTTTGCCTTTTCATTTAAGTTTGCTAATTTTAGCTGTAGGAAACTGTTTATACATTTAGTTTTTAAAAAAACAACTATTTATTCTGACTTCAAACCAAATCTTGTCATTGTTATAACTTACCTTGTATGTAAGTACATGTAGAGTCTCAGTGACAGCAGGTGACGTTGGGTCTTGTGCACAATTACGACGTATTTACACAGGTTTACATATATACGGAGGTTTACGATAGTAGTCGAACTTACTTAATTTTAGTGGTTTTCTTTTTTCCTTGAATTACATTTTCAATAAGTTATGTTTCCATACAATATGAAAAACGTTATGGTATTTCTGTGAGTAATTACCATATCGCAGCTTCCATTTTTTCGACACCTCGCTGGAACCTGAACGCATCACTCAGTTGTACATTCCAGTGGATTAGACTTTTTCGTATTTTTCATTAATCAGCAAAGTAATGGGGACTAAATAGATACAATATCAATCTAACAGATCCGCAGACATCGATCAGGTAAGAACGTACATAAACACATGCACACACATGCCTAGTTTGTAATCTCTAACCACTACAGCGCGATGCACACTGGACACGGTCCGAATGGACATTCTGAAACAGAGCCTTTATAGTACCTACCTTTATAGTAAATAATATGATGACGTCATAATGCACCTTACTGTAAATCTCATCTCGTTCATTTTGTTTACGAACAGTAGCGTGTCAGTCAAGCACGACCCACTGAATACTTCGGGTCAAATTTGGTCGATTTTTTTCACTTTTTTCAACACTGAACCGTGTTCGTAGCTTATGTCATTGTTGTGTTCCAGATATTTTGGCGTTCCAAGAATTAGACCGTGTCTATGATTTGGGTCAAATTTGGTCGGTTTTTCGCTAATTTCTGCTCCTTATGTGGATCGATTTGGATGAAATTTAAACCATGAGGTGTTTGTGACATACCGGTTCTAACGAGACGTGACCGTGTTCGTAGCTTCTGCCGTTCCTCTGTTTCAAATAGTTATAGCTTTTCTTTTGGGCTTTTTTTTGTGTACCAACCAAGCAATTCTTGGTCCTTTGGAGGTACTTCAAGGGAAATGAAGATTAGATAAATGATTTATCTATCGCCTGACAATATTCCAAAATTGTGCAGACTGCGTATCTATCGCTGTCACTACAGCAGATCGTCTGCTTTGGTTCCCGGTGCACGAGCTCTGCTCTAATGAAAGGTTCGACCCTTTTTTTTTTTGCGTTCTTAACGCGTCACTCGGTAAAACCACTTGTCCCATTTGATTCAGATGGTTTAACGCGCGGTGAGGGAAGGAGAACTTCCAGTGAACAAGAGTGAGAAGAGTTGGCCATTTATTTTATTTTCTTATTTTTTTTGTTGTGATCGCAATTTATTTTGGAATGGCAAGTACCATATAAATATAAAATAAATGTATATTTGCACTTAAAAGAGAAAGAGACTTTAATTTGAAGTTTGAACTGGACATTTCCATGTTAGTTATTGGGTTGGGTCCTACTAAAACTCAATGAGACTTACGGGTAGAATTATACTGTAACCTTAACTTGTCCCATATCCTATTTTATTGG
This sequence comes from Zeus faber, assembly GCF_960531495.2. Lineage (NCBI taxonomy): Eukaryota > Metazoa > Chordata > Actinopteri > Zeiformes > Zeidae > Zeus > Zeus faber. The sequence goes on from NC_137205.1 coordinate 20,088,237, forward strand.
AACTCAGTGACTGTTCCATGTTGTATTTATTTTATTGGAACTCAGTGACTGTTCTATGTTGTATTTGTTTTTATTGGCACTCAGTGACCATTCCATGTTCTATTTATTTTATTGGACTCAGGGACAGTTCCATGTTCTCTTATGTCCATAGTGAATAATGATCAATAATACACAAACAGTGTCAAAATTGGAAATATCACTGTTGTTGTAACTGATTATTTCAGCAGTAGTCTGTATGCGCAGCTCACTCCACGTATTTGTCATTGACATACAGCAGATGGAAAATGGGAATCTGCATGTCAGACTTTTAAAAATATCTGAAATAGGAATCCGCCAAGAAAATTGCAATCAGTGCATCTGTAGTTGGTAAACATGTTCTTAACTTTACAGGATGATGCATTTCAAGGGTAAATCCTATTGATATGAATTTGTAAACTGTAAATATTTAGCCGTAGTAGCTCGCATACGATGAGTGTAGCCTTGTTACGGGACGGCTACGGTGTGAATAACTGATGGAGTCATTTAGCTGCAGTAACTCAACCGCCACGGAGACTCCCTGTTACACTACTGTGGTACTCAAAATATTTTCCCAAGGTTGGCAGGTCTGCAATAACAGTAGGGAATCCAGCCCTCATTGTATATACTATATGTCCTCAGAAGCGTATATATTTATGACATCTAATACGCTGCGCTTTGTTTGATTCAATTGTTTTCTGGTAATACTTTAACAAAATTTTTTTTCAAACCTAATTAATTTAATAGTAATAAAATAATCCCTGTCACTTTGTAACTTTATATGGTTAAGAGTTTGTATCTTATTTTACTTTAGTTGATTATTTACTTTGCCACACGTGGATAATTGCGACCAGAAGAAAAACCTGGGGAAATTTCACTCAACTGAAAGTCCAATTGGCAAGCGGGCCGATTGGAGCAGACAACACCACCTGCCGGAGCCGACAGGGATCCAGAGAGAGCTCGGTGTCCCGGCCATCTCCTCCGGGATATTCTATGAGTTCAGAAGTTCACTCGTAACGGCCTGGTGGACTGCGGTGCTATCACATGATCTGTGTACTCCGTCAACTTGCGCGCAAGAATTTAGTTGTGGCGCCACCTTGGTGAAATTTTTTTTTGCAATTCGTGCTCCAAATGTACAGCGATGTTGATCAAACTTGAACCACAAGACGTCTGAAACGCCCCGATTCCGACAAGACCTCAACCATGTCGTGGGTATGGCAGTTGCCGTTGTCCACACACATTCAGCCGGAAAAATGCAGAGAATAATAATAATAATAATAAAATAATAATAATAATAATAATAATAATAAAAATCCGAGCGAAAACAGTAGGGTTCCAGCCCCGTGGCTGGACCCCTAATAACAACAATAATAATTGTTAATCAAATATCACAGTCTCATTAATCCTTATTGTCATTCCTTCTAACCAGGAAGTGATTGTAAATTAACACCGCTGCTGAAAACTCTTTTCGGTTACTGCTGTCCATCTCTTTGTTTATATGTGTGGTGTGCATGTTGCTGTCTCTTGTCATTTTCTAATCACTGCCTGTCTGTCTGTCTGTCTGTCTGTCTGTCTGTCTGTCTGTCTGTCTGTCTGTGTATCTATTCATCTGTCATTATGTTTATGTGTTTGTTTGGCTGTCTGCTTCTCTGTGTCACCGCGTGCACAGTCAACGCCACACGTGGAGGAAGAGGTAAATCCAACCTAATCCCCCCCCCTCCCCCCACCCTCAACCCCCTCTGTTCTGCTAGCCAGCCTCCCCGCTTGCCCCTTGGACCCTGGGCAATGTGCCTGAAATGTGGTGCCAGCTCCCCCATAACCCAAACTGTATCAACCATGCAATGCCCAAAAGCACCATGTGAAAAGTGCTTCAGCGAGGCGTGAAAACAGCCACCTTAAAGTTGTGATTGTATGTTTTGGTAATGCCACATTCCAGCGACATGGCAACATGGAAAGGGTTCAGAGGTCGTATAAGACAACACAATGTACAGTATAGATGAGAGGTTCTCGACGTCGGGGTCACGGCCCCACGTGGGGGTCACTTGATGTGCACACGGGGTCGCGGGACATTGTCTGAGACTGATACGACTGATATGATGTTAGATTGATAAAAAAATGGTTAAGAAGGTTCGAAATGTGATTTCTATATAATCTGTTTGGAGCCCCCTCTGTGGACCATGTGATAATAAAAGCTGGTGTGATTGGTGTGATTGACCAATAATTCACGGTCAGAATATGTTGCTTAATGGCCTAAATGTGAATTGTTGAAAAGGCATAAGATGAGTAGAGCTGGCTCCCAAATAAAAGGGAAAAAAAGAACATTATTCACACTCTCTAATCACTGTTGTGAGAATTTTGGTTTCCCCTGGCATAAACGAGTCTGTCGATGATTCAAGCATTCCGCTCTTTAAACAACGCAGTATTTACTGTGGTGTGTGTAGTGTCAGCGGGAATCCCCCCGCCGGAAGTGACAGCACAGAGAACCAGCTAGACCACGGTCGGCAGCGGCGTCCACTGACGGAGCGCTGTGTCCTGCGTGGATGTAGACGGAGTTTCATTTTGAAAACCTTGGATCAGAAATCAGCTGTGGCGCTGAGTGCTACATGATGTCTAGTCCAGGTTCTCCGTACCAGCCTGAGCATTGAGCGGTGCGAAGGAGAGCTTGCTCGCATATTATTCTTCAACAAACAGTTGCATTTCCTGACTAACGGTTATTTAAACCATATTATCAATGAATAATAAATAAAATATTTGGGCTGAAGCTTTGCCCCAGCGGATGGATTTCACATTCAAGTTCCCACTCCACCCCACTGTTGCTTCTGTAGGCAAGGCCAGGCAAGTTTATTTATATAGCATATTTCAACAACAAGGCAGTTCAAAGTGCTTTACATAAAACATAAAAAGCATTAAGACAAAGTGCAGAGAAACACATTATGAAAGGACATAGAATGCATCAAGTAAAAAAATTGAATACATATAATTCATAAAAGTTATAGTGCAGTTCAAGAAATGAATCAAAGAAACCTTGTTTTACTCTTCGTTAACCGAAGAGCGCCTATTCCCAGAACAGCGTTTTTCCTCATCAAGGCGATATCCTTGTCCTGGAGAACTGGTCTGGGGATCTTTTCCTTCACCCATTCCCTGAATAGCATTTTTTCTTGTTATCTGATAATCGCTGTTTCAGATAGGCCAAGGCCGTTATAATACAGTGCGCAGGAAGCCACGAGTTTTCACATTTCAACATCAAGGCAATTCAAAGTGCCTAAAATAAAACATCAGAAACAGCAAGACAAAGTGCAAAAGAAACACATTGTAAAAGGAAGAACACATTACAAAGTCAAGAAATAGAATGCATAAAATTAAGTCATAAAAGTGACATTGCAGTGCAAGAGAATATTTGGTTTGGCAAAAGGCAGCGGCAAAAGGAAAGTCTTGCTTTAAAAGAGGGGAGAGTTTCAGCAGACCTGCAGTTTTCTGGGAGTGTGTTCCAGATATGTGGTGCATGAAAACCCAACACTGCTTCTCCATGTTTAGTTTTGACTCTGGGGACAGAAAGCAGAGTCATCCACATAAAGGCAGAGCCATCTGCCCAAGTTTTATTAATAGAGATAAGGATGTGATCCAAAAGAAACATGAACGTATGTGACAAATAAGTTCTTTAATCTTGAATCTTGAATCTTGAACCTTGTTGACTACGGCTTATTTGGTTGAATTCATATCATAGGGGAGTCTTACTTCATTTACCTCCCCACTCCTCTCACATTCAGCTCTGCGAGAACTGTTTTTCTGAGTTGTTCAAGGAACAAAACATGAAGTGTAATCTGCAAATGAAGTTCTCAAAATAAAGATTAAAAAAATGTATGGATATGTGTAGCTCTGCAGCGGAACGAGGATGCTGCCATTTCAAAATAAGAGCGCGGTTCTACATGATGCAGTGCAGGCTCCGTCAGCTGCCCTTGTAGTTCTAGTGGTATTCCGGATTTCTCCGTGCAATTTGGGTTTCACGAGGCTTTTTTGTCATCGCCTTTCTATTGTGGGCTCCTCCTTCATGTCTGTCTGTCCGTCAGTCTGTCTGTCCGTCCGTCCGTCTGTCTGTCTGTCTGCCCGCCCTGCATCTTGTCTGCATTTACGAATTAGTAAACAAAGCTCCACTAAGCAGCGCTCCCGGTGGCTGTGTGTGCTGCGCTGCGCGGCTCCAAAAGCTTCCACTCAACTATTCCCACTAGTTCTGAAATTTAAAAAAAGTAGGAATTTGGTTTCATTGGGAAAAAAAAAATGAAATTAACATTTTACAATTTAAATTACATTACATTCCCGAGTCACTATATCATTTTGCATTACATCACGGTTATTGATCAGACACTTTTGTCCAAAGCAGCTTAGAATAGCTACTCTCTCTAGGAACAAGCAGTGCCAGTAGAGTTAGAGATTTTTTTATTTTTTATTTTATTGTGAAAGTAAGTAAGTAAGTTCGAAAGTAATGAGGACATTTTGCCGCGACGCCCACAAATACAATGTCAGCAGCTGACGGACAGATGGATGTGTCACTCTGCCTCCGCTAACGTTTCCCACACCAACCCGTTGTGCTTGTGTCTCCTAAATGAGAGCCAGTGTTCCCTCTGCCCTCCCCCGCACTGGCCCTCTTTGCCGTCACTCCCTCACTCCTTGCTTCTTTCCTCCTTGCTCCGTGTTTTCTAACATCATCCCTCGTTCTTCTGCTTTGTTTCCTCCTCCTCCTCCTCCTCCACCACCGCCGCCACCACCACCACCACCAGCAGCAAAGCGGAGCGGCCGCCGTCGTTGACCCTGTACCCCAGCGGCGAGGGCATGGTACGTGGGGGGCACGGGGGGGCTAGGATGATGCCCGGCAAAGACACCTGGCAGGTCGGAGAGCTGGGCCCGCCCACCTACGGCACCGGCTTCCAGGTGTGACAGACAGTCTGTCTCGCTCCGCGCCCCCCACCCCACTCCCTCCCTCCCCCCGAGTGGAGCGGGGAGGAGGCGGAGCTTGTCTTCCCGCCGGTCCTTCGTTGTAGCCACGCCCGCCCGGCCGCGCCCCCCTCCACACACACACGCCCGCTTGTGTCACTTTCGAGGATGCAGGAATTTATATCACGCGTCTTGCCGATGCACAAAATTAGATTAGGGGCGACAGGGGTATATGCTGGACACACTGACCCAGGCAAGGGGGGCGTCCATTTCTGTTTTCTCGCACTTTGATTTTTAGAAGCTGGCACAGAGGTGGGTGGAGCACTCGAAACTATATAATAACAATATTCTACTTGAATTAAAGAAAAAGATGAGTCTATTCTCCGGGGTATTCCCGAGGATATGAGGATATTCTTACCTTAGTGCAGTGGTTCTCCATGTGGGATCCCCCGGGGGTCTGTGTTGCAGGGGTCTGCAGTAAAATCTATTTTTAAATATTGTTTTTCTCTCTTTTTTTGATTGTTTGTTTTACGTTTGTTTTGTATAAATCAATTTGAAAAAGCTACGGACTGTCAGCAGCATATATGGAAGATAAACGATATAGATCATTGTGTGGCCTAATTTTGCACTCCACACAATCGACATGACAGTTTAGGAGGTTGGTTTTCAGGATGTAGGACATTACTTAAGCACATGTACCTAGTTACTACCGTACCCACCTCTCACTCTGTGGTTGTTGGCTCCCAGCGTGCTCTGTGCGTCTCAGTCTTTCACTTCCCACATTTTTCGTCAAGTTTGTGCCTGAATTCCCCCGCCTCCTTTTTTTTTTAAGTGCGCTACTCGTACAGTTTAAAGGCTTGAAAAGCAGGTTTTTGCCATTTACATGTGAGGCAAATCTTCCAGTGGGCTTCATTAATGTGGGGACAGCCAAAATTTGGTTACGCATCGTAATGTTGCGATGCTTTGGCTAAAGGCGATCTTTGTCCTAAAGCTTCCTGTGTTATTTTTAAGATTGTATCTCTGATAATCTTAGTTAGGAACATTCCCAGATATGCGTTTTCCAAATGGATGCGGGCTGAATGCTCAGCTAGAGAAGATCGTAATGCGCCTAAGCGAAATAATATCAACTATTGTAAATATCCTTATGCTTGGATTTCAGACACTAATAAGTCCGTGAACGTAGGGAAATGTTCACTACATGCAAAAATTGACCTTAAATGTACATACTAATGATAAAAAATGATTCCAATACCCTTTTGTCGGGTCCTCGAATTTGATATTAATAGGCTTATTTGAATCTAATAAAATGTACCGTTTTGTCAAAATATACAAGTAGCTCACTGTTGGTGAGTTCTCCATTAGCTGTTATCACAGAGTCTTTACAAGGAGGATGGAGCTTGGACCATTGAGCTTAAAATCAGAGGTGGAAAACTCCAGGTTCAGAAAGCAAAAGTCCTGCCATGTTTTTGCTCCGGCCGATCCAGCTGCTTCCACTCACATGCTGGAGTGGTTGAGTTTTACTTTATGAGCCTGGGTTCATTATTCAACTTACTCTTCATGATATTTTGCAAACACTACGCGCTGCTAATGTGACCGTCCGTGTCCTGTGCCCCGTCGCCCCCGACACGCCGCCTCTCACCAAGGAGGATGGCTCCGAGTCCGACTCGGTGGCCGCCACCCCGAGCAGCGCGGGCAGCAAGTCCAACACGCCCACCTCCTCCGTCCCGTCCGCCTCCGTCACGCCCCTCAACGAGGGCTTCACGCACGCCGAGTTCGACGCCGTGCGCCCCGGGAACCGCGGCAGGAAGAGCGCCAAGCGTCTGAGCCGCAACATGGAGGTCCAGGTGTCCCAGGAGACCAGGAACGTCAGCATCGGTGAGTGGAGCGCGCAAAGAATGACCGCGTCGGTCACTTCGCACTTAGCTTCCAAGGACTTTTAGTGAGATGGAGCCGGTCTTTTGTTTCACCCAGGGATGGGGAGCAGCGATGAATGGTCCGAATTTCAGGAGATCATCGATTCTACGCCTGAGCTGGACATGTGCGTGGACCCCCGAGTGTATGGAGGGGGAAACAGGTACACACACACTGGCCGCAATACACACTTTCATACAGCTTCTGTCTGTCTGTCTCTCCCTCTCTCTCTCTCTCCCTCTCTCTCTCTCTCTCTCTCTCTCTCTCTCTCTCTCTCTCTCTCTCTCTCTCGCTCGTCCTCACCCCCACAGCCACCCGCCATCAACGCACGGTGCGCCTCAGTTTGTCCCCTTTCCCCGTCGTGTAACGTGAGTTGCCGCGTGTTTCAGCCCCTCGCAGGGAATCGTGAACGAGGCCTTTGGAATCAACACGGACTCGCTGTACCACGAAATCAAAGACGCCAAGTCGGACATCATCGGAGACGTGGACGCCGGCGCCGAACTTTTAGGTAACAAAAACCGAGCCGTGGCCGCCATCCTGTCGTGCGAGGGTGTACAAGAGGTCCAAATGTTCTACGGCACCCCTTCACATTTGAAGGTTGTATCAGTGAAATATGCCTCTATTTGGGAGATACCGGCAACTGTCGGGGACCAACGGAGTCAAATTCTATCTTCTCTATCAACGGCAACTTCCAAGCATTCTACTTTTTTGGAGGTTGGAATCCCTACTGATGCAACCGTTTACAGATTGGGATCCGGTTTCTCCGCACGCGTGAACATTTTGAGGAGGCAAGGGGGTTTGCGCGCTTTAAATGCAGCTTTAAATGCAGCTTTAAATGCAACAACGCGGGAGCTGTGCTGTGCATGTGTGTCACCGCGCTGCTGCTGCATCGGTGCTGACCTGACCTTTGGCCCTGCATGGCTGCAACATAGGGACGCTCCGGCAGCAAAAGCCTCTTTTTTTTTTTTTTTTATGTGTACTGCAAAAACAAACCACGCTGCATCTCCGCCAGCTCCCCATCCCAGAACTGTCCTTATTCTTTCTTTACGGGATAAAGCAAAAGTTGCATTTTTAAAAGAAAAACCCTTTTTTTAAACCTAAACCTAATTTTGCCATCAGTTTTACGACAAGTTGTCTGAATCTATTCTAATGTATAGATTCTGATGCAAATTACTCGGGTGATGGAAAAAAAAGGTTTCGGTTAAAAAATAATGTATAATAAATATAATGTACACAATCTAGAGCATAACACAAGATCCATCATACTTGTAGAGGTGCGGAGTAACTAATTTGATGTGCCTTCAAATGCTGTTTTTGTATAAGTTGCTCTGTTTTTTGTAGTTTCCAGTCGGGGAGGGGAGGTTTGACCCGCTCTTTCATTCATCTGTTTCCTTTTGTTTCCTCCCCGTTGTGCTTCTGCCGGACAAATCCGTAGGCGAGTTCTCAGGTGTGTATCTGAACGCTGCCTGGTTGGTATCACGTCTCTCTCCCCTCTGTTCTGCACTAACTCTGATGTATCTAGAAATAAGCTTAAATAAGAAACTTGTGCGGTAATATTTAGCCGACTAAATGATATCCAGTAGTATTTAGCTTGATGGTATTTTTCGATTACAAAAAAAATACTGAATACACTGAATACAGTACGCTTCATTGTCTACGTTTTCAGTGAATGATTCTTAATTTATGTGTCCGTATATTATCAATACAGTCTCTCGAATAGCACCTAAAAAAAGGGGGGAAAAACTGAAAAGAAGGAGGACTTTTTCATTACATTTGTCAAATCACAACCTTCCAAAAGGCGTGCACCTTCCGCTCAACTCAGGACTTTAGACGTCTTAGTCTCGCTTGTCTTGCGGTGCTAACAGATGCTCACGAGCGTCCTCTCTTCTCTGCTTCTCTCTTTCCCCTTCTCTCTCTCCCTCTCTCTCTCGCTCTGGTCTCTTCTTCTTCTTCTTCTTCCATCCCTCTTTTACCCTCCGTCCCCCTTGCGCTCCCAGTCCGGGACGATTTCTTCGGTAAGGCGACTCCTTGCCCCATTAACGATCACCCTGTCGCTAGTGTGTGCTTATGATGTCACGTCCCTGCTCATGATGTCACTTCCTGCTTGGCCTGAGACCCTCTGATGTCACTTCCCTTTGTCTGTGTGGCCGACATGGTCATCCGCTCTATTCCCAGTTTATTTATTTGCATTTATTTGTTTCTGTTCACTATTTATTTTCCTTCTCAACAATGCACTATTTCCTTTAACCTCCTTTCAAGGTCTCTGGTGAATAACTTGGATCCATGGCTACAAATCCATCCAATACCAGAAAATTGCTCCTAAAATAGACAAAATGACATTTCTAGAAAATAGATCAAATATACGGAGGTGGGAATTCCGGGTTCAGAAGGTAAAGTTCCATTCTGGGATTTTGAGTCAACCTTATGGATTTTCTAATTAGCCACAACCCAGAGTCCCAGCCTGATCGCTTCATGGATGGAGCTAAAACATGGAAACAGGATTTCTACTTCCTGAGCCTGGAGGGTAAAATATACGACGATAAACGATTGAACTCAACTTGTTAAATGTGTTGCTTATTCAACTGGTGATACCGACTTGAGTACTTTTACTTATTATAATAAAATACCGCTCTCAGTCGAGATAAGTTCCATAAAAAACCTCTGTGAAAGGCAACAGGTTTAGACGCAGGGTGCAAAGACAACCCGACTTCCGTTATTTGTCTTTTATCAAAGCCGTGGCAGTCAAATGAGTTAGTATCAATGAGTGATTTACATTTAACACTTTTCAGTCATTGATCATGGAATTTACTTTTAAAACCCCTCGTATATCCTGTAAGTGCTCAAATGGGCATTTCAGGTAGCACCGATTAATGTAAAAAAATAAGACTTTTTAAAATCGATATCTGCCGTACAGGAAACCTCCTTGTTTATTTTTTTATTTTATTCCTTTATCCATTTCTCCTTGTTTTGAGTGTTTGAAGCAAACTAATTGGTGCTTTAAAAAGGCTTGTGCAGTGTGTGCTTAGTGTCTTGTGCACCGTGCTTGAACGGCCCCTTTTACTTGTAACAATACTGAGCATGGCGTTACGATTGTTTGGAATAGCGTTAACTATCTGTGTCAATATGCTTCTGCAGCATTCAAGCGGAGTGATAGTGATGGAGGTTACGACCCAGTGAGTGTGCCCACTAGTGGCCAGAGATCAAACTGGCGCTAGAGTCCTCACTGTCTGTCAACCACCACTGTGTAATCCCTACTCCCCGCTGTGTTTCAAGGACTTTCATGGCGCCTCACCTTAAATATTCATTGTACATAAATAAAAAAAAAATAATCCAATTGTCAAATCAACCCTTTACATTTCTAACTGAGGGTCAAAGGCCTCTCCTCTCAGGAAGCCTATCAGGAAAACCTATTATATGATCCTGGATTAACAAAGAGTGTTAGCTGATCGACTGGTATTGATGACGGCAAAATGAAGAGCTGTTTGTGGCTTTTTTTTAGGAATGGGGAAGGAGGTGGAAAACCTGCTGACAGAGAACAAGCAGCTCCTGGAGACCAAGTAAGAGAGGGAGGAGTGGTAAAACAATAGCACTGCAAACATAGTTTATGTTGGGTGTTCTACCAACTATAATAATAATAATAATAATAATAATAATAATAATAATAATAATATTATTATTATTATTATTATTATTATTATTATTATTATTATTGTTATTATTATTGTTGTTATTATTATTATTATTATTATTATTATTATTATTATTATTTCCTTTATTTACAGGTATATTTGAGATCAGGATCTATCACAAACACATACTCACAATGTAGAATTATACTGATAGAATTGGCAATTAAGAATATAAAAAAAAAAAACAATTAAAGGGTTAGAGCAGAGGGGGTGCCCTTTAAGACTCTTTAAGACACAGGGATAAAGGGGCAGGGGTTAAATTTGTTTATTACTAACTAACTGGTTTAATTGTTATATCAATGATATACTATATACACTATAAATAGTATATACTAGATTTACACTTTATATACTATATGCACTATATAGTATACAGTATATAGTATATACTAGATTTTTACTATATATACTATATACACTATATATGCTATATACACTACATGCACTATATATACTATGTATACTATATACACTATGTACACTATATATATTATATATACAATATATACTGTATACATCTCATCTCATCACCGTTCTCAGTCTCAGCCTCGTTCCCGCAGTCTGTCAGTATTCACTACACTAGCGTTTGCAATCGCCACACCCTCGTACCATGAAACAATACTATATACAGTACATACACTACATATACTATATTCGCTTAATGAACTGGTCCTAGGAACGGAACTCGGTCGTCAAGCGAGGAGAACCTGTATTAAGCAAATCAATTCTAGTTTTTTATGAAAGACCAAACAGGGGGAAACCTCTCCGTGTCATGATGCATGCTGGGCGTTTAAACACCTGGATAAAGGTTCGTGGAAACAGAGCTGACCGCTGCTGCTCCTCTGCCCTGTGTAGAAATGCTCTGAACATCGTGGCCAACGACCTGATCGCCAAGGTGGATGAGCTGTCCGGGGAGCAGTCGGTGCTGCGGGAGGAGCTGGAGGCCGTGAGGCAGTCCAAGAACAAGGTGGACGCACGAGTCAAAGAGCTGGAGGAGGAACTCAAGAGGTGAACCATCATCTCAAATTCATTTAAAAAAAAGTAGTATCCGGTATAGTTGTCCCTATTAGCTAAAACCAGTTCACGCTTTTGTTCCTCAGGTTGAGAGCAGAGGCGCTGGGAGCTTCGCAGGACTCCAAAGATGAAGGAGGCGACGATGTGAGTGGAACCTAGTTCGTGAAATCCCAATCAGGGCACTTGATCCAGGGGTCCAGGGACCTTCAGGAGGCTGCAGGAGGTCCCCAACAGATTCATTAATTGTTCAACTTCACCGTTAGTCGGTTTACAAGACTTTAGCACCATTGTTATTGACATCCATACAAAGTGTGTTGCACTTTATTACTCCAGCAGCATACAGTAGTGTTATTGATCGGCAGCAGAAGGCTTTGATGACACCAGACTCTTCCTCTCCTCAGTACTCGTCCCCGATGCAGGACGGCGACATGACGATGACCCAACGCCGCCGCTTTACCCGGGTGGAGATGGCCCGCGTGCTGATGGAGAGGAACCAGTACAAGGAGCGGCTGATGGAGCTGCAGGAGGCCGTGCGGTGGACGGAGATGATCAGGTAAGAGTGGAGGAGGGGGGGGGGGGGGGTGTTGCACCAAGAAATGCTTTTTCGGCGCGGGTCTGATCGACTTCAGGGAGGAAACAAAAAAGTTAGGAGGCGTGACCGATCTCACGTTGTGGGAGGTTTTAGCTTGTTCCTGTTCTTTGGGTTACACTCTCTCTCTCCTCCTCCTCCTTCTCAGGGCGTCCAGGGAGAGTCCTCCCATTCAGGAGAAGAAGAAGTCCACCATCTGGCAGTTGTGAGTGTTTAATGAATGTCTGATGTGCGTCACCCACTGAGATAGAATGGTCTTTTATTCAATTCTGTTGAATTTTAGTTCAGTCAAACCAAATTGGTGAATTGAATTGGAAAACTCAATGTTTCCCTTTAATAGTCAAATTTCAATGTTAAGTTGTTGTTTTTTCAGTAATGAAATCACTAAAATTAAAAGTTCTTAATCTTATAAATAAAAAATGACCAAAAATGACTCAAAAATACCATCTTTCCTGCTCTCTTTCTCTCTCTCTCTTTCTCTCTCTCTCTCACCTTCTCTCTCTCGTTCTCTCTCTCCCTCCCTGCAGCTTTGCCCGGCTCTTCAGCTCCTCCTCCAGTCCTCCGCCGGTGAAGCGGCCGTACTGCAGCGTCAACATCCACTACAAGTCCCCGTCGCCGGCGGGCTTCCCCCAGCGCCGCAGCCACACCATGTGCCAGATCTCCACCTCCAACCGCACTCTGGAGTTCTTCCCTGAAGAGTGAGCGGCAGCAGCTACTGTTCCTACTGTTCCCTGTCTCTCCCACCCCAAACCTCCACCACCCCCCCCCCCCACCCCCCCCCCAGGCTGAATGCATGGCCGCTTGCTTGTGCCTACAGCAGCAGAAGGTGTAGGTTTGGTTGTACGTATGGACACTATTTAAGGCGTTCGATTGGCTAACGTTGCCATATCAGCTGCTGTCTAATTTGTGTTTTCGCAACTATTAGTGTAATTATGGTACTGTCCATATCACTGCTTCGAGACTCAGGCAGAAAGTAACGCAAAAAAAAAACAACAGCAATATCTCTCCAAAATCGTTGTTTATGTACCGATGTCTCCCAACAACATTACCGCAGAGGGAAACCCAGCCAAGTGCCTCCTAGTTTAACGATAAATAAACGGGTAGGACATTCCGAGGTCACAAGCCAGTTGTTAAGGTCTTGGTATTGATAAAGGCCCATTGTCTTGGTCTAAACCACAGCGGGTGTATTGTGCGTGTGGAAGAGCAACAGAAACAATGGCGGGATTGCGCGACGGCCAGACGAGGGATGTTGTGATCGGCCCCTTACTAATGTGCACACATTCTGAACGAGTCGCAGTATATTCAGAGCGGTGTGGTGGAGTGTGGTTCCATGGCACATGTAAGAGACATTACTTAAATAATTACTGAGATTAAGCTCATTTTTCATTCCACGTTTATTTAGTTCCCAGGGATACATTGAGGGATGAACCCTCATTTTCAGTGATGCCGAGATCACATTAGGCAGAAAAAATAAATAAAAATCAAATCACGCAAATAAAAACAAAGACAGTCAGAACACAAACATCAACATTGGTTAAAGCAATTCCTCATTAAAACAATTACATTCTAAAACAATGACATCTGTAAGCATATATTTAAATGGTATCAATGAATCAATATTTAAAGTGGATTGTAGGTTATTCCATAAGTCTATATATTATATCATCATAATCCAAGACAGAAAGTAATACGGTCTCAGCAATTCTTTTTCTACTTAACATGGGAAAGCAGGTTCCATTTCGATAAAGAGAGCCACGTTTTCGCGGAAGCTTTTAAACCAGTTTATCAATATCAACTTTAAAGGTGAGTTGATCACCAATCCAGATGCCTAAATATTTATAGTGTGGGACTCTATCAATAGCTGTACCAAGTAAAGTGCAAATATGAACAGCATATATATATATATTTTTTTTTCCTTCCGCATTTAACACAAGTTTGAAATCGATAAGTTCCTCTTGAAGAAAAATAAAAGAAAGTTGCAGATTGTCAACAGCCAATGGGATGGAGTCAACCCAACAATATTAAGTGGTGTCACCTGCGTACAGATGGACACTACAGGTTTTCAAAGAACGGACAATATCATAGATAGAAATTGTGAAAAGGACCGGTCCCAAAATCGAACCTTGAGGGACACCTTTTGTTATCGATAAAAATGCAGATTAACACATGACCGGTTTCCACACACTGCTGTCTATCAGAGAGGTTGTTTTGGAACCATCTATCAGCTTTCGGGTCACAGCCAATACCTAGCAGTCTGTGTGAGAGCAGGGAACGATCAACTGTCACAAAGGCTCTTGGTAAGTCGGTGAACAGCCCTCAAACCAGACCGGTGAGGACTCGACACAGAGGGATGGAGATCGTTTGATTTGCTGGTCTCCCTGCGCAGGTGTAACCATTCCCCTTGAAAAGACGCTCCCAACCTCACAATCAGGTTTCTTTCAGTTGAGAGAGAACCCATGGAGCTGTTTTTTTAATATAAATATATATATATAAACTGTTTGTGAGAAACTCTGGTTTGAGTAGTTTAGTTAGATCAAATGAATTGTTGTGGAGCCTGGATCTCCTCCCTGAACTTTTCAATTGAAGTTCTTGGTTTGCATATATTTTTCTTTCACAGTGTCACGACAGCACCGTTTGAATAACAATGGCCACATGTATCTTGCAAAATAGATGTGTTTATGGAGCCATCCCTGAACAAGTGTGCCTCTGGGACCCTTTTCCCCCGGGTGTGTTGCCAGTTTACATCGTGAAATGCCTCACGCTGGCTCTGTTCTTTATCGAAATCGACTGTAATAATCATCATCGTGTTTATTGCATTACTTTGCTTGAACTAATCTTTCCAATCTTCGCCAATTAGTCGCTCTTTGCTTGGCTAACTTTCCAAATTGCGTAACAGGTTGCTTTTCTCATTAACAATGACAAATGCATTTTCATTATTTTTCTTATTGCTTTCTCTCGCTGCTGGCTGGCTAGGCTGCTAACGCTTCGCTCTTTCTCTCTCCCCTCCCTCCCTCCCTCCCTCCCCCCGTTGCTTGCAGACTGGCAAGTAACGGTGTTGCGTCTCTCCTCAGTGACTCGGCGCTGTCCGTGCGCCGGGAGCAGCGGCGCGAGCAGTACCGTCAGGTCCGCGAGCACATGCGCCGCGACGACGGCATCATGCAGGCGTGCGGCTGGAGCGTGCCGTCGCGCTTCAAGCAGGTAAACGCTGTCAGGAGCAGGGACACGCGCCCGGGGGCCATGCCCTCCAATAAACTAGAAACACCCCTCCAGGAACGCCCTGATGACGGAGGAGGGAGCGCGGTTCTGAGCTCACATTCAGAAGGTTTCGCGGGAAAACATCCGAAATCGACGACATTGATATTAGCTTCAGAAACAGCCGTAACCTTCAGGGTTTCGGCAGGTCACCCATTTTGGGTGGGACACCGGTAACAGCGCTGCGGCACAGCAGTGAAAGTAGCGCCATTGGGGAATTTACAAATTCACAAAGTGAGACTTCTGTGGCGTCGTAACTTGGTGTGAAAGGGGAGGGAGTTTTTTCCTTGCACTCAGATTATGGATTTTTCTCCTGTTGGAGGGATGGGACCAGTGAAAAACGTTCCCTATAACTGGTCGAATGGAGGGGTTTACCTCAGGTTTCACAGTTTACAGAGTGACTCTGATCGTCGGCATATGAAGCCGTCATTGGCCGCCTACCTTAAATAGGACATATCTTTTCTTAACATTTCCATTGTTTTCTGTTGTGGAAAAGTAAATTATACTTAGCGGAATCTGTTGAATCCGTAGATGTTGACTGTCAATCTCGTGTTACTAAACTATCCTTTGGACATCGACTAAAATGTAACTAGCGATTTCCCTGTATCCAAGCAAGTCCACATAGTGTAGGTGACCTTTGACCCAGTGGTTGGTCACCGGTGCGGGCGGACGGCTCTAACTCTGCTCTCCCACAGACTGGAGGACCCGCGGACAGCGCTCCGGACGGCCCGCTGAAGAGACAGCAGGCAAGTGAGACCGGCACCGCACGTACCTCCCGGCTCCCAACGGAGCGCGGCACATTCTGTCTGCGGTGGGATAGCGACAGCATGACCAAAAACACAAGGCAACAACAACAAAATTAAAAACACTCACTGACAATGTCGCTGCAGACTTTTGACAAACTTTAAACCCGGAACCTCTCGGTGTCGACCCGCCGTGTGCAACCAGACACGACACCATCACCTCCACCCCAGCGCCAATACTGATATGGAATGTCAGAATATTACATATGTACACGAACAACATGCATACATACATATATTACAAAAAATCTTCAAGTGCAATCTTCAGTTTGTGCTATTGTGTTTTGATGACGACGGTTTTTCTCTCTGACTACATAATGAGGATAAGCAGCAAGGAGCTGAGACTAAATTGTGTTGATATTCTTAAACTGTAGTATTTGGACATTGCACAACACAAAGTCAGACATTGTGCAAGACACAGTCTGGCGTTTATTACTACGCTTGACCTTTGATCTTGTGATCCAATATTTCCTAACAGACAACCAATGAGAAAGAAGACAACCGCATGAAGAATGTACCTGTTCCTGTGTACTGTCGCCCCCTGGTGGAGAAGGACCCCAACAGGAAGGTAGCGATGTCAATACATTTGCAAATCTTTTTATTATTGTTTTGTTATGATTTTTGATGTTATCGTTTTTTATTCAAGTAAATTCATTTCAGCATAAAAATTGTTATTATATTATATTATTTTTGTTCGTAATACAATTTCTAATTGTAAAATTCTTACAAAAAAAGAAATCAAAGCTTTTGATAGGTCCTATTTAAACAAAGTGTATCATTATGATAATATACATTTTTTTCTATAATTATTATTTTTTTAACCAGTGTGGCTGAAGATTTGTTTGGGCGCTCAAATTTAAGCTTAACCATCCAGCCGAACCTAAAGCAAATGTTTTAATAAATGATCTTCATACTGAGCAGTGTGTGTGTGTGTGTGTGTGTGTGTGTGTGTGTGTGTGTGTGTGTGTGTGTGTGTGTGTGTGTGTGTGTGTGTGTGTGCGTGTGCGCGCGTGCGCGTGTGCGTGCGCATGTGTGCATAGCTGTGGTGTGCAGCGGGCGTGGACCTGACAGGGTGGAGGGTCGCTAACCAGGAGTTGCTCACAGCTAAGGTGGTGTCCGGCGGCGCTGATCCACTGAGCACAGAGGGGGAAGGAGGCGACGGGAAGAGCACCCACAACTCCCCAGAGAAGAGGAAGGTAGCGTGAGGTCTTCCTCCCTCGGGGGGTAGAGGGAAGGACTGCGATGGCCTGAGTTTAGAATGAAACCCATCACATGTAGATAGGATAGCTTAACTGTCAACCGTTTTTCAGCATCAAGAGTCAAGTTACGTATTCATTATATTTTTATATACAATTTTATATCTAATTTTCAATCTTTTCTACTCCGATTTTCACCGCCACATTTAAAGTGGAAATCCATAAGATCATCTGTGTTGGATGGATTACACTACAACCCCCAGAATTCCGTTCAAAATGGTGTGGTTTTCCCCCCTGCACAACATTTGGATTTACCCTCTTGTTGCTCTAAGACAGACTGCCTCCTTCCGATCGATTGATTTGTTCCGAAAAGGCGGACCCCGCCACCAACAATGGAAGCAGCATATAGAGGAGTTCATACACAACACACACACATTGAATGGCTGTTTCTTAAAAAGTGCCATCTATAAGGGATTTCTTTAGACAAATAATTATGTGTATTTCCACTTTCAAGTATAATCCAACATCACATCCTTGCAGATAGGGTTCCGCGTTATTTTCGGTCGCTACCGAAAATAACGGCCGCGCCCTGTTATTCCCAGTCGAAGGAGCTGCAGGAGACGGACGCCATGAGCAGCAGGGTTTGGATCCTCACCAGCACGCACTCCGCCAGCAAGGTGGTGATCATCGACGCCAACCAGCCCGGCTCGCTGGTCGACCAGTTCAACGTCTGCAACGCCCACGTGCTCTGCATCTCCAGCGTGCCAGGTGAGCACCACATCCCAAACTGACCTCACGCACTGGAATCGACTAAGCTGCCGACGAACACACTGACGATTTCTCTTTTGGATGCGAAACTGGCTCGATGCTCTCTGGACAGTTTGGAGCGGCCTTTTTTACCCCTAGCCGGTGTGATGTCAGATGTGATTTGATCTCGGCGGTTCTTGTGTGACGCGTCCGCTTTAGAAAAAAACGCATTCATATTGAGAAAAAGTAGCTCTCGCCAAAGAACAAATTCCAGCCAGACAGGCTCAACCTTCCACTTCTTCTGTATTCCTGATCTTTGCAGTCATGTGAGGGAAAGGCGGACCTCGCCACCAACAATGGCAACGGCATATAGAGGAGCGCATGCATAACGACAAATACATGAATTGGCTGTTTCTTATTAAGTGTAAAGAATGGAAATAAGGGATTTCTTTTTACTAAATAATCTCAGGGAGTACCACTTAAAAATGGAATTCAATATACAAATAGTCATCCTTTCAGATATTGAAATATTAAATTAACGTGGCAATGAACCCTGAGATCGATAAGGGAGTCATTAAAGAAGAATTGAAAATAGTATTAGAATCAGTAAAATACTACTTACAACCGTACCTGAAGAATGGTACGCAAAGAAATCCAGTGTGTTGTTGATGTTTAAATGAATGTCGGGATGTCCCGTTCAGTTCACCGCGTCACCGAAACGGTCGGTAGCGCAACGTGTGTGTTTAACTTTGTGAGTAATATGTGTGTGTGTGTGTGTGTGTGTGTGGGTGTGTGTGCTCTCTCCCAAGCCGCCAGCGAGAGCGACTACCCGGCGGGGGAGATCATCCTGGACCCCGGCGACGGAGCGGCCGCGGGCGGGGAGGACAGTGGCGGGGTGGAGGGCATGCTGGCGGGCATCACCCTGGTGGGCTGCGCCACCAACTGCAGCGTGGCGCGCAGCAACTGCTCCTCCCGCACCGACACCCCCATCCTGGACAAAGGACAAGGTGGGGGAAAGAAAAACACTTGATCAGAAAACGATGGAACTATTCGCCAAACTATTTTAAAAGCTTTTGACGCCACTCGAGTAATGGAGTCAGAACTTCTGCGCCAAAATAATTGTATGTTTATCATTGTCAGAGAAGAGGTTGGATTGCAAGACGCTGCTTAACCAAAAAGAAAGTGTTGATGAATCTAGAAAAATAAAAGTAATTCTGGGCAGCATTGTGGCTGTCAAAGACCCCCCCGACAACCCTGAACATGAAAAATGGGTCAAAAAATAAAAGATAATGCATTACCGAATTGTTGCGTAGTGCTCTATGATAATGAGTGTTAAAATAAAAGAATAATCATCATAATAGTGATTACCTCCAACCTATGTTTTGAGCAGGAGTTTATGAATGGAGAAAGGTACAAGGAGCTGTAAAAATATTGTCTTATCTCCGCCAAATAGCTGGTTCATGCTCAGACTGTATATTCCGTCGAATGTCAAATAAGTCAAACGAATGTGAAATTAATATTTTCTCCGCGATGACGAGATAAAAGCTGCGAGAGTTGCTCCTCCTCCAGCGCCGGTCGCTCCCCCCATGAACGGGAAGCTGCACCCGGCCCAGTCAGCGGAGGAAGCCACCGAGGCCACCGAGGTCCCCGAGCCCGCCACCAGCCAGACGAAAACGGGCTCTAGACCCCCGGGGCCCTTCACCGAACACGTCTTCACCGACCCCCAGCCCCGCCCGGCCGACGCGGCCGACAGGTAGGAGGCTGCGATCTTCAGAATGCGCTCAGCTGGAGGGATGGAGGTATGGAGGGAAGAAGGGAGGGGGGGAATGGCGGGAGGGAGGGAGCGATGGAGTCAGGAAGGGAGGGAGGGATGAAGGCAGGGAGGGAGGGAGGGATGGAGGGATGTAGGCAGGGAGGGAGAGATGTAGGCAGCGAGAGAGGGAGGGAGGCATGGAGGGAGGGAGGGATAGAGGGAGGGAGGGATGAAGGCAGGGAGGGAGGAGGGAGGGAGGGAGGGATGGTTGCACCCATGGTTCATCTGCTGCCCGTGCGTCCTCACAGGAACGTGGGGCATTCCAAAGAGGAGACATCGGCTCCACAGGAGACGGAGGATGGAGGGGAAGACGCCAAAAACTGCACCAGTGTGGCCCCCACCATGTGGTTGGGGGCCCAGAACGGCTGGTGAGTGGCTCCGCGTGCAGCCGGTCTGTTCTTTAAACGTATTATTATCTTCCGGAGTGACTTTTCAACCTTTCAGCCAAATTGTATTTGGTTAAATGGGACCTGTTATGCTTTTTCTTATTTTCTGTCATGTATATAATGTTACAATGTGGGATGTTCATATTAGATGTGTGCAAAGTGTCAAAAAATGAGGTGAACTAATGACAAAGTGAACAAAACGCTCTGAACGCTCCGTTTTCAAAGGTTTTTTGGATTGCTTATTTCTCGCCTCAAATTTGTTCAGAAACAGATTTTTGTGTACTGATGAGGTGAAATCAGTGAAAGTTTACAGAGTAAATAAGACGGAGCCCGGAGTAAGAGCTCAAACCCCATTGGCGTAGATGTAGGGGCGTGGCTGCTCATTCACGATTAAAGCTACACACACTGAAACAGCCCGTTTTGGAACAGTCCGTGTCGCGATGGTTGAATGCATAATCAGAGTGTTATTTTCAGAAAAGACAATTCTAAAATCATGTTTTGGGGACCTGTGAGACCTTTTTAACTTGTGTAAATAGGAGCGTCATAGATCCCCTTGAAATTAGCATCACCCCAGTGGTGATTCGGTTCAATTAGTAATAAACGGCTTTGAATTGTACGTTGGTACGTTTTTGTTTATGACTGTCCATGCAATGTCACTGATACTAGGATAACGTGAAATTGATGATTTTCCAAAAAAAAAAAAAAAATCAAACCTCTCTCTCTCTCTCTCTCTCTCTCTCTCCGTTCCAGGCTCTACGTCCACTCCGCTGTTGGCAACTGGAAGAAATGTCTCCACTCCATCAAACTGAAGGACTCTGTGCTGAGTTTGGTGTAAGTACGTGTGTGTGTGTGTGCGTGCGTGCGTGCGTGCGTGTTCCTGCAGGAAACGCAGCGTTCTGTGTGTGACACAACAAACCCAACGCACGCCCTCTCTCCTCGTTGCCTCCGCAGCCACGTGAAGGGCCGCGTGCTGGTCGCCCTCGCCGACGGGACTCTCGCCATATTCCACAGATCTGAGGGTAATTGCTCCGACGGAATTCACTCTTATATTTATCATTATGATGATTATTATTATTAATTATTATTATATATTAATTATTATATTCATGTTTAGGACGTTCTAGACGTGTCGCACGCGCTGATGAGGAACCCTTGCGTCGGAACATCTTTTATTTATAGATTCAGCCGTGATAATAACCCTCCTTTTGACCTTTGTTCCCATTGTTCTCCCGTTGTTTCTTCTCTACTCCTTCATTTCAGTAATTTGTCTTTATCATTTTTAGTTCATAAACTATCAACTGTTTTTTTTTTTGCCCCTTAGAACATTTTTGCGTGACTGTATTGCTGCACTGACTTTTACGGTATTTTACGAATACGCGTTTCAAGGTTTGGCCATGTCACAATAAATAGATTCCTGTATTTAGTCAAGAACATTTTGTGTGTGTGTGTGTGTGTGTGTGTGTGTGTGTGTGTGTGTGTGTGTGTGTGTGTGTGTGTGCGTGCGTGCGTGTGTTTGTGTGCGCGTGCGTGTGTGTGTGTGTGTCAGCAGACGGCCAGTGGGACCTGTCCAACTACCACCTGATGGACCTGGGGCGGCCTCACCACTCCATCCGCTGCATGGCCGTGGTCCACGACAAAGTGTGGTGCGGCTACAAGAACAAGATCCACGTCATCCAGCCCAAGAGCATGCAGATCGAGGTCGGCAGGAGCGCCGCTCCCGAAAAATCCACATAGTCAAACAGTTGTTTTTTTTTTTGTTTTTTTTTGTTTTTCACAAAACAAAAACAATCGGTTCATATTTCTGACCTTCCGTCCAATCTCACCAGCGCGTCTCTAAGCTCCAGCCTCAGGATCCACGTGATTGAGCCACGCCCTAAATCCCATTTAAATCCCAAATGCTTTTGTCCAGTTTCCAAAAGAAAAGTGCATTTTGCTGTAGCATGGAAATCCTTGCGAGAGTCTTACTATCCAATAATATTTGCTTTGATTTAATTTGACCTGCTAACAACAGCTGTATAATGGCGTTTTTGGGTTTACTTACTTTTACTATTTATTGACAGCTGTATAATATTTAGACACCTGGGACATTCGTAATATGACGTCATGACAGCCACATGCAGTTGGGAAACGTGTTTCAAAATAAAAGCGCAGCATCAGAAATTTGGAACACTTTAAAAGCATGTATACATCGATTTTACAAAAAGTGCACGTATACACCCTGTGGTCCACTCAAAATAGACCCACGACCCAGTTTGGGATCGGGACCCACATTTTTTTTCCACCCCTCCCACACGTGACACAGAATATTTTAGGGAGATTTTTTTATCACCCCTGACCTCTCGTACTCGCCGCGCAGAAGTCCTTCGACGCCCACCCGCGCAGGGAGAGCCAGGTGCGGCAGCTGGCGTGGATCGGCGACGGCGTGTGGGTGTCGATCCGACTGGACTCCACGCTGCGCCTGTACCACGCCCTCACCCATCAGCACCTGCAGGACGTCGACATCGAGCCCTACGTCAGCAAGATGCTGGGTGAGGGCAGCTCTCGTCAACTTGAGGAGATTACATGTGTTATTAATCCACAGGGGAATAGCACAGCGTTTACAGAGCAGATTGTTTCGTACCACTCATTGTCAGAAGCTGAAAAAATTGTTTAAAAAAAAAAGCTAGTATTACATTAAAGATGGTAATTAAAGTGGTAATCCGTAAGATTACTTTGTAAAAAAAAAATCCCCATATTTATTTATTTTCAATGTTTTTGTGTTATGCACTTTACCCTCCATATGTTGTGTCCATTGTTGGTGACGGGGTCCGCCACAATTTCGGATTCCACTTTAATAGTTCAAATGATATAAAATATGACCGAATTGCATGAATACAGTATGATAATATACTTAAAATGAAGTACCTGTACAGCATTAGAGAGAGGAAACAGAGTTGCTGTGACTAGAAACGGGTTGTTACTTATTACTGCAAAGTTTGAATACTTCATTTATATTACAAATATGTTGCCTCTGCAGAATCCAGTTAAAATCCCATTGGTGTGATCTTGTTTATTTATTTATTTATTTTTTTGCAGGAACTGGAAAGCTGGGCTTCTCCTTCGTCCGCATCACGGCTCTACTTATCGGTGGAAATCGCCTCTGGGTGGGGACGGGGAACGGGGTGGTCATCTCCATCCCGCTGACGGAGAGTGAGTCTGAGCTCAACCCCGACGTCCACACCCAGCTTCACAATAAAACACACACACCATGCAAACCAAAGCATTTGGGTTAGATGTCCACTTTCAAAATAAAGGTACCAGAATCACAGCTCACAAGCTTGGATGCAGCCTCCATGGATTTGTGTTTACGTCTACGGAGCGTCCAAATTACACTTAGAGAGG
This sequence comes from Zeus faber, assembly GCF_960531495.2. Classification (NCBI taxonomy): domain Eukaryota; kingdom Metazoa; phylum Chordata; class Actinopteri; order Zeiformes; family Zeidae; genus Zeus; species Zeus faber. The sequence goes on from NC_137205.1 coordinate 20,111,962, forward strand.
TGCACACCCCCTCCCTCGCATTACCCGAAGAGTGAAATAAATCTGCAGCTTTAGTTCTAGAAAAGGTCGATGCATTTAGAGTGGTGGGTAAAGCTCCAGCTCTGCATGCTAACTGTTTTAGCTCGATGCATGGCCGCGGAGGGGATCAGCTAGCCTAGCTCCCGGGAAAAGTAGGGACTCGAGTTATTTCATCGGTGCATCTTGATTCTTTATAACGGGTTAAAATAAAAACAAGATCTTAGTTTTAAATGCAGCTACTTTCGGAGATACTATAAACTAACCACTATAAAAGTGCCCTCTTCCAATATGTTCTTTTATCCCTTTAATGGTTTCAATTTGTCAATCGAAATAAAATATTTTTTATTTAAATTCCACCTAAAGTTTGTCGTAGACCACTTTTAGAAAGATTGAAAGGTAAAATAAACGAGCCGTGTCATAAATAAGCGTAATAGATTTAAATACCAACCCTTGTTTATAGCCTCCTTTAGGATTTCCTGAGTTCTCCAAATAAACATGACAGACGTTACATCACACACACTGTTTATCTGTTTATCACCCCTGGATTAGCCCCCCACCCAAATGTTCCCCCTCTCTGGTTCCACCCGCTGTCCTCCCTCTCCTCTGCCCGCGTCCGTTTCTCCTCCTCGGCCAAACCGATCTCGATCCTGACCGCCGCTGTCGCTCTACTCTTCTCTTCTCTCCTCTCCTCCCTCCTGCCGTCCTCTCGCTCCGGTAGCCGTAGTCCTCCACCGGGGGCAGCTCCTGGGTCTGAGGGGTAAGTGGGAGCCATCGGCTGAGCTCGCTCATCCCTCCATCTCCCTCTTTATTGATTTATTTCCCCCGCCCCGGAACCCAGAAATGTGATAACATTAGCTTTTTTTGTTTTATTTTATTTATTGATTTATTTTTTTTCTTTGGAGGTAGACCAAATAATAATGTAACGCAATAGGCCTTGTTTTGCGGTGTAAACACATTCTGTGCTGTTTTTAAATCCGATAAAACACATTTTAAACAAACGCGTCACGGACGAGGGGGTCGCCGGCCTCACGTTGAAGACCTCCTATTTAGACATTGGTTACGGGATGAAGAACTTTCCACACGAGCGTATGAGTCCACTAGTGTTAGTCATTTTGTATCTGTGAACGTTTGGCCAAAGGTGTCGGGAGCCTCAAGCGCTGACTGTGTGCAGTGATTTTATTTTTTGCCGTAAAGTGGTAATCCGTACGATTATTTAGTTGAAAAAAATAAATCTCTTTAATGAGCTGGTACTTTACAAGACACAGCTGTTGAATGTTTTCTTGTTCCGTATGTGCTCCTCTATATGCGGTTTCCATTGTTGGTGGCAGGGTCCACCGTGTGCCGATGAAGCAGTGTAGCTTGTTGGGGTCAGTAAACTGTTTATGGATGAAACGTGTATATATATATATATATATTTATCCCACTACCTAAATGGGCCAATGAGAAAACACAAATTAATCTGTCGGAAGAAGGAAAACCTTCTAGAAAAAGTCAATGGTAAATCCTTAAAAAAATGTTGTTTCAATGGAATCCTGTGACTCAAAGTGTAACTCGCCCAACGCAGCCCATCTTACGGATTGCCACTTTAAATTGTAGAAGTACGTTTTGTTTTTTTCTGGGTTGCTCTGCTTGCTCTCGGTGATTCTCACTCTGGAGCTTAACGTACTCGTACATATCTTTTGGAAGAGCATTGCTGGTAAAATGACTAACAATGCTCTCGTTGCTGCACCGCGGGGCGCTCTTGCATGACCTTCGGCTGTTTTTGATTTTGTCATTGATTTGTTTGTCATTTGCGGTTGATCCGTGGATGTCCACGTGTGGGGTTTTGTTTAAAACTGATATATTCTGTCAAAGTGTCAGTCCCCGCCCCCTCAAGAACAGCTTGCTGCTTGTTTCTAGGTCTCTGATTGGCTGTTTGAGTGACTATTCAGTTTTAAATGATGACCCCTCTCTCTCTCTCTCTCTCTCTCTCTCTCTCTCTCTCTCTCTCTCTCTCTCTCTCTCTCTCTCTCTCTCTCTCTCTCTCTCTCTCTCTCTCTCTCTCTCTCTCTCTCTCTCTCTCTCTCTCTCTCTCTCTCTCTCTCCCCCTCTCTCTCCCAGCCAACAAGGTTTCCCCCACGTCGTCTGGAGGTGTGATCCATGTGTACGGTGACGACAGCTCGGAGAAGAGCAGCGGCAGCTTCATCCCCTACTGCTCCATGGCCCAGGCGCAGCTCTGTTTCCACGGACACCGGGACGCCGTCAAGTTCTTTGTCTCCGTGCCAGGTCGGTTTAAGGAAAAATCCCGTTTCTGAGCGGCCGGTCCGGCGCATGGATTTTATTTTTTGGAGTTCTGAAACAGTATTATGGTCTGCGCGGTGACGGCGCATTGCTAAATAAATACTGAAGTTAAAAGCACAAGAAGTCTTTTTCACGAAAGATTCAAAACAAACACTGATTCACGAAGATTGTGGTTGTGTGTGTGCGTGCGTGCGTGATATATACTTTGTTTCCTTCGCGCACGCGCCACTTTGTGAAACTCGCCTGACTTTTTCGACAGGCAACGTGCTGGCCACCCTGAACGGCAGCGTGCTGGACAGTCCGTCTGAAGGGCAGGGCACCGCAGCTCCGCCCGAAACCGAGGCCCAGAGCGTTCACAACGTGCTGGTGCTGAGCGGAGGAGAGGGCTACATCGACTTCCGTATCGGTGAGAAAACACCCCCTCCCCAAACACGCTGCGGCGCCGAGACTCGTGTGCAGCAGCTTTTTGGTGAAGGTCGGATCAAGCTTTGCCGATGTTGATAAAATCCCTCTCGGCCGCCAGTGGGCGGCGGCGGCGTTTCACAAAGATGAACAAATCATTCGATGTGCGCCGGTGGTTGTTATGGCCGGTGCTATGGCAGAGCCTAAAGATTGAAGAATAACTGATACCGAAGCCGACAAGGTTCACGCACTCTTTTACGTTCACGCAGCATTGGAATCACTTATGGCAAACTTGTCAACTTCAACTAGCATGTCTTTACGGTAGAAACACTGCACGTGTTAAAGGAAAGCTCCGTTTTTTCCGATCATTGGGACTCAATGGGAGTCCACCGTAAAAAAACAGCTATGGCGACCGCCATCTTTGGCGACTTTTATCGGTGTGCGCCGCATTCCACAGAAGCTACTTCCTCAAACCGGATCGATCAAATAAGGTTCCGATCTCAAAGGGTCCCACTCCCAATGATCGAAGAAGTAAGGTTTAGCCTTCTTAAACAAAATAAAACTGTAAAAAAAAAAAAAAAAAAATCTGTGGAGTTTTCGCCCTTCAAGCCCCGGGGCTGATCCGCTTCATTGCAGGCGACGGAGAAGACGACGAGACGGAGGAGGGGGAGAACGGCGGCGCCGCTCCGCAGATCAAACCTGCGCTGTGCAAGGCCGAGCGGAGCCACATCATCGTGTGGCAGGTCTCCTACGTCCCCGAGTGACACCTCCCCACCCCCAACCAAACAACCTATCTGATTTAAGATGCCCCCACCACCACTCGCCCCCTTGTATTTATTCCCGGTCATATACAAGTTTACCCTCAGCTCTGTATCTATCCCTGTAACAACTCTATCCTCCCTGATGATGTAACTATATTTATTGCCTTGTAAGTACCCACCCTTCCGACCCCGTGACCTTTAGCCTGCCATCCTATTTCCATCCCATCCACGTGGTCGTCATGAGCCTTGTAACCTCAGAACTACCTCCCGCCTCTGTATGGACCCTGTATCTGCCCTGTAAGTACGCTCTTAACTCCTCGATTTTACCTCAGACGTCCTGCATCTCGCCACCCCCACCCTCTTCCCAAAGTGACCACCGCTTGTTTCTCCATTTAAATGTTTCGATTTCCCCCTTAAAAAAAAAAAAAAAAAAAAAAAAAAAAGAGACATCCGCCGTGTTTTAAAGGCAAAGCCCCGGAGCGCGAGACCCCGCGCCCGAACACCGGCCGCACCCTCAGCATAAACGCCCGGGAGGGGGGAGGGAGGTGAAAACGCCCGTTCGGTTCCACCTCGTCTACGCCTTCGCAGAAACGCCTCCTCCCCTCTTCCACCGAACCGAGCGGCGGCGATTTGGTGCGAGGCAAGTCGTCGTCCAACGGGTCCCTCCGGTAACTGCTTCACGAGGCGCGACTGCGAACGCAAAGCTTGCGAAGCGTCGGGCGGTGGATGACATTTTTTTTTTTTTTAAAGATAAGGGAGCTGGGGGGGACGTCACGAAAGAGGGCGGAAAACAAAAAAAAAAACGCTCGGAACTAATACGTTTCAGCTTCGCGGCCGATGGAGGTTCACGCTAAATGATATTTTCTGAAAACAACGTCGGCCCGGAGGAGCCTCGGCCGTCGCCGGGTCCTTCGGAATAATGAGATCAAACGAATGATAACGACCCCCCGACCGCAGCCCGCTCTTCTAAAATAACAAACATTGAAGAATCAGGCGTATTAAGTCGTTTTCTTCCCACGGAGCGGAACGTGATTCGATTCCACCGAGAGCTGACGTCAAAACTCACTTGTGGGGGGGGGAAGAAAAAAAAAAAAAAAAAGCTGATAATGCGAGTTTTCGAGTCGGTTGGGCCGAAACTCGACCGCGCCCTTAGGATGTTGAAAAAAGACGGATAAAATCAATGGCAGGGGGCGGAGCCAAACCAAAAGCGTGAGAGAGAGAAGGCGGGCGGATCGGCAGGTTCACTCGTTCCCTTCCCTGTTCCACCCGAGCGAGGCTGGTAGTGGTTGGCATGTTGTCAATGCGGCGCCTGGGCACAGGCTCAATGTAAATCTACAGACACGCCCGACCCATTGTTCAGTACGGAAACTATGTCGATCGATATATGTGTGAATTAAATATTAAACATTTGTGCGCTGAAGACCTTGTGCTGTTGCCAGAGGCTCGTCTTTTTTCCCTGTTTGTGTCGCGGAGAAAATAATCAGATGACTCCCACATGGTTTAAAAGCAAGTCGGGTTTATTGTTTCTGAGCTTTTCCTCCAGGATCATGTGGTTGCGCTGCTGAAGCAGTATGGACGGAGTTTCTTAACACACACACACACAATCTCTCCAAACAGGAGCAGCAGCTTGGATGTAGGAACGCCCCGAAAAAAATAAAAAAAAATAAAAGAAATGGCTTTAAAGTTTGCAGACGGTACTTTTCACAGAAATGTACTACAGGTACATTCCAGCTGCCGACGATCAAAGGCCAACATGAAGGTGACAATCTTAGAGTATTATGTGGGTGTAGTTGGAGGAGAGTTTTGCTCTCCTCTGACCCAGGACCTGTGTTACGAACGTTGGTTCCTGTCATTTTATCATTATCTTTTTTTATATTATTTAGTCATTTTACGATTGTTCATTGCAACAACCGCGCTGAGAGTTTTACCACTCTGCTTAAATGCAACCCCACGTTTAAGCCTTAAACATAAAACCGACATTAGCCGCATGTGTTCTAGTGCATTTTGTTGTGAATGGCAGTAATGTTACATTTTACTTAGAATTTCTGTACTGCATTCAGAGCATGTCGTGGTGCAGCAGGTTGCCAGGAGCCAAAAAACCTGACAAACCTGCGGTGTGACGCTGTTTGTTGTACAACAGTATAAACGCAGAAAGACTATAAATTGAGTTTCCCCATTTTCAATCAGGACACATGCAGCATGCCGCGTGCTCTTTTGTCTAGTTACGTTGATTCCTACTGGCAACCTGCTGCACCGACGTCACGCTCTGGATGTACTGGAGTAATTAAAAAAAATAAAAAATAAGTAAAAAAGGTGTATTGCTTGCTTGTGTGAGACTACACACACGAGAAAAGTAGAGCGTCACCCGTAGCGCGTCACTCGTAGAGCCAGAGGCGGCTGCAGTCGTCCCAGCAGTGCAGCTCGTGCTGACGGAACCACAGAGCGATCTCCTTCCTGGCGCTCACCACAGAGTCACTGCCGTGGATCACATTCCTGCAACACATCGGGCGCGTCGTCACGAACCTCGAGCGGAAGACGATTCCAAGCACTGAGACATTGCCGCTCATCAAACAACCCGGGGATATTTAAATGCTGAGAGAAATAATCACATTGGGTTCACACGAAAAAGACAAGGAAACGACTGAAACATTGAGTTTCCCGGTCTGGTTTGGTCGGTTCATATTGCATCTGATTTTGTTTGAAATAATAAATATTATAATATTCCTTGAAGCTGTATTCTCAGGACGCTTTTTTTAGGATCACATGTTGGGGAATTTTGTTTTAAGGGCAGCAGGGTTTCCGTTACCCAGTAATTGCAATTTTTGTCCGGGAAAATCTGTTAAAATCGAATAATAATCTCTCCAGTCATAATCTCCAGTGAAAGTAATTCCCTCTAAGCACAATTTTAATTGATGCTGGGCAATAAAACGAAAACGATAATAACCCCCCCCCCATCGAAATAAAATAGACTATAACTTAGATAAAAATTAATTCCGCAGCTCTGTTCATTTCTGCGATGGGCAAGTTGCAACGGAAAGCCAATCAGTTTGGACCATCTAAAGCTGACCTTTCTCAACGAACCAATCACGTTTGTCGATATAGAAATAAGCGCCGCCCTCAGGTTGAGCTTGTAAAAAAATTTGATCAAAATTTTATTTTGGTGAAATGTTAATTAAAGCGGCTGCACTTGTTACTTATTATTCACAAACGGAAATGATTTGATTTCAAGTAGTAATATTCCTTATATTTATTTTTAAAATAGCTTAACTGAAAGGACTTCTTTTAATTTAAATATTCAATAAAATAATATTATACACCTACATGCCTTGATGACGTCATTCTCTATATAACCTGCTTATCAATTGTTTTTAAGCTCAATAAACATGATATTTGACCAGAATCTCTCCAATTTGTCCGGGAAATTGAAATCTTCCAGGACACGTGGACCGGCAGGGGAAAGGGAAGGGGGGGGTGTCCCAATTTATGATAAAAAATAAAAAATTTAATTTAAACGCCATTGAGGTTTATCAAACGATACAAATACAGTTCACCATCAATAACACTGAAGTAATCATCACAGGTTGACACCGGACGGCGTCTCCGTACCTCCCGACCTCCACGCAGTAGTCTCCTCTGATGGTTCCAGGCAGAGAATCCGCCGGGTTGGTTTCACCCAACATCCTGCGAGACGTCTTCACCACGTCCAAGCCCTGCCACACCTAAAAAACACACACGGATCAGGGCGTGGCCGCGCCGCGCTCCGAAACTCGACGCGGGCAAAACGCTCACGCTAAAGCCGCCCGAGGGACAAATCGTTCTGGGGACAGCATCGGGGCGCTGGCAATGCGCCGCAGAAGTTGCAGGGGTGCATGGGTTCTATTGCGCCAAAAGTCACCGAACTTTTTGTGTGAGGTGCATATTTCGGCGCGGAAACACGCCTCACCATGGCGACCACGGGTCCGGAGCTCATGTAGCGAACCAGCGCACTGTAGAACGCTTTCCCCCTCAGGTCCCAGTAGTGCTCCCTCAGAAGGTCCTCAGACGCCTGCAGTGCATAATAAGCATTGAGCACAAACCTATCCCTCCTTCATCGTGATCGTTGCGATTTTCCGCTATGAAACATTTAAACATCCACCTGGACTAGTTTGAGTCCCACGAGTTTGAAGCCCTTCTTCTCGAAGCGGCGGATGATCTCCCCGACCAGTCGGCGCTGCACGCCATCGGGCTTCACGGCGAGGAAGGTGCGCTCGTTGGCCCCGGTCCAGCCTGGAGCCGACACGGGGGAAAGCGCTCTGAGAATATAGATATTAAGCAACCCTAGGAGATTACTGCACAACTAGTACAAATGTGGTTTGTACTAATTGTCAACAATCCCTCCCTCCCTCATTGGAGGACATGCAACAAGCCAAGTCCCCTCTGACCTTCTCCTCCGAGGGGTTTGGGGGAGGCTGGGAGCTAGTGGGATCAGCCAATAGATGACAAAACTATATACATATTTGAAAATACATACAATACACTACGATGTCAAACAGTTACGACAAGTAGTCAACGACTTGAAACATGACCCAGATTTCAATGAAGTTCACATATCAAAAAGGTAGTGAAACTGCCCTTGGATACGCGCCATCGCGCATTCGTAAGCAGATGCCGCGAGTGATGGAACGGCCGTAGGCGCTGCGCGGTTTGATACCAGTTGGACTCATCCTCGCAAGCAGGACAAACAATACAAACAGCTGAAGCCACAGATTACATGAGATTGGATTTAACTGTCACTGCACAGAGTACAAGCGCCGAGGCAACGGGATGCATTTCACCATCCTAGTAACTGATGTATCTAGGAGCAGGGGGCTGCCGTACTGCGGCGCCAGGGGAGCAGTTAGGGGGTGAAGTGTCGTGCTCAAGTACACGTCAGCACGCTACCGGGAGGAGCCGGGGATCGAACCGGCAATCCTCCGATGACCAGACGACCCACTCTGCCTCCTGAGCCGCCGCCATCTGCGGATCGCTTTCGCAAATTAATAGATCGGCGACTTCGCCCTCTTTCAGTGAGATTCTTGCAGACACCGGCGGCACAGCGGCTTCGGGACGTCTGAGGCACAACGTTGTTGAAGCCGCTCGGATGAACCCGGTGTCAACACAAACACATGGTACAAACGTATGAAAGCAGATTCCATTTCATTTCATCCCGAAATCCTGCGCGGATAAAAAAAAAAAAAAAAAGTCACCAACGAACATGGAGGTGAATATCCGACCTCCCACGGTTACACAGCGGCTCAAAACAAAACGCGGGAGACTGGTGCACCGCGTGCAAAAATCTGAAACCCGAAAATCTCAGCCCCAACAGCTCCAGCGCCGCTCCTCACCGGACCCCTCCGACCGCGCCCGTTTCCCGGTCAGAACGTGGAGCTCGCGCGGATCTCGCTGTGCGTGTCTTTTTTTCGGAGCCATGGCTCAACCGCTCCGCACCGGCCAATCGGTGCTTAAAGGCTCAGGCCGCAGAGCGGCGGCACCCATCATCAGCTATTAATAGGAGGATGAATGACGTCACAATGACAAACAGACGGAGGAGCCCTCACTCCACACGTGTTAGTAGAACAAATCTGTCGTCATGGTCAGAAGCTCGAAACGTAGATTCAAACAAGCAAAAACATGGGTTTAAAGAGGCAATCCGTAAGGAATGTCCAGTACTGGGTGGATTATACTACAAGTCCCTGCAAACTTTTTTCCCCCTCCTCCAACATGTAGATTTATGCTCGTTTAGGCTTTGAAACAGACACTTTCTTTTGGGGAAACTATGACTTCTTCTGATCTGGTGAGTTGGGGGTTTTGTTTGTTTTCTCCTTTTGGTAACTTAAGGTTTTGGGGAGGTTTTCTCATACTTTTTGGTAAATGTTCATCCATCTCGACAGTTTTACTAACCGGGCAGCCTCCCCGTTCTGCCACCAAAGGAGCAGATGCAGAACGCAAAAACCATCTCGTAACGACTGTTTCTTATAAAATGCCAGCTAAACAAACGCAGGATAAATATATTTAAAAAATGTATTATTTTTTTTAACAAAATAACCCTTCGGATTACCACTTTAACTTGTGCGTTTAAACATTGCCCTGTTATAGTAGTAAATTCAGAAGTGAGTCGTCTAATTTAGTTGTTCGTGACTAAAATATTACATAACATTATTGTTTTATTAGTAAGTATTTAATATATTAATTTAAAAAAAGGCCTCTTTAGTCTTACTTTTACGCCATGTGAGGATAACCTCCCGGCACCGCTCTCCTCACTGGGGAAACCAAGGGAAGCGACGGAATTATCCTCCGCTAACAACCTCAAATCACCGACATTTGTCGATGGAGCGGAGCACCAACCTGTCTGGAAAACGTTCGCAAACACGGTCAAGACGAGGCAGATCATGGCGGTCGGAGGGGAGCCGCCGGGGGTCGGAGGAGCCGCCGGGGGTCGGAGGAGCCGCCGGGGGTCGGAGGGGAGATGATGCCGCCGCCTGACGCGTGGAGCCAGGGACCGGAAGAAAGAGCGGGGCGGAGGCGCGCACGCTGCTGGGGACGAGGCGGCGGGAACGAGCACGCACCGACCCCGGCACCCTGCGCTCAAATCTTGCCCAGTTTCACAGCGAAATGGAAAATGAAATATTTATTAGAAACGAAGAAAGAAGAAGAAAGAAAGAAATGTCGCTGTGGTTCCTCCGAGAAATTAATTTAAAAAAAAAAAAAAGAAAATGAGTCGTTTTTATTGTGGTGTCGTCGAAAAAGAAAAATCGAATCAATTGTATAATAACTGTTTTTCCAATTCTCCTCAGAAAAAGGAAAATAAATAAAGTATTTTGAAAAAAGTTCCTCTCAGAGAGAAAGTTTTCCCAAATGCTGAATAAGTAGTTTTGTCTTGGAGGCACATATACAGTTGGGAAGAATACAGGCTGTTTAACATGTCATTTGCCAAAGTTCCTCTGAGAATAAAGAAAGAAAGAAAGAAAGAAAGAAAGTGGACAAATATTTAAAAGGGAGTGGATCAAACTTCCAGGATGTACAATGTGAGGGGTCCGATCCCCGGGTGAGCCGCAGGGCCTGGCTGTGCTGAGGAATCTTTTCCATCCACCCATTCTTCTCCCTGGCTGCTTGTCTCTGGATCCTATGTTGTGACGTCACTACTTGATGACGTCATTGTTCCAGAAGATGACGATCCGGGTGCGGTACATCCCCAGTCCGGCACGCGTCTAGGGAGCCAAGGCGGGTTCATTTTACCTGGTAGAGCAACAGGTGATCCACGTGGCCATCGCATGAGAGGGGAAAGCATTGCCTAAAGGAGCGTATTGTTATAGTTGTTAACAATAACTTATTGCTTACTATTATAGCAGTAACTATAACAATAAGCAAAACTGTCATCTGCTGTAAACTCACATTTCTCTATTCGGAAAAAAAATACAGTAGGTGTTCACAAGGTGTGCATAATTCACATTATGCAGCACTTAGGCCTGTCGACTTGTTACACATTTCCATAAAATGCACAAAAACCTGTGGCCTGAAGTTACTCTCTTCCAAAGAGAAATAATTAAGACGTGTTTATCATTTGTGGTCTTTCACCTACAGTTTGACCTGAATAATAAAAAATAATAAAACATGATTGTTACAAAAAATAAAAATAAAATAAAATCAAAGCCCTTGGGAAGCCTTACTGCAAATCTGATTCCGACTTTTGATGTATAGAACATCCTCCTCCCGTGTCATTTGCAACAAGCTGTGAATACTCACCAACGTGGCGTATCCAGCAGACAGAGAAGCTTCAAAAACAGTCGATAATGATCACATATTGTTGCAAATTTAATTAATATTTACAGCAGCACAAGGATACACATAATAAAGATAGGTTTACTCGTGACGGCAGCGTCAGAGAACACGTTTGTGTTGATGGTTTTAGAGTACAGAATGCAGGGGGGGTATCCCGTCGAGTGGAAGATCCAGTGTTCACTGGCTGTTCTGTCACACGGGGGTCCCCTCTTTCCTCTGCTGCTCTTGTTCCTGCTGGCGGAAATAGTCTTTGCTGAGCAGGACGCCCCTCTTCAGGGGCAGGCTGGGCTCCTCCGGCGCTGGGCCGCCGTGGTCCTTGCGACGCTGGGCGAGCATCATGGCGCGGAGCAGCGGTGGGTAGGCCACGTAGCGCACGGGGGGCTCGGGGAGCGGCGAAAAGTCTCTGAGCCGCTGCTCCTCATGTTTTGGAACCAGCCGCCAGTCGTGGTACATGGCCTTGTCCAACTCCTTGACCTCCGCCTCCTGCTTTCCTGTCAATTCAACAGCGTGAGAAGATTACTTCTGGGACGTATAAAGTTTCTTGTGATTCTACTCAACGGTAGAGCCGCTAAGTAGGAAACAAAAAGTTTCCATATTTGTTTATTACCAGGAATATATTTTAATATAAAATCAGCCACAAAACTGTTTATAGGGGGAAATTATAAAGTAGGAATAGTCCAGTTGTATCAACTGGACTCGAAATCTGACATTAAATGCATACCAATTGGACTTGGCTATATTTCTCTAATTTACTGGCATGGTCTCCAATATGCATCCCCCATTTATACCTAATCTTTTATCCAGTCTTAGCAGTGCCTTCAAGTAAACCATAGCTTGTTTATAAGTGTACCTTCCATATTAAAGAAAAAACAATGGCTTTCAGTTACCTTTATAGGTTAGGACCCCCCAAGCTTTTCCATGATCCATATTCTAAAGAAGAAAAGAGAACACATCATATCTTGATTCACAAACGAGGACTAAAAGGTGATGTGTGACAGGATGTCAAAGTGAGGATGGAGATCACCAAAAACCAGATGAAAGTTCTTCTCACCTCAGCTGTGTAGTCCACTCGAACCTTGGTGATCTGCCAGTAGCTCGGCTCCGGGTGATCTTCTAGCCAGGACTTGCGCGTGAACATGCGTCCCACGCCGAACAGCCTCAGCCCGGCCAGGAGGGAGAACAGCCGGCTCTCCCGGCGCACGTCCTGCCATGCCAGCACCGGCAGCATCTTCCCCGAGTGAGGCCGCGTCATCGTCTCGTAGTCCAGGGCATATTTCTCAGAGTCCCGCGGCTTTGATTTGAGCTCACGGTACGCCCGGACCTTACGGGCCATCTCGGCTATCAGGCGAACGCGCTTCTTCTTCACCATTGCTGCTTGGTGGCTGTTTCCACGAGTATTTGGTGACGAGGACCTCGGGCCTGAAAGCAGACTCACGGTATTACAACTGTTTTGATGACAATTCACAAAGTGTGTGCAGGTTCATGTGTTTACAGAGGCGCGAAAAAAGAGAGGTAACATGGAACATTTGAGACTATGAGATCATGTTCAAGAAATTGGCACTGGAAAACATTTTTTCTTTATTGTGAATATAAAGAAAGTAGCACGATAAAGTAAACCTTAAAATAAACAATACACCAGTAAACTTATATCAACAATTCAAGGTGTAAAAGCAGGGAATTGTGTATATAATGCAGATTTTCAGTTGTGTGTTTGTTTGTTTTTCTTCCTACATTTCACTTTGCATCTACTATATTATTCGTTGGTTTAGTATTTAATAAAGAACAGAATATTATATTTCCTCAGCTTTCTTCAATCAACATGCGTTACATTGGGTTTGCACATGGGGAAGGTTTTAGGGATATTTCTTATGACATTGGCGGACGCTGCCTTTACATTTTAAAACAATACTCTAAATGAACAGCGGCATAAAATGGCAGGAATAGAGAAACCAACTCAAATACATCGAAAGTACAAACGCTCCAGGATGAATGGGCCGAAAAAGTACCTGGTTTCCTCAGACGCTGCAGGGATCCACTTGACCTCCGTCCCCGGCACTCTACTCCCGGAAGTGGTGGCGCGCACTGGGTGCACCCGCAACGACTTCCGTGCAAAACGGAGAGCGGGAGTCTTCCGTTCCGCACAAATGAGTAGGCTTCATTAGTACACGCACTCAGAACTAAAACGATTAAAGAAAAAAAAATATATATATATATATATGAAGACCATATGCATACACACACACTCACACAGCGCTACATACATACATATACATATATTCAAACACTTACTGCTTATTTGCGTAAGTAAAAATGATTTCTGCTGCCAGAGAGATCATAAAAACCTATGCAACTGTGGTATGTTCAATGGTATAATGATGCTCCAATGAAGCTGCAATAATGGCATCATTTCTTCAAATGTCTCAAACCTAGGGTCATAGGGGCCATTGACTTAATTAGTAATTCATTGATTCTATGCAACTCTGTCCAGCCCCATAAAGAGCCAAGTGGTCGAGTGTTAATATCGGTATCTCAAAGCTGCCATCTGCCTTTTGCTGGAAATGCTGGAGGACCTTCCAATGGTCCAAAACAGTAGAGTTTATTGAAGCTGCCTCAAACCAATTCACCTCTGGTAGGGAAATAATTGCATAAATACAATTCTGCTAAATTTATAAACACAAATGGGTGAGTCTCCAAAAAGGTGCATTTATATCATTTGTCATTAATAAAACGTGTATTCATAAAAGGTAATAGTTAACTTGTAAAGAAAAGATACCCTCTTCTCCAAAATACTGTAAAACAAAAGACAAAATTTTCACTCAGAAAAGGGGAAAACACAGTTCTTTATTAAAAACATATGCAGATGAAGCCTTGTAACCATGTGCATGTTTTCCTCTCTCATTTCTTTTCTTTAACATTTGGAAAGGCCATGCTTTAGATATACAGAAAGAATCAAGTAAAGATCTACACATGTTACAATCACACAATGGTATAGAAGATCCATTTAGATTCTTATTTACACTATATCAGTAAGCAAAAGTGCTTGAATGCATAACATAAGAAAACAGTACAGTAAAAAATACAAAATAACCTGCTACCACAGCTCCCTATGGATGAAATTGCTAAATGGGGGGGAAGGGGGAATCCATACATGGAGTCACAATGCATTGAAATTCCTGGACCTGGAAAGAGCCCTCTCTGAACATGTGACCATGACATCTAAATGTCTGGGGTTCTGAAGAGCAGATATTTATCGTTAGTTCAATCCCAATTATTTCCCACAACGACAAACTAGTATATACTCGTACCATCGCCTTGTTTCTTTAATGTTCCCTCTAAAGCTCTTTGCGTGCATTATGCAAACTCTTGCATAGGACTCAGTTCAGAGACCGGCGGCCACAGGGCCCATCATTTGGCACTCCTCGCTCGGATAGTATTGTAAACACTTGTCGTTGATTTGGGGAATGTTTGAAAAAAGGCCCTTGACTAACGTACAACCGGGACCTGGACCAAGTGGGTGAGGATGGAAGGATGGATGGATGGCCATAACACTAAGCAGCAATAAAAGCACATCATCAGAGGAACAGATTTGCAGCTTCTTGTGAATCTTTAGAAGTTGAATCGTTGAAATGTAAATACTGCTCACAAAAGTTTTCATGGATCAGGAGTTCCGTTTAGACCAGAGATCTAATGGTCACGGAGAGAAAGCGTGTGCACACAATTTTTTTTTTACCAAAAACAATTTGCCCATCTACACATGTTATTTAAGGCTGGTTCCACCAGATAAATAAGTGGCTTAAAACAAATAAGTAAGTGCTGTCACAGCTGTACAGGAACAGCTTAAAAATCAATGGTAAAACCTAATTCCAGAGTCATTAGATAACATCCTACTTGCATCATTTATTGAATACTAACAGGATCTAGCTTATGTTTTTTTTGTTTTTGTTTTTTTACATGGGGGGGTAATCTGAGGTCACACAGACTATTTGAACCAGATTTCTAAAAAATAAGATGTTTTCTGTGAAATGCAGTCTTTCAGATACAAGCTGTTGAGTGTCGATGGAGAACGCATCACAGGACCAGAATACAACACTGATTTTCGGAGATCAACGAGCACCACAGACGAGTCATCCTCCCCGAATCAAAGATGAAGATGCCCCCCCCACCAAAAAAATATTTCTACTAAGGTATTTTTAGTCCCGGTGCGGAGGAGGATGCTGGAGACGTTAATACAGAATGTGACTGAAGACAATCGCCTTCTTTCCGCTCACAAAGTGAGAATATGTAGATGCATAACGTAGAACATTAAGACGGCGCTTCACTAGCATCAGGCTGGACAGCCCAAAATACAAAATCAACTCGGATGCAACAAAGTGAGCCCGGCGATACCAACCCTTTCGAGAAACGTGACTCAAACCCGTCTTTTTGCATATGCTGTGATGTTCTCTAGAATTTGGCCGCAGTACATCCATCGCCATGTCTACGGTCATGACTGGTAACTGGAACACACAATGTCGGCCAACGCAACAAGACACTAATTTTTCCCCAACGCAAGACACGATTGAAGCTGTCATGGAGTGTGTGTGTGTGTGTGTGTGTGTGTGTTTGGTGAGCGTAGAGACGACAAAACAGATTTGAAATCGTACAAGAGAACAGCACATTGGAAATGCGCAGGTAGAATACTTACCATCTCAGTTTTCCTTTGCCCAGTTTCCTCTTAGCGCTAAATCTAGAAAACTATCACCATATAATAAAGTCTGTGTGTGTGTGTGTGTGCGTGTGTGGGTGTATTTTGGTGGTGGGAGTTAACACTAGATGAGCATGAAGTCTCTCCGTGAGACACCGGCGTCGGGCCGAGTTACGTCCAGCGGCACCTCTTCCGGCGGCAGGCCTCGGGGTCGGACGCGCAGCCCTCCGAGTCGCTCTCGGACGACGAGGGTCCGGCCGCGGGGGGCGGCGACGGCGAGGAGCGCTCGGCGCCGTCGGGGGCCTCCTCGGTGGCTCGGCTGTTCAGGCTGAGCACCCAGCCCAGCTTGTTGTGCAGCAGCTGGCGGAGGCCCGGCGGCAGCGGCAGCACGTCCAGGGTGTCGCTGCAGCCCGGCAGCAGCTGGCGCAGGCGGGCGCAGCACAGGTACTGCAGTGAGGTGGGGGCGAAGCAGGAGCGGATCACCTTCATGCTGCTCTTGGCCGCCGTGGAGCAGGCCATCGGGTAGAAGTGCTTGTTCTGCAGCTCGGTGGCGGCAACACCTTGATAACACACGTCGTGGGAAATCATAAGCAGCAGCTAATTACATCCGAATTTCCCCCCCTGGGTATTAATGACACGTTACCTTATCCAGAGTTCATGCTGGGACTTTGAGTCATAGCCAATCTGCCTGGTAGGAGTATAATTTGTCAGGCAAATAAAGATAAAGAGACCAGCCATATCTATTTTCACCGCTTGCACAATTGGAATGCACATTTAATGAAAAAAATAATACTGTATATAAGAGCGTAATCTTACATTTTGGACTGAAATTGATTTGAAAACAAAAATATATACAGCTACATGGAAAAGAAAGTTCTCAGGGCTGCGTGAGGGTTTAATCTGACCAAATTCACAGAGACATTTTTAAACTTTTTAAGGACCCGCAGACACCCTGGGAAATACTTAAACCCCTTTTAACACCTCGTTGTTCCCATGACGGCCTGAGCTTCTGGGAAGTTTTATGTGATAATTTGTCCAAAAAGATTTATTAGATTATTAAGCAAGGTAAGGAATTACGAAGCTCCTCCGACACGTCACCTCCTGACATCACTTTTAATGACAACCCGTGTGGCGTGCGGTCCGCACCTATGCACTTGCGATTCTTGAAGAAGGTCAGCGTGCCGTGCCAGGTGTCCAGGTGAACCCCGATGATGGATCCCTGACCGAACCGAGAGGAGAAGTTCATCTTGTCTCCTTTGTGATGCAGCAGCCCTACAGCGGAGAGAATGGTCGCCAATTAAGACCAGTTTAAACGGTCGCATCAGTTCAGTAGCTTGAGCCTCTCTGAACTGGCGTTGCAGGAGACGCCGAAGTGGCGATTATTCGACATGTTTGCGGCGCACTCTCGTTTGTCTCACCAGTGTAAGAAAGTCCCCAGCTGTCCGCGTCCTTCCCCAAAAGGCTGCAAAACGTATGCCTGTACTTGTCCAAGTTGACGTCAGAGGTGCCGATTCCGACCATCTGTGCAGTGAGAAAAAACACGAGTCAAGACAAAAAATACACCAAAAAAATCAGAAATACAGCATGTAAACAAGCTTTGCACCTTTGATTTTTGAGACAATCTTTTTTTATTTTGCAGAAATATCCTCACAACTCGTGATGCAACTTGTAAAACGTGTTTTTTGTATAGAAACACAGTCACAAGTCATCACTCTCATTCCTTCCTTCTCTTTCTGCATATCAAACAATGAACCGGGAATATTTTACTTATTTTTTTCTTAATTAAAAAAAAAAAAAAAAAAAAAGTTTATTTAGCTTGGGGTCCATTATTAAGTCTATAAATTAATCTTTAATTCAACATCCTACTGAATGATGATTCAGTAGGATTCTTCTCAGGCCAAGGACGAGCTCTCACAAATATGGGGGGGGATTTGTTGCATCGCGTTGATCTTCACTGGGTATTGTTCAGAATGAGAGATGGATGATGAGCATTCAGAGGTGAGCGTTACCATGTCTGTGCCGTACACCGGAGACGTCATCTTGACTTCCCAGAAGTGTTGCCCCTCAGCGAGCTCCTTGGAGCCGCGGATGGCCGCCGTGCCACAGCTGTACTCGGTGTGGAAGTTCACCTTGCGGTTGTCGCAGCTCAGCAACGTCGCTGTCGACCGGTCGTTGGCGTCCCAGACCCAGTCAAAGTCTAAAACGCAGGAGGTCATGCCACGCTTGGGTGAGAAATATTAAATATATATTTATATCGTCTTTTAAATCATAGGAGCGCATCACATATACACGCAATTCGAAATGAGAACTGGAAAATGGAACCTTACCAATACAAGCTGAATTAAACAGAATATGTGATGCAGGGCCTGACACTAACTTTTAGAAGAACAAGAACAATCTTTAATCGTCACACAGCACAGCACACCACACTACAACACACACACACACACACACACACACACACACACACACACACGCGCGCGCGTGCGCTTTGGATGGTGGCCGGTGAAATGAGGCCTCTGCGTTTAACCCATCCTGGCTTGTCCTTCCTCCGGGGGGGCAGCCAGGAGCAGTGGGCAGCATTCGTGGACGCGCCCGGGGACCTGGTGATGAGTGTCCATCGCTGGTCAGGCGATGATGTGTGCATGTTTTTGGTGGGGGTGCTTACTGACATTAGGTGGAGGAAACACCATGTGAGCACGGGGAGAACATGCCAACTCCACACAGAAAGGCTCCTATTTGGGAGATAACCCGCCGGAGCACGGTGCCAACAGCGCCCCAGGCGGGAATCCCGGGACCTTCTTGCTGTGAGGCAGCAGTGCAATGCACTGCGCCACCGTGCCACAAGTAGTACTTAGTCCTTAGTAGTGCCACGTTGGCAACCATGCATCATCTGTTGGTTGCCAAGACTGACAAAGTGGTTACCGAATTACAATCATTTTGTCAATCAGAGATCGACTCCATCGGTGGCGACTGGCGTTGATGGCGTTTTTTTTTTATGTTTTCTTTTTCCGCCTGGAAAAATCTGAGCATTGAATCGGTGTAAGTGCAGTCTACCATTTTCTGAAACTGGAGCGGAGAGAGGGGGAGGAAGAGAAGGAGAGAGAAGGGAAGAGGGGAAAGAAGCTCTGGCGACCGCTGATCAGATTTCACTTCCCCGCTCTACAGGCCCCCGCAGAGACGTAAAGTGGGGCAAAAAAAAAAAATGTAAATAGAAATTAAAGAAAAGGCACATGGACACCCAGCTCTGGATTTTGACGCTCTGGGCAAACGGAGAAGCACTGTGGAGCGCGGATAACGCCCGCGATGGTGCGCATCAGAACCCCTGTGATCTGCGTGCACGTCGCCGGTGCACCGAGGACATGTTCCTCATGAATATGCATATCTTGCCCAGACAATCCCCGATGCCCATTCACACTAAAAAAATGTTCAATTTAAAAAAAAACGCGCCTGATAAAAAGGGCACAAAGGGGCATCAAGGGGCAAAGGGGCAGGTGCTCAGGCAGGGGTTTCACAACTACTGATTTTCATTTGTTGCCAAGTTTCTCATAATAGTAGTCGACTAGTCGTCCTTCCCCTATTATGTAAGAAAGAAGCAGAGAGAGAAGGGCTGGGTAACAATGACCTGTGATCCAATCAGTGGTGATGGCTCTGTTTGGGCTTTGCTGCGCGGCGTGGTCGACTGATTAATCGGTAGGCCGGTTAATTGGGCTGATATTTGCACATTTTGAGATAATCAGCATCGGTAGACGCCTGCGCTCACAAGGCCGATTAAAAATGTTTTAAAAGTCTGCAGACTAGTGTTGTCAAAAATATAGATTTTCCTATACATATTGATGCTGAATATTTGAAACTGTTTCAATACTAATTTGCGCACTATGGATATAGTGGTAGCAGCTGCTTCCTCGCTCTCTCTTCTCTCCCAGTCAGACACACACTGCCGCGGTGTCCATGTAGCTCCGCCTTCTCTCCCTCGCTCGCTCGTTGTCTCCACTGTCTCACTCATTTGTCGTGGTGTTTGCTCATTAAGGGTAGCAAGTGCAGAGCATCCGCGACCGGTTTTGAAAGAAAACGGCATGAGTGCTGTTTGGAAATACTTCGCATTTTAGGCAAAACTTATACGTAAAGCCTGGACTTTGGACTGGACTTTTTTATCCTCCAGATGTGGCTGCGCCGTGCGTGCGTTCCCGTGGCGATTTTCCATTTTATTTTTGTCTGTTTCCTACCTGTATGAAAATTTTTTTCTTTTTTTTAAACACAACACTGTTCTTTTTAGTTTCGTTTCAATAAGGTAATGGAGCGTAGAGCGGAGCGTAGATCACCATCTTGGGTGTGCTGCATCCCGTTTTACAGCACACCCAAGATGGCGGACGAGGCTTAATATTTTTTGTGTTGATACTTCATGTATTTGGACGTATCAGCAATATAAATGAGCGAGTGGAAAGGAATATAAGGAAAGCAGAAAGAAGCAGCTACGCTCCGTGAACAAAAGTTAATAACAGGCGCGTGATGTCAGTGATGTCATCAACATGTGACACGCCCACTCGCTCGCTGTGGATGAGCCGGAGAGATTACCTACTCTGTTCACAGATACCGCTTAATGGGACATTACCCGGACTTTTTACTCGAGTGCTGGCTGGGTAAAGTCTGCGTAATGTCCGGGTCAAATGGGGGTTCACACATACAGCTCTTCCAGGTAAAGTCCAGATCATTTCCGTGTTGCAGTGCATGTGTGAAAGCACCTTTAGTCAGTCCATATAATGTGAATTCATTTCCGTCCGTAATGGATAAAGGTTACCTTGGTCGTCCTCTCCGCAGTGGCAGTCTTTGATGCGGTGGAAGCCTCGCAGACGGGGGTTGTAGCTGCTCTCGGCCGGGGAGTCGCAGCCGCAGTACGACTCCCCGGTGACGGGCACGGCGCTCGGCACGGGAAGGACGACCACGGCGGGAAATTCCACCTCAGAGTCCGAGTCGCTGTACTGCAAAGTTGCAAACAAAATAAAATGCATGATTTGGGATATCGGGCTGAAGATAAGGACATTGTTTCATATATTAAACAAACCCAAGTCTAATTGAAAATTAAAAAGGTGTAATAAAGCCAGTCCATTTTCCAACTTAAGGTTGGTGTTTTGAGAAAAAAGGCCTTTTGGGTCAGGTCAAGACACACACACACACACACACACACACACACACACACACACACACACACACACACACACACACACACACACACACACACACACACACACACACACACACACACACACACACACACACACACACACACACAATTAGGGATATTCGTCTTTCGGGTGAAATTTCAGGATGAACCTAAAATGCACTATAACCTTTACAGGTGAACTTAATTTGAGCTTCTCTAAACTTTTGAATGCACATGTCCAACTGTTCAATGTTTCAGTACTTTTTGCACGACTTGCTGTTCTCTAACAAGGAGCTGAACGGCAAAATTCACAACAGGTGTTTGATCCATGAATCGACCAATAGATTTCCTGGTTCAATTAGAATTGGTATTTAAACAGTCCTCTTCATCATGCTGTTCACATTTTGACATCATGAGACCAAGACACCTAACAATTGATCAACAGTACCTCGCCATTGTGAGGCTTTAAACAGGATGTTCTCAGAGGGAAGTGGCCACTGAGCTTAAGAGTGCCACAGAGTGTCATCAGCAGGTTGCAACAGAGATACAGAGAGACTGGAAGAGCCACAGAAAGGCATAGAAGTGGACGTCCTTTGGCCACATCCCACACTGATGACCACTTCATTGTGAACAGTGCCCTGCGGAACCGGATGATGAATGCCACTCAACTCCAGCCACATTTAAGGGAAGTGAGAGGCATCCAAGTGTCACGTCAGACCATTCGAAACCGTTAACATCAGCGTGGTCTGCGTGCTAGACGACCTGCAAGGGTACCTGACCACACCACCAGGCACAGCCATCATCGTCTTGCATGGGCCAGGGAGCATTTACGCTGGACGAGGGGCCAGTGGGCCTCACTGCTGTTCTCTAATGAAAGTCAATTCACGTTGAGCAGAAATGATGGCCGCCAACGATGTTGAAGACGTCAAGGAGAGCGCTATGCATCAGCCACTGTTGTCACCAGACGAGCCTTTGGTGGTGGTGGTGTTACAGTGTGGGCAGGTGTGTCTAGTCAATACATAACTGCCCTACACTTTGTGAATGGTACAGTGACAAGCCCATACTACCTGAATGACATCATTAATCCAGTCATTGTGCCCCTGCATGAACAACACAGGCCTAATTTCATCTTCATGGACGACAATGCTCCAGCTCATGGAGGTCGCATCATTAGGGAACGGCTGCTGGAGACTGGGGCACCTCAAATGGAGTGGCCTGCACTTTCTCAAGACCTGAATCCCATAGAAAACCTATGGGATCAGCTGAGTCGCCATGTAGAGGCTGGTAATTCTGTAGCCCAGAACCTCAATGACCTGAGGGCCGCCCTTGAAGAAGAGTGGGGGGCCAGGCCTCAGCAGACAATAAGTCGACTTGTGAACAGCATGAGACGTCATTGTCAAGCTGTAATTGATCCTCAAGGGCACATGACAAGTTATTGAGACATTGACATTTTTTTGTTGTGGTTAACCCACCACTGTTGTTGGCTTTTATTTCAATAAATTATTTGAGATGAGGAAATCACCATTGCATGCTTCTACTTAAATGCCCTACTTTCATGATATAATATCACTGTAGTGTGAACTTTTTACATTTTCCATACATTTTACCCGAAAGCCAAATATCCCTAAGTTTTTGTGAGTAGTGTATATATGCAGAAAAATGTTATTGCAACGCACGGAGGCGCTCGCGCAGGCGACCGCAAAGCAGAGGAGCGGTGTCAAGTTCATTTTAGCTCACGGGCCAGACTGGTCAAAATACGCCTCATGCGGGTCGGATTACTTCAGACCGTGATTAGAGGTAATCATGCATATAAAATTGCAGTTCTTTTTCACATGATCTCAAATCCCTGCTATAACTACAGAAGTCTTTAATTTGACAAACTGTGTTTTATTGTATATGAACAAGATTGACGCTGTTATCTCAAAGACCTCAACCAAGCTGTGTCTATACTATTGCACATACAGATAATAACTGAATATGAATATTTTAACCATCCTTTTCCCCCCAATTGTGTCTTTTCCCCCCCCATTATCCTGCGTCAGAAAGAACAGTGAAAGCTGGTCAACATCCGGAGCACATTGCAATGTGTGTAAATCGCTGGACCACATTTAATACAACACAGACAATTCATTCTATTATATAATTATAGAACCGGCTGCCTGCGCGAGCACCTCGTGTCGATTACGCACATTTTAGTATTTTTAGTGCTTATACAGCTTATTGTGCGTAATCAGCGGGTGTCATGACATTTCACAGCATATATGTACGACCGTATGTATGTGTATGTGACAAATAATCCCTTGAATTTGGGAACTTGATCGAGAGAACTCCAATAACCTTTCAGTCCAGAGCAGCCTGAGGTTGTGCAAGATTCTCTCGTCTTGCATCTCTAGCTGTTTACAACCTTAAACGTAAACAGCTGCAGTGGCCTGAAATTGCAACACATTTCTCATATTATTTTCACCAAAGGAAATCAGTACTTACAAATGGCTAATATCTTCTGACTTGAGTTTGCTATTTGCTATTTAAGCTGGTTCATTATCTATCTAAACAGCTTGGGAAAAAATAATCTTACACAATGCTTCACTTGTTTGTTTTTTTTTTTGTTTTTTAACGGGATCCCCCACACCAGACCGTCGTACCCGGAACTGAACCCAACCTCCCTTTCCCAGCATCCTTTGCCCGGGTGTCCTACCTGCAGCCGCTCGTAGCCCCAGTCTTCTCCCTCCGACGCCATCACCAGTGCCCGGGCGTCGGCGTCCCTCCTGATGCCGCTCCACACGTAGCGCCACGCCCGGCTGTTCCTGGTCCTCCTGGACATGGCCAACGCTGGAGAAAACACATGTTTGAGACATTTCAAATCAACTGAATCTTTTTTTTTTTTTTTTACACGCAATTACACAGTTTGCTCACGATGGTAAAAGGGTTGGTATTGGTAGTATTGATACAACTGCTGAAGTTAAGATTCTTCAGTACAGTGGTACTCAACGTGGGGCGGTGTACCAACATTTAAAAGATGTTGGTACCATTAGAGAATGTACATGAATGACTGTTGCGTAGTTTCACTGTTCTAACTAACTAGGTGCTTTTTTACTAGAGTTTAGACACCAACTCATATTAACAATAACAAATCTTCTCAGAATGGGTCCCAAAGACAAAATATTATCAAATCGAGTCCGTGGCCTAGATAGGTCCCTTACATAAAAAAAAAAAAAAAAAAAAAGCGTGACTATCACTGCTTTATTAGAATTTATTTTGAGGTTGCAATGATTTAGAGTCCGTAGTTAGCTGTGAACAGCTGGCCCACTGGTGCGGTCAGGATCACCTGGGGCTGAACCAGCTCAAAACTGTGGAGATGAGAGTGGACTGGACCCCACCCCACTCAACAGCACTGTGTCTGCCTCGGGTTTCTGGGATCCACAATCTCCCCAGGGTCTAAAACAGGCGTCCAACATCGACACAATCACCAAAAAGGCCCGGAGGAGGATGCACTTCCTGGGCTGGCTCAGGAGGTTCAACCTGCCTCGGGTTCTGCTGATCCAGTTCTACTCCGCGATCAGCCTGTGCACACCCGTCGCTGTCTGGTTTGGGTCGGCCACCAAAGCGGACGGGACGGGGGACAGACTTGACGGGACAGAGAGGACTCAACATGAAAACACCACTGCAGACCCATCGCACACCGGCCGCAACCTGTTCCAGCTCCTCCCGTCTGGCAGGCGCCACAAACTGTACGCCGCACGCCGAAAACGACCAGACGGGACCACAGCATCTTCCCGCAGGACGTCACTCTGACCAAAACACTTTAAATCTGTCTCAGTGTCCGAACAATTCCCACGGAATAACCCTGGAACACTAAACACCCACAGTACCTGCAAATCCTAAATGATATGTTTTGTAGTTTAAACACGTTTTCTTTACATGTACACATCATTGTCAATATAATCCCAGAACGCTGTGTGTAGCATGTATCATACACTCGTGTTTAATAAACCTGTTAAAAAATACCATTAATTCCAGCATCTGTGTTTCTGCACCTTAGCACTGTTGTTCTTCTTGTTTTTCACATATACTTATATCTGCACGTAGTAGCTAAATGTTTACCTTTGTTTACCTTTCTGGTCCTTGTTTTAGATCTATGTCTATATGTCTATGTCTATGTGTTCGTACATTCGGAGCAAGAGAAGAACCGGGGTCAGGTTCCTTGTTTGTGAACACACACTTGATTGCGATTCTGGTGTTTAGTGTTAGACACTGGCTCAAGATTCAAGAGGTTGATTCGCCACATACATATACACGCGTTCATACATATATGCAGTGAAATGTCTTTGCACCGCACCCGGAGATTATGCCCAATAAATTCTAAACCGAACATAATAACCAACCGAATTTCTACCAAGCAACTAACTGATTCCTAAAACGTAATGCAGTTGGTGAACAGAATAACACGAATAAAATAAAAGATAAGACTCAAAAAGGTCATACAGAGTGGGGACACACAGTATAAGTAGAGCGAATAGAGTTATGTACATGGGCTCCATCTAAATCCAAATATAAAATCCCATTTAATTCCACGTCTGCGCCTGGGGCTGAACTGGCTTGGCGTCGCCCACGTGTCAATAAAAGGTCTCACAGCACCAACCGGAGGAAATTCATTTGCCTTCGGGCTTGACGTTCAACATTATCGGATGGCTTCGCCTCGGCGTCCAGTCGACCGAGTGCGGCTAGCTCCTGTGCTAAGCGTTAGCCGCTTCAGCAGCAAGGTCAGAAGCGATTAGTACATCTGCAACTGCAGCGCGTGGGGCTGACAAGTCAAGTTTATCATTTAAAAAAATTAAATTAAATTTAAAAAAAAAAAAAAAAAAATCCATTAAACGCTCCTTTCCATCAGCTGCCGACGAACGCTTACAATCCAACGGCTGTACAACCAGTGCGCTGTCTAGAAACGCGCTAGCTACCGTGGTCAGAGCCGGCCAGGTCTCCCCCCCCGCCTCCCTCCCTCCTCCCGGTGCGGCTCGGCTCGGCTCGCTGATGCTAGAGGCGTCCTCCCAACTTTACCTGCCCGTGCCTCCGAACCGCTCCCCGCGTACAACGGACGCCGGCGCGACGCCTCCTCGCTGGGCGCTAAATAATGCAACGGATCCCCCCAACGCGCGGCGAGTTGCTGGCGGTGTGGGCGCCGCTGTTCATGGCCTCCTTTCTTTCTGTCACGCCGTCAACAATAACAGGGCTAGCGCGGTGCTTATGCTAACAGCTAGCCCTGCGCCGCTGGACGGAGGCGCGGAGGAGTCCGACGATGCAGCACAGGGCACACAGTGGGTGTTGGATTAGGATTATTTTGGGGGAGGGGGCGGTACATAATAAATAATACTAATATTTATAATTATGATTATGATTACTATGATTGTTATTTATCATTATCTTTGTTATAGTAATAATCATAGTAATCATAATAATCATAATAATAATAATAATCATAATCATAATTATAATAACAATATGATTATTATTATTATTATGATGATGATTGTGGTTGTTATAATAATAATAGTATTTATAATTATGATTATGATTATTATTATTATTATTATGTACCGCCCCTTCCCCCAAAATAAACTACAATAAATAATTATCATTGTTATTATTATGATTATTATGATTATTATGATTACTATGATTATTACTATAACAAAGACAATGATAATAAAATAATAATAGTAATCATAATAATCATAATAATAGTAATAATAATAATCATAATAATAGTAATAATAATCATATAATTATAGTTATTAATAACAATAATAATAATAATAATTATTATTATTATTGTTATTATTATTATTGTTGTTGTTATTATTATTATTATTATTATCATAATGTACCGCCCCCCCCAAAAAAATAAACAAACATAAATAATGATCATTATTATTATAATAATTATAATAATAATTATTATTATTATTATAATAGATATAGCTGCAGGCAGCAGTACACGGGGTCCGGTTCAGTCATCTTAGGTACGTATGCAGCACGGGTCACAATTTTCCGGGGTGACTTTGAACGCCGCATGGGCTCGTCCGGTCCGCCGCCCGAAAAGGCGCAACTGCTACGCGAAGCAACCGGTGCGCAACCGTCCGAGTGCGCCCGAGCGTCCGTCGGTCAATGACGTCACAAAGCGCCCGGCTCCGCAAACTAATCTACTTCCGGTACGTTTAATCTTAAATCAATCAATTTTATGTCTTGAGTAAGTTATTGAAAAATGACAAATCCGTACCAGATTCCTCATTTATTCATATTCATCATAGTCATGAATCAGAACATGCACGCGGCGGTCACCTTTCTCCACTTTTCTCTTATATTTCAGTTGCTTCATAACATCCAGTGCTTTCGTCGTCGTTCTTGGATGATGATGATGGTGATGAACTTTAATGTTTTCAATATGGATTTAACACCAATTTAACTCGTCGAATGGAGCCTGAGAAAAAAACAACAACCCAAAAAGACATTAGTTCTGTTATAGCAGGGTGTGGGTGGCGCTGTTAACATTAAAGTGGTAATCCATACGATTATTTTACATAAAAATCCCATATCTGATACCTGTTTTGAGTCGGTACTTCATTAGAAACAGCCACTCCACGTATTTGCGTCGTGCGTGCCAGATATTCCGTTCTATTAACAGCGACGATTTGGGTATTTTTATTTTCTTTTCTTTTACCGCCGACGACCTTTTGAAGTGAATGACTTGCCGTGTTTACCTCTCAACTCATGAACTGCTCAACAGGTCACGTGTTGAGCGTCGGATCAGCTGTTCCCCCCGACTGAAACGCGCACCGCCAATGTAAAAAACTCTCTTCTCGGAGGAGAAATCAGCGGAGACATTTTAATTGATCCAAGCCCTCTTCGCTCATTAAATATTATATTCTTGCTTTATTTTTTTGGCCGCTGTAGATTCTAAAAGCTTCGCATGGAAATACATTGTCTCTCCGTCTTGTTGCTATACTGTGATTAAGGGCTTTATAAACCATGACAAGATCCATGTCTTATAGTGTATTTATATACAGTATATATGGGGGATGTCAAGGGGACGTCACGTCGCCGGAGCAAGCCGCCATATTTGGGGGATCACTCGCATTGACTGTGGACGCCGGTCGGCACCTTCGAGTGAGAAGGTGCCTGGAAGTGTCGTTTTCGGCTGGAAAAGTGCCACAGAAAATCTGGCCGCCATCTTGTGTGCGACCTTGAGCCTTCTTTTTCCTCCCTCCCTTTCTCCGCTTTCTACGTTTTGCATATTTTTGCGATATATTTCATATTCATTACTTGAATGGAAGTGGTCCTCCAAATGTGGCGGCCCCCGGGTCCACAGCAACCCATAGCGGCCGTCAGACATCACAAACCCTGTATAGTGTCTGGTCATATGATGCTGGGAACATTGCCCACTCTGCCTCCGTTGCAGCCTGGCTCTTCCTGGGACCCTTTCTCACGGTTTCCTCCCTTTTTTTTTTCCACTCAAGGGTTTTTTCTGGGAGTTTCTCCTTTGTGCCGGCGGGGGTTGCGACCAGGGAAGGTCGTTCTATGTGAAATGTGAAGCCCTATGAGGCAGATCTGTGAATAATAGGGGCTGAACAAATAAACCTGGACTCATCCCTCGACTTCCCTCATAAACCTGATATTTACGGTTGGGACGAGATGAACTGTGTCAAACTGGGGATGCAGTACCAGTATCCAGGATTACACGGTTGTCTTGGAGCAGGTCTTGTGTAATACATTACATTCGAGCGTCCCATTTCCAGGGCAAGGTCTCCTTCCCGAGGGGGGGCTCTTCTCACCGCTCACGTTAACCTTTCTTGCGGAGGTTCACGGCGGGCGCCGCGACGGACGGTTTGTTCAGACCTCTCCGTCTCCTCCTCTCTCGCAAACCCAAATATCTTCCCTGTCAGGGTTACGAGTGCAGCGTTTCAATCCTGAATTTTTTTTTTTTTGTGCGTGTAATCTGCCGAATCTCAGCCTTCCATTAGAAAAATGACAGTGAATCAGAACTAAAAGGAGATATTTTAACATCGCGCATGCAGTTGCAATATGAACTTGTTTTTATAAAATACCATGTTTTGGCAGGGCTTTGTGTGTACATGCCTTTATTTGAGACACAATAAGTGCAAAAACAGATTAGTTCCTGTAAATACATCCACAGCATGAATCCATAGAATTACAGAGGAACCCACTAGAAATTCAGTTGTTTTTTGTTTTTTTTAATAAATCTGTTATGTTTTTAGATTGTCAGTTTAATTTATATTTTTGTTTAAAAAAAACCCAAGATATTTACTACCTTTACCATGTGCTTGGTACTTTCTGATTCGGCACAAGGTGAGTTCTAGTGTATGCTTTGATCCAATGGAAACATTTTGCATGTAAGGTGTAAACTCACAGGAAGCTTATTAGAGGCAAGACAAGTAATATAATATATAAGCCTTTCGATTGGTGGCCACGTCTCAGCATCCCTCATTCATTCTCCCCTCGACACTATATCCGAGAGGAAGTACCTGCGATGCCGGAAATCATTACGTTTTCAAACCTACGCTGTGAAAACAGGTCTTTCCAACGACACGAGGACAACACAGACACTGGAGGAGGTTGAGATTTATTTGGAAATCTGACAGGCATGGCCGAACAGCGAGCTCTCACCTTAAACAAAATAAAGACAGCAGCACTACAGGTAAACGATACTAGTGTTTGAGAATGACCTATTAAACACGTTTCCACTTGCACACATTATACACGCTCCGGTCACGGAACAAACGCTCAAACACACTCACACAAAATGCATTTAACTGTACTGTAGTGTAACATCTGGAGATCCTCCTCAAATAACCACACAACATCCAGAGGAAATTTCAAGCACTTATAGAACAATTACCCACAGTGCATCTCATCTAACTATACACAGATAATTTATATATGTATATGCATATAGGGTATTTAATAAACATTATTCCATTTAAACAGTTTCATTAACAATTCAAAATCATCGGATTTCATAAATAGTGGAAAAAAAAAAAAAGTAGCAATGTCTTGACAGTTCCTCACCATTGTGATTTGAATATGGTCCCCAAAGTAGAACATGAAAAATACAACAATAAAACAAACAAACCAACAACAACAACAACAACCAAAACAAAAAAATATAAATTAAATAAACAATGTATGATTTGCTCAACAGTCAGGTCTTCAGACATTTAGAATGATAACCAAAACTCACAAACAAACCAACATAAAAGCAGGGACGGGATAGAGAGAAGGGGGTTAACATATTCACTCACAGCACAGACTGGTTTACTACATTTACAGAAGGGGGAGGGGGGTCTCTGGACCACTGTACAGGTTAAGGTCAGACGAGAATCAGGGAGACTGTCCACGCAGCATCCCAAAACAACCCTGATGACAACACCTCGCCCACGTTAGAGAGAGGAGCTGACACAACGGCATGGCTCTAAGCGATGTGAACAAACACTCGAGGTGTGTGTGTGTGTGTGTGCGCGCGCGCGTTGGGACAGCCGGGTCATCATGGCGACCACGTACAACACATGAATCGGCCGCCATCCCATCCTGTCAGACCCGCAGGGCGTTGTGGGAATCAGGTGAAAGTCTCCAATTTGTTCTTGCTGCTTTTATGTGGAATGAATGACTTTTTTTTTTTTTTTTTTCCTTTAATTCTATTTTTTTCTTTTAATATATATATTATCATTATTATTTTTTGAACGCAGACACTTTACTTCGTGGAGAGGATGAGAGCCACGATGAGGCCGTACAGACCCAGGACCTCGGCGAAGATCAGGATCAGGATCATTCCTACGAAGAGCCGGGGCTGCTGGGCCGTGCCCCTCACGCCGGCGTCACCCACGATGCCGATGGCAAAGCCGGCCGCCAGGCCGCTCAGCCCCACGCTCAGACCGGCGCCCAGGTGGAGGAAGCTCCTGTTGGAGCCACGGAGGAGGGTGAGTCAGGCAAAATAAACCACCAACAGAAACTATTTAATCGGCTGGGGATACTTTTTACTGCAAACATATTCACTGTTCATGGTTTATCCTTCGACTTGTGTTTCTGGTTTATTTTATTGTTAACTTCTCAGGATTATTGTAGATTGCAAATGTATTTATTTTTTAGTTATTGATTAGATTTATGTTCATTGCCATTTTTTCTCTTGTTTATTTATTTTTACGTTATTTTTATGTTTCTTTGTGAGGTTTATCTTTAGGTTTATAGCCATATTTTTATTGTTTAGTGTTAATTGTTAGGTTTATTGTATATTTTCCATGGGCATCGCGATTTCCCAAAGTTATGATTCGACTTTCAGGTCACAATTCGATTTAAACATTTTTTTCCCCCGGCACTGACGACTATGCCATTGTCAGACTATCTGACAACTGTCTGGATTTGTAAAGAAAAACTCTTGTTTCTCAATAAGTAACTTTTATTGGACTATTAACATTTATAAACAAATAACAAAACACACCTAAACAGTTAGAAGCTTTATCAAAACTAGACTTTAGAATTATAAACAATAAGTTACTTATTACACTACTTTAAAGTTACTTATTAAAATAAGCGCGGAAAAACCAATGCTATTTTTGACAGAGTGGAGCGCTGGTAGTAAAAAGATAACTACTACTGCAGCTCTGCTCAGAGCCATCTTTTCTCCAAGCAAAGCAAATAAAAACTCTAGATATATTTAATTTAGCAAACGGCAGATCCCTCCTGAAGGAAGAAAAACAAACAAAAAACCCCCCAAAAAAACCCTTCCCGGGTTCTCACTGTCCGGTGGCCAATACCCCGCGGCCCGGTACTGTCCTTGAGCCGGTGGTTGGGAACCTCTGCACTAGAGGACATTCCCTCTGTGATGGTCGGGTTTGTTCCCCACTTTCCATCTCCACATCTGTGGAATTACCCGAGAGGGAGACGGGCTGGTGCGTCTCTGCAACATGGACTTGGCACCATTACGGAATATTTCTCTCTAATGTACCTTCACTGTTAAAAAAAACCCAAAAAAACTGGATGAACTTTAACTCAACTTTGTTATTTGTTTTGTAATATTCAAAATTCTATTTGAATTTCTATTTGAAGGGCCGCAGCTTTCCCAACTCAGAACCTAATTTCACGAAAGTGGGTTCGGAGCCCACAGCGCAGCCCCCAGCGCACGCAGCATTTGATTGCTGGCGGATCTTGACCGCCCCGATATGGCGACCATGTCGGACATCATTACACAGGAAAATATGGGGAGAATCGCGAACCTGCTTGTGATTTCAAAATGGAATACTCATTTTAATCTATTTTCACGTTTTTCCCCATCTATCTATATACACACACACACGACAGTTTGGAATTTTTGATGAATGCATTAAAAGTTTGAAATACTATTTAGAAAATAGGAACGCATCAAGGTTTATATTTACTAACAGCAGTGATTAGCACTCTAGTGACAGGGAAGGTTGATTCCTTTGAAATGAACTGTATATTAGATATAGATACGAATGCAGACGTAGTACAGAGATCAAAACCACAGCTTTACTGAACTTGCAATACTCTAAGAGATTTCTATAAAAAGAACAGATGACTCAATTACAACAATTCTCTTAACACATTGTGTTTTACTCAAACAGGGTGCTTTTACATCCGACCAGTATGTCAAAACATATATATATATTTTTTTAATTAACTCGGGTGACACTACTCTTACAAGAGTAAGACTATTTAGTTGGAGTGGAAAATTGTGGCATATCATCCAAATAAAGTATCGTATTACAATTTGCAAAATAATATAATTGGACTTATTTTCCTTCTTTTTTTTTTCCCCCTAAACACAGCCCGAGTACAGTATGGCACAGAAGGGCATTTTCTAGACAAAACATGTGAGGCCTACCAACTAAAATCCAACACCATATGAATATATTTGTATATATTAACACTTTCAATTTGTGCATATTTTCTCATTTGACAAGATTGCTGGATCGCTATTTGACTGGTGACATTTCAGTCTCTTCTTTCTCTCAACCTCAAGACTTACAACCCCGACTCCAGGGTATTTTTTAATGACATCTACCCCAATTCGGAACTGTAGGGAACCTTCTAAAGTTCTAAATTGTGACATAGTGCAGGGGTGAGGTATAAAAGCTTAAACGTCACATCTTCAGTCACACAACATCTCGCTGACATTGCTCATCCATCGCAAACACATTTGCAATTGTGGGGGGGGGGGGGGGGGGGGATTTTATTTTTATTTTTTTTAAACCAAGATAAACAGATTATAAATTTGCGACTTACTTGTAAAGGGTGACTTTTTCAGAGATGTTGTTCGCTATGAGCACAGCGACCACCAGCCCGTAGATGGCGATGATACCAGCCATGACCACGGGGATGATGGACTTCATGATGAGCTCTGGCCGCATCACGGACATGGCAGCGATGCCCGTGCCGCTCTTTGCCGTCCCATATGCCGCTCCTAGAGCTGGACAGCGAAAGAACACATTCACCACACCGGCCCGCAAAAATACCCATACGACAGATTCTCTTTCTTACAGCGAACGCGCGGGTATTAGGGGTCCTAGACTGGTTTTGAAACCAGTAAGATTTCAACCTTACTTCAGTAACTAGGATCTTTGCCTTCCGTGTGTATATGTTAAATTACCACTCCCAACATTTCCTCATATAGAGCGTCATTTTGCGTGTTGCCATTGATATAGTCCAAAGCCATCGGCTCATTGTCTTAAACCAAGAGCGGAACATCAGCTTGGTCTGTTGACAAACCCTTCGGTCCGATCATTTTCCTTTGTGTGTTTAAATACATAGTCCTCTGGCCCCACACAAATCTGAATAGAAGTTACTGTCCTTCAACATGTGAGGCAGCTGCTAACTAACAGCCGACATATGGTTCGTAGGGGGCTTATTCATTCCCTCGATTCTGACAGTGGACACATGACAAAACAAAAGCCACTGTTATCCAAGCAAATTTCTCAACTCGTGATAAGTGGGTTTCACATGGGTGCAGACCAAGAATATGGGTGTAGACCAAGATCCGTTCGGCGGCATCCCCAGCAAAACCATCTGTCATTTATCTTGGCTGCAAGACACTAGCAACTTCAGAGAACGTACACTAAAGGCCTTGTCAATCATAGCTTCATTATTCCAACGATTGGACTAAAGTATAGACGTATATGGAAGCTTGGTCAAAATCGTATGTGCCCAAGATGTTCTCAGGTTCGGGAGACCACATCTCATCCGTGGCCTAATGCATGGCAAATGGAAAGTCCTTGATGTGCAGAAGGTCGAGAATGACTGGATGTCAACTGTGTCCTAATGTGTAGAGGCCTGTGCGTGACTTCTTCCCTTTCTAAGCATCACGTATTAGGTACATGTCCGCACTGGGTGTGCGCGAAACAACGTGGCGCTGCCTCTTTTATTCGCTCTTAGACCACCGCCTCCACCGCCGTGACCGTAGCCAACGGGCCTTCTCAGACCCGAGACGCGGTCTCGTCGAATGGGCTGCGCGGCCTAATGCGCATCAAACCGAGGGTCCTAAATGTGGAGGATTAAATAAAAAAATAAATGTAAAAAAAAAAAAGAGGTTCAGTGTCACCGATGTGGACGCCCCAGTGATGCATACGTTTCATTTTAATACAATTCGAGAATCAGGTTCGGGGTCCCGGGCAGGGTTTGCCCGTCCGTCCGTCCGTCCGTCCGTCCATCCATCCAGACAGACAGACGCCTCGCCGCGGAGCAGGCCCGACATTGCCGCGCCTCGCCGCCGCCGGAGAGCGGTGCGATCCGTGGAACATCCGTGTAGATGAGGCGCTACACCCCGCACGACGCTTCGCGTGAATAAAATATGTGCGGTCATCGGCGCGCCAGCATCGCCGGCGCGTCAGCGCAGCGTCACACCGGGCCGTCCAGGTCCCCCCCCCCCCCCCCCCATCCCCCGCCCCAGCCCCAGCCTCATCCCTGGCAGGTGCGCGGGGCCGACACCCGGAGCTTAACCTCCGCTAGCGGCTAACGCGTTAGCACGGTTTAGTATCCGAGCGGGCCTCGGCGCCGGCCCGCGCAACGGTCAAGCACGTCGGGTCAAGGCATCCATATATTTGTCCGTGTGTGAGAGTGCGTGTGTGTGTGTGTGTGTGTGTGTGTGTGTGCGACGCCGCCTCTCGGGGCCAGCGCCACTCACCGCTGAACACCATGGCGGCGGAGGCTCCCATCACGGCGAAGAACGAGGAGTACTCGGGGCTCTCGGCAGAAGACATGTTCGCTCCGTCCTTCTCGGGGTGGGGGGGGGTGGATTCGGCTTTACGGCTCAGAGCGCAGGGGGCGGTTTTCTTTTCTTTGCGGCGGGGTTTTTTTTTTTTATTTTATTTTTTCCTTTACCTTGCTTGTTTGTTTGTTTTAGCCCCCGGTTCTTCAGACGCCCCGCCGGCCGGTTCGTTTCAGGAGCGAGCGAGTGAGCGACGCGCGGGCCGAGAGGGGAGACGACGCAGCGGCGGACAGGGAGCACCGGTGTGGCGGAGGAGGAAAATGGCGAGGGGGAAAAAGTCACGTGCTCAGGCGCCTCGGACCGTGCCATTCGGTTGACGTAGAGGGGACGGGCGTGAAATACCTTTCCCATCCTCGCTTGTTTGTTTTGTTTCGATTTTTTTTTCTTTTTTTCTGCGCGCGTCGAGGTGTGCCGTGGCGATCATCTGAGCGAATTCGTGAACTCTTCGCCGCGCAAAGGCCAACGGCGGATGATAGTACGACACGCGGGCCGCGCGGATCTCGACCGGCACGAACGCGCTTGGTACGTTCTGCTGCAAGCGCCGCCGCTTGCGGTGGTGCTGTTGCATCAAAGTGGACGCCGCCGCGTCGGCGATGTCGATGCGTTCCACGTTAAAACGCACGTTTTATGAAGAATTGTTGTTGTGAACGCATGCAAACATGTCACCCCCATACTGCGGAGACGCACCGCGGGGATCAAAAAGTCACATGCGCTACGATCCGTCAGCCTCGGGTTGGTATTACAGTGATGCGTGTTTTTTTTTTTACGCTCCGGGTGGTGCCATCATAATTATTTCTTTATTTGAACAATAAATTATGTTTTTTTTTTCCCCAAAGGTGGGAGCCAGTGTCTCGAGCTTCTCCCATTCACCTATTGTGGATTGCAATAACTGATGTTATGATCCCTGCAATAGATATATATATTTGTATTGCTCCACTTCTCTGGCAATTTGGAAGCAAACATACGGCAAATAGGTCTGTGGTTGGTTAGTCTGCTTTTTTTTATTTATATATATATATATATATATATATATATATATATATTTTATTATCCCATAACATGAATTGCTTTTATTGGAGTACTACAAAAGGGTGCCTTCTGTAATGGAAATAAAATGTTACAGTGGGACGATACAAGCACAATTGATTGATGATAATCGAATTAATCTTAGACAATAAAAGCCAACTGAGATACTAAAGTTACATACTTAACTACAACATGGTCATCTGGATATGTGATGTTTTTACCTTCCAGGAAATATGAACATTTCATTTGATAATAAAACGAAAACTCTTCCCAGAAGAAAGTTCCCCAAAGTGGTCTGCGTTGACCGGACTGTCCACTGGGTGGCGCACGTCCCCCCCCCCTCATCAAGAAAGGGAGGCAGTGAGTTGTCTCCTTCAGCTGATTATGGATCTTGTTGAATCCCAGTTTAACTGCTTTAAGCCTCCTCCCATTGTTCTCTGCTGCTTCTTCCTTGCTTTGTGCCACGGCACCATTGCAAATAAGGGTCTCCCCCTCATCCTTTTCCAGGGGTTTAAATTAAGGTTATAAATTAATGACCACTTCATCTTCATACATAGTATACTTATTTCACATACACCCATGGCCATGACCCAATTTGGGCTTGGGTGTTGGTGGTTTTGTTTACTTCCTTTCTCAGTATGCTTCGGCGGAAGCTGGACCGTGGGACCACCTCGGGTCCCGCTTCTCCATTGATTTGGCTTAAAGAAGTAGTTGACTAGTATTTTCTATCTTAAAGCTTCAATGCTGGCTGCAAATCTACCTTAAATCCCCTCGTTTACATACATTCCTCCGGGACTTACAGAAAGTGCTCATCGGGCAAGGAAGTTGATTTTCTCACAAATGAAAAGTACGTCTCATATAAAGTATATCATATCATAAAGCAGTTTCATAAAAAAAAAAAAAAAAAGAAAAACCCACATGAATCTCAGATTCAGACACACAGCATTTAAAACACAAGTTCAGGTTATAACATACACTTTAATGAAAGCAGACATAAAATCAAACATAAATAAGCTACTTATCCCTAAACAATTGTTGTCTACCATTTTGCACTAACCATTGAGTAAATGTATTCGTAAGGGCTGATCCGTATTAGGGTATACACACACACGTCTTCTCAGATCGAACACTGAAGCAAAGAAGGTAAAAGTGGCTATCCCAGCTTTACAGTGGAAACGCTAGATGTCAACCACAGAGCGATGATTTAACACATCTCACCAAACACTGCATAGACACACTGTCCCTACCCACAAGTAACATGTTCACCCACAGGCAGAATGCACTCATACTCCATGATTACATTTCGTCGCAAAATAAATGCATCCTTTTACAGAATTAACTTGAGACCTGATTGCCTTTTAAACAGAACATGACCAGTTAAGCCTTTTAAAAACAATAAAAAGTGAACTTTGTCAATGCAGAATTAAAAAAAAAAAAAAAAAAAAAAAAAAATTCTCTTATTGCACTAAGTATTCCCCACCACTGCCAAATGCAACCGTTAAATACGGCGAGATGTTTTTAGCATTAGGGGTTTGTTAAAGATGCACCC
Organism: Zeus faber; assembly: GCF_960531495.2. NCBI lineage: Eukaryota > Metazoa > Chordata > Actinopteri > Zeiformes > Zeidae > Zeus > Zeus faber. The sequence goes on from NC_137205.1 coordinate 20,149,930, forward strand.
ATTGAAGCGCACCTAAAACTCAAAAAGGCAAACCTGTGATTGTATTCAACTTCTTCTAAGATCAAATCATTTGAGGTTTAAAACCCTTTGCCGGCGTCACTCTGACGGAGCGGCGCCGTTATGTGGTTGCTGATAAGGTTGTACCACTTAAAACAACACACGCACACTTGCACACACGCAAGCGCACACACACCCCCCCCCCCCCCCCCCCACACACACACACACACCTGTGTGTCTCCCCATGCCATCTTTCACGCACTAGCCCTACACTTCATTCCATGTCCCAGCGAAACTACCAGTCGGCATATCAATACAAGCAAATGTGCTCTTGTAGATGGAAAAAGAAATACACGAAGAAGGTCAGAGGAAAAAGGCATCACATGCTATTGTTGGCGAAGCCAGAGGAGGTGAAAGGGTGGCACAGAGCGATGGCTGGTGTGCGGGTAGAGGAAGCTACGCTGAAACCCTTTTTTTAGACCGAAAGCGGGGTGGAGCTCTGGAAGGGGGTCGTGAACAGAGTTTGAGTTCGCCCTCGCTCAGTCCCAGCCATTGTCCTTTATCATGTGAGAAAGCTCGATGATGAACTTCCCCTCCTTGTATTTCTGACTCAGCTCGAAGGCTTGCTCCTGCACAAGGGGACGAGGAATGAGTTTTGGTTGAGGCACGCAGTGGGTAAAATTGTGGTCGAAACCTTGGGTTCTCAACTGGTGGGTCCCCATCCCAACCCTGGGTCACAGGGTGGTCATTTTGAGTAGGGCGTCGGTGTATACGTCCACGTGGTCAAAGCAATTCTATTTTTCCTGATGTTAAAATTTGACCCTTCGGCATTTTATTGCCGCCTAGATAAAACCGAATTTTGGAAGCTAAGGAAATTAGTTTGTATTGTTTTAATAGATTTTTATTTAATTCGATTTCAAAGCCCTTATTCGACACATTTTTAAATGTGCGTTTTTAAACATACAGGAAAGCATTGTGAATTAATGAATTATTAATGTAGTTTAATAAAATGCTTAAAATCGTTCATATTTTTCATTATGTTTGGGTCGTGATTTAAAGACTAAGGACAAATCTGCATCCTTAGATCAGTTGAGAACCACTGACGTATATTATATGGGGTAAAAATAAGCTGATGGTAGAAAAAAAAAAAAGTAATTTGGTCAAGACCCATAACTGAAAATTGTAACCATTCTTATTAGTTTCACAAATAGTGATAAAAGAGGTGATCATTTGATAAAATGTGCTTAGATTAAAAATGACATAAAACAACAGCTGTGTGGTGGTGTTGGAAGTTTGCGATCCAAGTCAGAAATGGTGCTTCAAAATAAAAGCACGGCGTTGGAACTTCGGCACCCAGCAATTTTTTTTGTATCGATCCCTGAAGAAGTGGACGTGTACACCCACGGCCCACTAGAAAAGGGACCCAGTGACCCAGCTTTGGCCCTCGACCCACCAGTCAAGAACCACCAATCTCATCGGCATTGTGCAAATTAAAGTACTTTTCAAAATAAGAGTTCTGATTCACACGACGCTGAATGGCTGCGAACACTTACATATTTCCAGCCCAGCGTAGTGTGGCAGTTCTCACAGTAGATGTCCGCCACAGCGTGGAGCCCCGTTAGTAGTAACCGCTCCTCAGCGGGCCCGCAGCCCACATTCACTCTGAAAGCACCAGAGGAAGAACAACCGTTTAACACGTCGCGCATGCAGTGGCCTTACAACATAACCATCCTTTGATGTCGAGTAAACAATGTTTATACTGTGGGGTAGGGGGTGGGCGATACTGACACGATCAAATCTCAACACATTTTCTATTTTTTTGGACTGTATGCTAGGACAATCCAAGTTCCAAAAATTGCGTTACTTCACCATATTGCAACCTTAAAGACAACGTTTAACTATATCTTGATATTACGATCGTGATATCGATATAAGAACGAACAATTCTACATCATCTTGTCATATTGTTCAGGGAACAGACTCGGACCTTGATGTCCCAGAAGTCTTAAAAGCTGTGTGTCGGTGTAAATCATCTGAACGTGACCTAGTTAGCGTTGGGTAAACAGAACTAGTACAAACAACTTTCCTTACATTGTCACACCGGCTTGAAGAAAAACAAACACATTTCCAAATGTGAAGTCAAGCCTTTAAAACAAGCTCTGTGTAAGAAAATGGAAACAGGCATGAAGTGAATGAAAAAAAAAAAATATCTACAGTGAAGCTGTAGAGAACCTGATTTAACGAGGAGGCTCTAAATGCCTCCGAGGAGGTTTTCGGGGGGGTAAGGCCCTGCATCCACGACCTATTGACCCGGGAAAACGTGACCCGGTTTGGTTTTCACCTGACTTCAAGGTCCACTGAGGGACCACAACAGTCTATTGACTAATGTGCTGTGTGTAAACAGAGCTGCCATACTGGGGATTCGGTTTCTAAGAACCAGAGCAATTAAAGGAAGGTGTATAATGAAAACAGAGCTCTAGATCCTGGATTCCCAAACTTATTTTTCCCTATGTCAAGAGCCCACAAAGGACATGTACGCGTTAGGACAAATATTCCTTTTTGAATTCATGCACGTGTCAAGGAGTTGGATACGGCAGACTTTTGTTCATCAGACAAGGTCAATCCTCCAGATTTTGTGAAAGATCACTGATGGGATGGTAATAATAGTCAATGAATAGTGAATGTGCTGTAAGATGGGATGGTTAAAAATGTCACCAGGTGATGTAAATTAAGCACATTGTACACACCCTTAAACTGGTTCTACTTTTCCCTAACCACACTCTAGCCTTTAATAAAGTTTTATCTGCATTCACCTGCTTTTTTTTCCTTTTCCTCCATGTTTACTTTTAGATTTTTATTTTTTTTCAGTTCTTTGCCCATATAAGGGGCCAGGGAGATTTCATCAACTTACCCTATAAATTTGCAATCCCTTTTGATACTCCTGTGATAAAGCCCTGCATAAATAACCTTTACTTGGTCAAAGTACCACTATCCCAGCTTTGGGGTACAACACTGAGCTTAGTCAGCTCAGAGAACAGCACTGTTTATCCACACTGTCGGTGGCAGTGGATTCCAAAGGCCACTTTTCTCCATTAAATGTTCCATCTTGTGGTGTTCAAAAAGGTTAATAAAATAAGGCGAGCGACTGAAAGATACTCACACAGAGTTGAAGAGATAGGCCCGGCCCTGACTCCCCTGGAAAGACTGAGAAACAAGGAGAGAGAGCAAGTCAAAACAAATGATCCACACACAGCCCTCTGATTTAATCGTTGCAAGTGAGGTGTGTCGCTGGTGTTTCTGGTTAGTTTGGTACTGAGCTCAGGTTCAAGATTATGTGAGAAAATGCCAACATTTCAAACGATTGCTATAGAGGAGTCGCGGTTCAATATATCACAATATAAGATAAGATAAACCTTTATTAGTCCCACAACGGGAAAATTTGCATCAATAGAGCTATACAGGTACTCCTCAGTCAATGACCGAGTTCCGATCCTACAACCAGGTTGTTAAGGAAATTGGTCGATATGCGAGGACCCATGTTATTTCATGGTAAGGGGGCGTGGCCATTGTGAACGCTAGTGTAGTGAATACTGACAGACTGCGGGAGCGAGACTAAGACTGCGAACGGGGATGAGATGAGATGTATACAGTGTATATAAATGTATATAGTGTTTACAGTATTTAAAGGGTGATGCGTGATGAGATGCTTGACGCTGAGACACAGCGGTATTGTACACAGCGTACAATACAGACTGGTCAGAGAGCTGGTCGTAAGTCAGAACGGTCGTTAAACAGGTAGGTCGTTAAGTGAGGAGTACCTGAACTATTAATACAGTGGTTGGTTTGATACCATCAACAAATGCCCTTATTGTAAGTGGCCTTGGACAGAAGCGTCCACTAAATTAAGTAATGTAATGTAATATGGCAGTATGTATGTTTCATTTTGGCTGAAACCCAAAATGACCTGATCTGAGGACACAAAGTATTATGTTTGTGTCAAAATGTTCAGGAAGACAACGGAGGATTGGCATTCATCGTGGAGTTACAGGGGTTGAATACAGGACAAAGAACTACACACTTTGTGAATAGCTCCATATCACCCATATATTTAAATAGCATTTCTCGAACATTGACAATCAATTGTTCAAACCTTTTGACGTTCTCCTACGGCCGTACCTTTGAGATGAGGTCGTCGTGGTTGGCAAGATGTGCACGGCAGTGGACGCAGCTGTAGCGGCGGTGGCAAGAGTCCAGGTACGCCTGGAATGTCTTGGCCTTTGTTAGCTTCACCATGTCTGGCAAGAGAGGAAAGAGGAAGAGGAAGTTGGAGACGAACAGTTCTTCTTGCTTTATGTGTCTGCAATGCATCTCTGGCCCTTATTATCGACTATGCAAAAAGACAGATCAATGCAGTTTTGAGCATAGGGGAAGGGGGGGGGGGGTTGTCTCAGGCTGTAGATCTGTGTTCTTTGTAGACAAGGAAGCCGGGGCGGTGAGACAACACAGAGCAGCAGACAGGAGCCTCAAATAACCCAAACAAGTCTGATGACAGGGAAATGACTCGCCTGAACAGGAAATAATTTGCGTTCCTTACAGAATGTTTGCAGTTGTCAGAGAGTTAAGTTTAATACATTTAAAGACTCGTTTTAAGAAGGTTTCTAAACTATCTTAAATAAAAAAAGAGCAATCAACCAGTGTCACCAGAGGAATCCACTTGTATGACTAGAAGATTAGTGAAGAGTAGTTCACAAGTTGCCTCTGAATGTTATCAAAAACAGGTCGTGCAAGAGAAGCACACGCCTTCCTTTTCAACCGGTCTGCCATTCCCTGTTGATCCGGTATACAAAGGTGATCATGGTTGAGCTTCATGTTCTTATTACTGCACATAAATTCGATGTCATATGCGATATGAGTGCATTACTGAGTCATGTCAGTATGAAAACAAACAAGTCTGCCAGAAGCAACACAATGCTGCAGGATAGACATGTACAGACATGTACACACGTAATAACCAAGTCGGAAATAGGGGGAAATGACAGTAAACACAAACAATAAACCCCGCTCAACTATACACGCTGCCAAACCTGGGAAATAGAGAATTAAATCCGAACATATGCTGTGTGTACAGTACCTGGGTGGAAAACAAAATGGCTATGAGCGGAAAAACAACACAATGCACATGTCGTGGAGTTCCCGGTGAACGCGGCGTCCTTAATTCGGTGTATTTAGCCAGCAACCCGCAGCTAGCAGGACGAATGCGCATTGCGGGGCATTCTCCCCCTCGGTGTCTACTGACCTGCTATCCGTACGGAGCTTCGCGGTAGACCAGTTTCACCACCGACGGGCGGGTTAGGTGACCGGCATCCAACGGGGAACCGCGGCTGGCCCAGGTCGGTGTTGCGGCACTGAGCTCGGGGTCCAGCTAGCTGCTTAGCTCGTTCGCCACGCGGGTCCCGTCGCTGACCTCGAAACGCTTGGCAGCCCCCAAGAAAACGCTGTAACGTACCCACAACCGGCGACCTATTTTAATATTATTATTATTATTATTGTTGTTATTATTATTATTATTTACCGCGATATCCTCATTAAAATGGATGTTAAAACGCGTTCAACTGCAGTGATACCGCTGTTTCCTTGCCAGTGGCGGGAGAGCGGCGCTTTTTGTTTACCAACACACACACACACGCACACACGCACGCACACACTGGAGGAAGTGGGGAGCGCCGCGCGGTGTGCAAAACAAACCGCCACCGACCAATCGGGTGCCGGGATCTGGCGGGACGGAATATAGGTCAGCCAATTGGAGCGCGGCTCTCATGTGTGTCTCCTTATGGCTGCGGAGGTTTTTGGGAGCCCGGCTGATTACCCAACACATTACTCCAAACAAGGTCAAAGGAGTTGATTCCCAAAGATCATTTATAGATATAATTAGTTTAGCCGTTTCATGAAGAGCTACAGCAACAAAAACAAAACACCGAATCAATTGAATTGCCCTCGGAAGTTTTTACGTGTCCAATGCTTTTGGTAAAACGTTGTTATTATTATTATTATTATATAATTGTGCAATAGAAAATTAAAATAATAAAACTATAATTAAAAAAACCCAAAACATTTCTTGCTTGCCAAATCTTTCACATTCACAGGGCAACTGTACTTTGGCCATTTTTACAATTTTAGAAAGACGCTGAGCACTGTTTTAATAACTATTTTTACGCTACTATAACATGAGCTACTCTAGATGTCCTGTGTCAAATAACAACAAATCAAACAATAAGATAATACAATAAAAAAATAAAAAATAATTGTGCATTCCTCCTCTTCAAAGCACTCCTCCTGTGGCCACATGAGATGCATTTGTCTGCAGGGCCCTTGAAACCAGAGCCCTGTTCCTAACAGCCTCACAGGCCTCATTCTGAATTGATCTATTCTACTTATTCCATTAACTCACACGTCACACTGCAATGCACAGAAGGCCCGGTAAGAAAAACAGCCTTTGTTTTAGCAACAAGCTGGTTGATTGTTACTGTTTTAGCAACAAGCTGGTTGATTATTATCACAGTAATATGCTTGGACTTTGACCGTGATGGCCTGGGAAAATGAGGAAGAAGGTAGAATATACTGCAGACATACAGTAATAACGATTAAAGATTCTTCTTCTTCTAGTTCTGTGCATAGATCTGCTGTTCAATGTCACCCTTCTGGTACACTGTTAGTTGCAAATGAAAAAATTGATGGGTTTTAATGCAGGGGTCCAAAAACTATGCCAGTCTTAGAAAACTACGCACAACAATAACACGTTGGTGTGGGAGGAGTCCAAACATATCAAAAAGTCAGCATTTCGCAACACAACTTTATTTAAATGTTTGTTTTTCTTCTCTTCCCCTTTATCCATAACAACACCCGTTATGAAAATAAATAACACCACCCATCGACTCAAGAGAAATTCAAACACAATCTAGACCAATGTGAAGTTTATATTTGTTATCGCTTAATGGTGACACGGTCCAACTGGGTAAAACATTCACTCTCACCACTGTTAAATTCTGACTGAATGTTTCTTGAAAACAACAGCTATTCATAAAATATGGGCATGCCCCAAAAAAAGAATGATCTACAGTATACACTCAACTACTGTTGTATTATTGATTAGGACTAAATTCAACATTATGTTATTGAGTAGGTGAGTACCAGAATTCTAATTATTTCAGTCGTCCATGGCGTCCACCCCCATTTTCTCGCTTTCAACTGTGTCACAATTGAGTCTTGAAAGGAGCAGAAGTATTGACTTTGACTCATATTTTGTAAACTTTCAGACCCTGTCACAGAAGTGTTGACTTGTTTGATTGCGCAAGGTTTGAGGGGAGACCTTTCACGTTCACTTCATTCGTACAACATTCATAGAAAAAACACACAAATGGACCATGTGAACCATGTGATATTATTTGCGAGTGGAGCTTGAAGGACATTTGAGCATTTGGGGGTGGGGGGCGTCCTCCGCCGGTCAGTCCTGGCCCCTGTGTGCGGAGAGGTAGTTTGAGAGAACGGAGGGATAGTCCGTCATCACCCCCGTGGCTCCGATGTCGAACGCGGCCTTGATGTCCCGCTCTTCATTGCACACGAACAAATGCACCTGGAAAACAGGCATTTACAGGTAATTTAAAGGAGGTTTAATGCTCTGTCAGTACTCTCTTTGCAAGTTTTCTTTCTTACAAGCTTTACATAGATAGATTAATGGATCAATAGATCGATAGATAGAAAGGCAACAATAATAAAGCAATGGAATACAAAATATACAACAATAAAATAATGTATAAAAAAAAACAATAATATAGTAGTAAAAAATAATAGTTGACTGTCCAAAATAAAATATGACAATATACATTAAACCTCGTGATAAACAACAAATGTAACCGAAAATACAACAGGAAAACAATAACATTTTGAAATAGATGTGACCCCGAAAAATAAAACGAAAGAATTAGGCCATATACAATAATTAACTAAAGAATGAACCAGGTAGCTGAATGCAGAGATGTGACTTATGTACAATAAACCAAATGACAAAATATTAAATATAAGTGGACAAAAATGAACCTAAAGGTACTGAAGTATACAATGCCTACTGTTCATGCTGAAACAACAGTAGGTTTTATATATATAGAGTGGGTTATATATATTTTTACATATATTGAATGGGTTTTATATATTATAAATAGAGTAACGGGTCTAATGCTCTATCTACAGTATCTATCCATCTGCGGTATCCATCTACATATATTTATCCATCCATCCATCCAAAATATATTTCCCAGCAGGGTATCAAACCCAAGATTGCCACCACTCCAAACCACGATCATTTGCGGTGGAACAAACAGAGGTTTCAAACCTTTCACCGGTTGCTGAACAGGAATGTGGATCCAGGAATATTCCCTAAATGACATTGTGCGACCTGCACACATGGAAAAACTTGCACAAACTCACAGTCACTTCTGTGCTCATCGAGATAATTCAATTAAGGGGGAGGGTCTGGAATGTTTTTTTTTTGTTGTTTTTTTTTTCGCTCTCCTGTTCTAGGAGCCTTGGAAAAGAGCGGTGCGGAGAGTAATGGAATGTCAATATGTCATGTATTGGCATCTAATCTCTACGGCAACCAGCAATAAACTTATAAATAAAATCATCACCAACACTACAGGCCACTCGCTGGCGTCAACAAGACAGAGTGAAGGGAAAGTGTCTACGTGCTCAGTCGACCTGTTGTCAGAAGGCGTTTGCTGCAGAACGAGTGCGGAGAAATGGTTTCAGTTCCCGGTGAGTGGGCGTGGCAGCTTGGTTAATGATACGTCACATGTTTGCCAAGTCACATTTTGACAAAAGCTTGAAATTTGGACTTTTGGTGCTCAAATCTTAAAGTAATGCGTCAAAGAGGTATGGTGGTGAGTGACCGAGGAGTCGATTTATTGCTGTGTGGAGGACCCAAAAACATATTTGCGTGTTTTGTAGGCTTTTGATCTATAAACTTTATGTACCGGGTGTTTCTCGAACTATTCATATTCGCACAATCTGGTGACAAACTGACAATTCTGAAGGTATTATACCTGAATTCCACGGGCTGCAAGATGGTTAAAAAGACTCTTCCTCATTGTTAACCTGGGAAGAAGGAAATCAGCAAAGAAATACACAAATGTAGGAGAAATAAGAAAAAATATTCTTTAAGTTATTTGTTGTTTTTTTTGTGTCCCACAGCGACAGTGGGAGAATAATGCTCTTTTGTTTCTGTTAAATCGTTCCACTCACGTTTGTAAGAGGGAGATGACCACCCTGCTTTTCAGGACTCGCTGCGTCGGGATGAAGGTCCTTCGTTGATCATAGAACGAGATGGAAAAACATCAGCACGCGCTTCCCAGACATGCACGCTCCTCACGTGTTCACTGTCATATCCAACTCCAACCAGAGCAGAACCAGAGCAGCACAAGCAAGATAAGAGCCATAAAAACCCTGGTTTAGACTGTAATGTAAGCAATAAACCTAATATATATATATCACACTGTGGAAATAGTCTGGGATTATTTAACAGGAATTGTAATGTAATACACATACGCGTAAATAAATAAGTGAATGAATAAATTAACGAACTAACAAATAATTAAATGAATAAATAAAGTATACAGTACACAGTTACTACCCAAACCCTGAACAAGTGGTCATCTTTAACTAATATGATTTTAAATATTAACACAGGTCGTGACGTTATTATCTTTTAAAGTGTATGTACTGTACTGTAAAAACACACACACACACACACACACACACACACACACACACACACACACACACACACACACACACACACACACACACACACACACACACACACACACACACACACACACACACACACACCTGTTGAAGACGCACGGAAGGTAGAACTGCAGGAAACTCTCCCCCAGCGGGACGAAGGGCAGCAGGCCGGTGTAGAAGAGCAGGAGGAGCACAACGCCTCGACCTATGCTGAAGCCGTACGGCATGGAGGGGTTCTGTGTGTGTGTGTGTGTGTGTGTGCGTGCGTGCGTGCGTGCGTGCGTGCGTGCGTGCGTGCGTGCGTGCGTGCGTGCGTGCGTGCGTGCGTGCGTGCGTGCGTGCGTGCAAGAGAAGAGCGAGGAAAGTTTACTACTACCAACATTACTCTACCTATTCTTGTGTAATCTTGATATTGCTGAAAATATCCGAATACTTAACTATATTCACTGGTAAATTCAAGTAATAATGATGCTAAAAGACACTTGACACTAAAATCAATCATAAAGAAAACAGTTAAGAACTTAATGTGAGAGACTTTGAAAATTCAAACCGATCAAGAATGAAGCTATTCTTGATCGTCCTCATATTTGATCGTCCTCATAAATGCCATTCATTTTTTATTGTACCCTAAAGGTTATGTACCGTTTCTCTGCACTTCCTCAGGATACCGGAGTGAACAGAGGCCCAGACGCTGATGTCCTCTCTGCCGTAGCGACTGACCAGCTCAGACACCTGCACACATGATGATGATGATGATGATAATAATAATAATAATAACCTTTATTTGTCTAGCACCTTGCATACATGACATGCCACTGAAAGTGCTTTATATTAATAGAAGGCCATCAAATATAAAAAATAAAAGCAAAGAAAACAAGCAAAATCCGTAGAATAAAAATACTGTAGGTAAATATTACACTAATTTCCGATGTGGGTCGTCAATTTAGGCTCAGGAGGATCACGACCATTCCTCAGCAAATGGATTATCATCATCATAACAATAGACTTCCACGCAGGGGTGGGGGAAGTCAAAAACAACACTTAATTATCAGTGTAAATACAGCTCTTCGGAGAACACTATCTCTTATAAAAATAAAAGCACTTGTTTTGCTGCAAAGCCACATTCCATCCCTAAATTAGTGCAGTGACCTCCATTGTCTGCGTTTAAAGTGTTGGTCCAGTGTCGGGAACGTTGCACTAATGGTTTCCTGTTATTGTCAGCAGGCTCATGTGGAGAAGTTGCATTTTCTTTGAGTGTGTGTGTGTGTGGGGGGGGGGGGGGGGGGGGGGGGGGGCTGTGGATTCTTCAACATGGGACGCAAAAGCAAAAGTAAAATATGTTTTTACAATTTGAAAGCCTGCTCCACCTTCTGTATCAGCCGCTCGTTGTCCTCCTTGATCTCGATGTTGACGGGAACGTTTGGGAACTTGTCGAACACCTCCTCCAGCCGAGCCAACTTCCTGTCCGAGCCGCTGCTGTAGTGACCTCCAGAGCAACAAGGGAGTTAGACTGCAGCCCTGAGAAATTTATGCCCTGAGAAACTTTATGAAGTTCTACATCATGTCTTAATATAAACGTAAAGCATTTACACGTTTACAGCCGCAGACCAAGGTACAGAAATTGATACAAGCGTCCATAAAACAAATTCATAAATCAAAAATTATAAATGAATAGCTTCAATAGATAAAAAAAAGTTTACATTTATTTCAGTGCATCTGAAAATCATAGCCAAATCAAAGTACACATACTGATACAAGTAACAATAACATACATTTATTTTTCTAATTTGCAATTTTGAAGGCATCTGAAAATCAATACCCATCCACGGAAACACACATGCACGCACGCACACGCACGCACACACACACAATTGGATCTAAGGTGGAAAGTGATAAACACCTGCATAGAACGTGACCTCCAGTCTCTCCTTGTACGAAGGCAAATCCTGCAAGACGTGAGAAGCCGTTATTACAGCACAACGCCTCACTGCACTTCTCAATCAATGACCAATAAAGGTCGTATCAATATTGTATGTATTCATATTATATTGATTATAACACACACATTATCCAATCCAATTTGTTGTGACATGTTGACATTATCTGGAAACCGGAGGCATGCAAACTTAATTTAACTTCCGGTAAAACATTAAGAGCAATGAGAAGCTTTCCCCGTGAGGTCCTTATCTAGGATGAGTTACTGAGGGAATACACAGCGTGGGTGGAACTGACGCCACGGTTACCATGGTTGCGGTTTATTCAATCATCTATTGTGTCTGTTTATATGTTGTTCTATATTGTTTGAGGCGAGTTTGTTGCATTAGAAAGATAGGATGTACGGTCAATGACAATGAAGTAACATAACGAAAACATAGATTCACTGACCACAATTTATGCCAGGGGTGATGAGTGAGAATTTTTGTTTTGTCGATATTGGTACATGTTTATAAAAATACATCAAATTAATATAAAGTTTATAAAATCATGAAATAAAAATAATTGTATTTTTAAATATGTAATTAAAATACATGTTTTCTTATAAATATAATAATTAATATAATAATTAATAAGTTACAAATCAAAAACGAATTAATTGAAATAAATGACAATAAATGTATTTATAAATGAAATAAAAAAATAAATATATTCTAACATTTATTATAACTTGATTATGAAATATAAATATGCCTTTGCATTGGTGTGCCGCTCGGACCTGCAGGTTGACAGCGGAGACGTCCACGCCTTGCCCCGTCTGCCGCAGCAGGTTCTCGTCATGTGACACCACCACGTGACCGTCGCGGGTCATGTGACAGTCCAGCTCCAGCAGCCCCGTGCCAAGATCCACTGCACTGCAGGGAGATAAGACCCAACGCAGTGCTTTACGTCCAATACACACTGGTATGCTACAGTCTTCTCATGCATCTTGTTGTTTTCACGTGCAATGTGCTTCCAAGTAAAATGACACCTGACACAGGACTCTGCTGATGTCACCTGACACCACATGACGTCACGCACAATGTAACACCAGCTCCATTTCGCTGCTATACACTCACTTCACATTTTATTCGGAACACTATATTAATAACTGTGTAGGGCCTCCCTTTGCCCTCGAAACAGCCTCAATTCTTCTTGGCACGGAACCCACAAGATGTCGGAATCATTCCTTTGAGATTGTGCTCCATGTTGACATGATCGCATCACGCAATTCCTGCAGGTCTGTCAGCTGCACATTGATGCTGCGAAATCTCCTGTTCCATCACATCCCAAAGGTGTTCTGCTGGATTGAAATCCGGTGACTGGGAAGGAAATTTAACAACATTGAACTCATTGTCGTGTTCATGAGACCAGTTTCAGACGACTTTTTCTTTGTGACATCATGGTGCATTATCATGCTGGAAGTAGTCGTTAGAAGATGGTCAGTTGATGCCATGAAGGGATACACATGGTCAGCAACAAAACTCGAATAGGCTGCGGCACTGAAGCGATGATTGGTTGTTATCACTGGGCCCAAAGTGTGCCAAGAAAAAGTTCCTCACACCATTAGACCATCACCACCAGCCTGGACTGTTGGTACGAGGCAGGTTGGGTCCATGGATTCATGCTGTTGGCGCTAAATTCTGACCCTACATCAGTGTGCCTCAGTAGAAAATCGAGATTCATCAGACCAGTCTACATTTTTCAAGTCTTCTACTGTCTAGTTTTGGTGATCCTGTTCCCACTGCAGCCTCAGCTTCCTGTTCTTGGCAGAAGTAGAACCCAACGTGGTCTTCTGCTGTTGTAGCCCATCCGCCTCAAGGTTCCACGCGTTGTGCATTCTGGGATGTTGTTCTGCTCACCACAATTGTACAGAGTGGTTATCTGAATGCGTTTTCAGACCTGTGGTTCGTTTGCTTCGTTCCGATTCAGGGAATAATATATAAAAATGTTGCACTTGGACCGTGTTCGTGTTCACACTGCAGCGCCTAACAGCGGACCGGAACGCCACGCGCTTGAAAAAAACGTTTTGTGATTGTGGCCATTCTGAGTAAAACTCTTGAGACTGTTGTGCATGAAATATCCCAGGAGAACAGCGGTTACAGAAATACTCAAACCAGCCCACCTGGCACCAACAATCACGCCACGGTCGAGAACAGTGAGATCACATTTTTCCCCGATTCTGACAGTTGATGTGAACGTTAACCGAATCTGCAGGACTTTACTCATTGCACTGCAGCCTCATGATTGGCTGATTAGAATATTGCATGGATTAGTAGGTGTACAGGTGTTCCTAATAGAGTTCTCAGTGAATGTATATAAAGAGCAAAATATAAAATCATCAATAAAATAGAGATTGGTGCAATAATTGATCAACATGGTTATCGAGCAAAGTAATGGGCCAGGAAATAAGCATATTTTGCAAAGCAGAGAAGACAACTGATTTGATTGTTCAGTTTGCTCAGTGGAAAGGGAATCAATAGGATATATACGGCTGCATAGTTGATTCGTAAGGTATATTATAGCTTTGAGTCAGATAACAACAAAACTGATCTGTGCTGTAACTTGCTGTATCACGGCGTCCTGTGCTCCTTCCACTCTTATATTTTCACTTACCGTACTTGTGTTAACCTTCACCCAAGCATAACTATGTTCAACAACTGCAAATGGCTTACAGCATTTTCAGCAAGACAACATACAGCAGATAAAACAACATAAGGGACTGGTATGCTTTAAAATAAGGCTAAAGGTTGTCGACATGGGGTCCGTTGACCCCCAGGGGTACTTCAAGAATTCTGCAGGCGTCCGCAGCTAAATGGATAATAGTTTAAACTTCACCATTATTCCATTTATAAGACATGAGCACCGTTAAGGGAATCACTGGCTGTAGCACAATGTGTAGACCTACATAGCAGTTTATCTTTCTTGCATTACTTAGGGTTCAACCCGTTCTCACGCTTTTCCGTGATCATAGTCACGAAAATTAATCTATTGAATCGTGTTCCAGAGTACGATTGTCCAACTTTTATTGTGCTACACAGAACGAAATTTATCAATAACCAGTTAAATCGTATCTATGATTGAAATTCATAATGAGGATATGAACCTATATCCTTATTCTCGCCCAACCTTGAACTTAATCGACCATTCAGAGAAAAAGCCAAACCAGTATCCCGCTTTTTTTTTTACGAGAGTCAGAACGAAATTTCAACCCGTGCATTTTTAAATTTGAATACATCCATGGCTCTCTTTCTAGCATCACTCACATCGCCATTTGCTTTTTTGGAAAACAGGTTGTATGGGAAAGAAAGTAGTAGAAAGTTATTTTTCTTTGATCTCGGTCTTAAAATATTCTCTCCTCCGGAAGAAAATAAACACAGAGTGAGAACATGTGAAACAGAGGGGAGGGATATGAGAGCAAAAAAACATGGACGGACACGGGTGTTGAGTTGTTCATGGTTATTCGGCGCGGCCGGTAATTTCTTAGTGCTACAGTTTGTTTTTCTTTGCGAGTCCTTTGCTGACTTTGACCAGGCGGCTGGGCCACGGGGTTGGGGACTCACTGTGTGAAGGCCTCCATGGTGTTCTCGATCCTCTCTCCGCATCCTGACAACAAACAAAAAAAGGGCCCGGCGTCAACATGTGGGAGCAGCAGGGGGTTCCCCAAACGCTGTTCCCCCGGCCCCAGGGATGCACTCAGGGCTGCACTCAGGGCTGCTATCAACCCTGCAAACACATTCTGCTGATTTATGCTCTTAAATAAGAGGAATTTGTCATGGCGAGGATAAGCATTAACAGAACAGTCTGAAAAATAGTACTTATTAAATGGAATAAAATAAAATAAAATAAAAATAGCAAAATATAGACAAATTGCCAAAATGACAGAACAGAAAAAGCCACACAAACAATATATAGAAATGTCATTCTATGCACATGATCAATTATTGATCCAGGCATATAGGGTGTAAAGTATTAAATATTAGAATAGGTATAAATATTACTATGTGCTAGTTATTACAGGGTCTGGTTTTATATTCATAAATTGTTCCGAAATTGCACAAGTAGCATGGATATTGCACAAAAATGTAATTTAGTCCAAAGAGTATATATTCATGTGAGAGATCTGGCACCGCAGGGCGTCACGGTTGTTGGTGTGTGGAATTTGAATTCGCCATAGAAATCAATGGACTTCCAGTTGGTTGTTGTCGTGTGCCGGATTTGGTGTAAAGCCGGCTTTAGGAGCAGTCAGTGTTCATTTAAAATCCCTTTGAGACCGTTGTGTAGCCCCGCGACAAAAGGCTATAAAACCATGAAAGTACCATGAAAACGTGTTTTAACGGCGTCTGATCGTTTTGTGGGTCAAAGTGAAACATAGAAAGTTAGATAGAAAAATAGTTAGACCAGGAGTCTGTACTTCTTTCACAAATACATATTTTTTTATAAACGAGTGTGAAACCCCTCAGTTCTGTGTACGATTAAGGTAGTATGACCACATTTTGAAACCCCCAAACCGGGACACTTAAGTGTACTGCACGTTTGGCACTCGGTTGGGGGAGGGGTGTAAGAGAGTGTCTGAGAGAGTGTCCCTTTTACGCATGGTGCGTTTTTTTTTGTTTTCGTTCAATAAGGTAACCGAGAGGCACGGGGACGTGCAGTGGAGTGGGCCCTGCACATCCACACATACACACCCCTGAAAGCACACAATCCACAGCGAGCGGGTGGGCGTATTGATGACCACGCCCACTTCTCCGGTGGGATCTTCGTGCACGCTCTTTTCTGCTTGCCTGTATACAGTATTTAATATAAGTAAGAGCTGAAAACAATTATAATATTATTTTAATAACGTTGAAAACCGGGACATTTGAGAGTTTTGCAGATATCTGTCGGGACCCGGGACACACAGCTCGAAACCGGGACGGTCTGGTCACCGTAGGTTAGGGTCAGCTGTTTGGGTAGTTTCTTTTACAACCGGGCCTGATGTGCATTAGCCCTGCAACTCAAATCGGACTATTCTGTATTTGGCCCACGATGCCGTCGCGGTCAAAATAAATTCCTGAAGAGTTCCCGAAGAGATTGTTTGCGCACCATCGGTCTGGGAAGGGTTCCTATAAGCTCCGGGGCTCGAGTGAAACGGTCAGGGACGAAGAGAGTGAGCGTCCGTCCTGCCGAAGCCGCGCCGAAAGCAAAGTTGCTGATTGATCCAGGAAGTCGAAAAGGAACCTCCAAGGACCCGCAGGTCAGCGGCAGTAAACGTGATCCACGGAAAAGCAGCGACGGGGAGCCCCCCTGCTCACAAGGAAGAAGACGAATGTTCAGCTCTTTTGACTACAATCGCTCTAACGTAAGAAACTAGAAACAGGATGTCGCGTCGCTTCTCATTGGCAACCGGCTGTAGCCAATGTTACTCTCACGGATGTACTGCGGCGTCGGCAATAATTAAAAAAAAGAGGAGCTTTAAGGTTTTTAAACAAAACACGCAAAAAAATACATATATTACGCGCTAACGTGGATTTCACGTTTTCAGAAAGGAAATTTAACATCTTAGCATGGATATAACCCAAAACGTTGACTTTTGCAAAAGTGTAAAACCCTATAAAACTGCTCAAATACAGGGTTTTTACGACCCCCCCCGTACAACAGGTAAAGACTCTATCATGAGCTTCCCATTTAAGGAAAAAAGGAGAATCAACACTATCTCATGGCTTAAACCGTTCGCCCCACTGGATTTCATTGAAGCACGGAGAGAAGCTGCAGCAGAGTGGTAAGTTTCTCAACAGTAAAGCGTTCGCTGAGGTCGCGTTATGAACGGTGATAAATGACAGGAAACTACATTTTAACACGGCCTGGGTTGAAAAACAACGCCCCAATCCACCTCCAACCCCGCCCAGCGACATATACAGACCCCTCCATCCACCCATCTTGTGGTGATGGCCCCCGTTCGGCCCTTACCTCCTCGGTGTGAGATGTGTCTGCAGTAGAAGGCCGTGCGCTTCCTCTTGTGGAGGACGTGCGGGTGCTTCAGCAGGTACAGGGAGGTGACGGTGTACCCGCCCAGGACGGGAAGGATGAAGTACAGCAAACTGCTCATCCTCCTTCACGAGAGGCACATAGAGAGAGAGAGAGAGAGAGAGAGAGAGACAGAGAGAGAGAGAGAGAGAGAGAGAGAGAGAGAGAGAGCGCCCACCTACGCTGCTGGAGACGCTGCAGGATCCAGTCGAGGTCGTTGGAAAAAATAAAAATAAAAAAAGTGTGTTTCACATCCTTCGATTCGACCAGCAACACACCCCACACACACCCACAAGAATCAAAGCAAAATATTCTGCTAATTGAGACTTTTTGCAGTGATACACCTCTCTGAGTTGAAGCGAATGAAGATCGAGATGCCAAAAAAAGTCAACCCCGGCGAGTCGTCTCCCCTTCACACACCCAGCCGCCGCTCCTCCCACCCAGTTGTCACCTTCGAGCCGAGGAAAAGAATGTTGTAACACATTTTCTTTACCTTGCTCAGAAGCTAGGGGTGTTAAAAAAAAACAAAAAAAAAACAAACCAAAACTTGACAAACTGGAACGACGACAGTAGAAATCTACCTCCGCTGCTTCGAGGCGGTTTGGGTAAAGGGGAACAAAAAAAGAACCCCACAAGAGCTCGAAGTTACATTTAAAACCACCTAATGCGACTCTATTGCCCTCCTGGATCTCTCTCTGGGTGTCGGTACCTGCCAGGTACGCAGAGCAGGGCTGGGAAAGTCTGTTAATGAAGCACCAGCTCCCCACCCAGACCTGGCCCCCAATTCAACTCTCCATCTCTCTCTCTCTCCCTCTGCAGCCATGGGTTCTTCCCTCCCTCTCTCTCTCTCTCTCTCTCTCTCTCTCTCTGTGTATGAGTGTGTGCACATGCACAGGCGTGTTTTGCCCATTTAAGTTAACAAGTACTAACTACAGACTATGAAAGGAACAAGGACATCCGTTTCATTTCTTTCTCTCGGTACGTGGCGAGCCCCATGACTTGTGTCTATTTGACGAAGGATGGGCGTGCAGGGATAGGTAAACTCAAAATTGACCAAGTGTGTGTCGACACAATGACCCACACCCACGCACACACACACACTGAAAAGCTGTGAAAGGTGCGTTGGAGTGAAAGCCCAGCGCAGAGTCAGCAGAGCCCTATAGCGCTCTGTTGTCTAACATTTCAATAGGCCACTAGTGCAGCAGCAGTAGGCCTGTGTGGGTTTTGGGAAGTGGTTCTGAATTTTTATTTTTAATTCTATTTAATTTTATTGTGATGGACGCGTTTTGAAGGGAATGTTTATTTTGCAGGATTCCGTCTTTTATGTCTTGTACATCTACGGCACACACACCTCCCACTGCCCCACTGAGCGTGACTTTCCCCCATATATCCCTGTCATAAATACCACTCAGCTCTGCCAGGGTGTGATTTTGTGATTCCATTTATTTGCCCCCCGGGCTGTGAATGATTCCCGTCCGTAGTTTACCACATTTGCTTGCATCCCTGTGAAATAACGAGCGAGAGTGAGTCGCTCCAAAACAAATTGCGCTTTTGTCATTAGTCATGGAGAGGATTCTGTGAGAACCACCGGCTTGCAGGGACTCGCCACAGAGGCAGATCAGGGTGAAACTGTCAAACACGACGTGCAGCTTCACTTCTGGAGTGAGATATCTGCAGTCATCTCACTGAACTTAATCGGAAACGTCACCGAAGAAACTATTTCTGCACCTGTCAGGTGCGGGTAGATAATCCAGTTACATGGAATTTGAATTGGAGCTGTTTCTTTTTTCCCAAATTAATTTTTACCTTTAGATTTTCATGTGTTGTGTAAAGCACTTTGTAAATGTTTTTTGAAAATTATTTACAAATTAGGCTTTGATTAATCATGTCCTGAAAACAATAGGCATTAAATGTCAAAGAGCAATAAGGCTGCCTTCATGTACCCCCTGGGAGCTCGGATTTTCCAGTTTAGTTATGAAGCAGTTGCGCATGCCCACGCACGCACGCACACACGCACACACGCACACTTAAAACCACTGACAGGTGAAGTGAATAATGTGTTGGAAGCAGGAAAAATGGGCAAGCATAAGGATCTGAGCCACTTTGACAAGGGCCAAATTGTGATGGCTAGACGACTGGGTCAGAGCATCTCCGGCACGACAGGTCTTGAAGGGTGTTCCCGGTATGCAGTGGTCAGTACCTACCAAAAGTGTCCCAAGGAAGGACAACTGGTGAACTGGCGACAGGGTCATGGGCGCCCAAGGCTCATTAATTCGCTTGGGGAGTGAAGTTCAGCCCGTCTGGTCTGATCCCACAGAAGAGCTACTGTAGCACGAATTGTTGAAAAAGTTGATGCTGCTATGATAGAAAGGTATCAGAACACACAGTGCATCACAGCTTGCTGCGTATGGGGCTGTGTAGCCACAGACCGGTCAGAGTGTCCATGCTGACCCCTGTTCACCGCAGAAAGCACCTACAATGGACACGTGAGCGTCAGAACTGGACCATGGAGCAATGGAAGAAGTTGTCCTGGTCTGATGAATCATGTTTTCTTCTACATCATGTAAACGGTTGGGGTTCGGCTCTGATCCCATCGAGCAATCGTGGGATGTGCAAGAAGCTGGCTTTAATGTTGTGGCTGTTTTCTCACACACACACACACACACACACACACACACACACACACACACACACACACACACACACACACACACACACACACACACACACACACACACACACACACACACACACACACACACACACACACACACACACACACACACACGGAGGTAGAGCGGGTCATCTAGTAATGGGAAGATTGCCGGTTACATCCCCGGCTTCTCCTAGTAGCATGCTGATATGTTCTTGAGCAAGATGCTTAACCCACTAACTGCTCCCCAGGCGCCGCTATATGGCAGCCCACTCCTAGGTACTTGGGTACTAGGATGAGTGAAAAGCATTTTGTTGCCTCAGTACTTGCAATGACAATTAGCTGAATATACACACACACACACACACACACACATATATATATATATATACACACACACACATATACACTACTCACAAAAAGTTAGGGATATTCGGCTTTCGGGTGAAATTTCAGGATGTACATAACCATTGACCTTCTCTAAACTTTTGAATGCACATGTCCAACTGTTCAATGTTTCAGTACTTTTTGCACGACTTGCTGTTCTCCAACAAGGAGCTGAACGGCAAAATTCACAACAGGTGTTTGATCCATGAATCGACCAATAGATTTCCTGGTTCAATTAGAATTGGTATTTAAACAGTCCTCTTCATCGTGCTGTTCACATTTTGATATCATGAGACCAAGACAACACCTAACAACTGATCAACAGTACCTCGCCATTGCAAGGCTTCAAACAGGATGTTCTCAGAGGGAAGTGGCCACTGAGCTTAGAGTGCCACAGAATGTCATCAGCAGGTTGCAACAGAGATACAGAGAGACTGGAAGAGTCACAGAAAGGCATAGAAGTGGACGTCCTTTGGCCACATCCCACACTGATGACCACTTCATTGTGAACAGTGCCCTGCGCAACCGGATGATGAATGCCACTCAACTCCAGCCACATTTAAGGGAAGTGAGAGGCATCCAAGTGTCACGTCAGACCATTCGAAACTGTTGACATCAGCGTGGTCTGCGTGCTAGACGACCTGCAAGGGTACCTGACCACACCACCAGGCACAGCCATCATCGTCTTGCATGGGCCAGGGAGCATTTACGCTGGACGAGGGGCCAGTGGGCCTCACTGCTGTTCTCTAATGAAAGTCAATTCACGTTGAGCAGAAATGATGGCCGCCAACGATGTTGGAGACGCCAAGGAGGGCGCTATGCATCAGCCACTGTTGTCACCAGACGAGCCTTTGGTGGTGGTGGTGTTACAGTGTGGGCAGGTGTGTCTAGTCAATACAGAACTTCCCTACACTTTGTGAATGGTACAGTGACAAGCCCACACTACCCGAATAACATCATTAATCCAGTCATTGTGCCCCTGCATGAACAACACAGGCCTAATTTTATCTTCATGGACGACAATGCTCCAGCTCATCGAAGTCGCATCATTAGGGAACAGCTGCTGGAGACTGGGGCACCTCAAATGGAGTGGCCAGCACTTTCTCAAGACCTGAATCCCATAGAAAACCTATGGGATCAGCTGAGTCGCTGTGTAGAGGCTCGTAACTCTGTACCCCAGAACCTCAATGACCTGAGGGCCGCCCTTCAAGAAGAGTGGGGGGGGCCAGGCCTCAGCAGACAATAAGTCGACTTGTGAACAGCATGAGACATCGTTGTCAAGCTGTAATTGATGCTCAAGGGCACATGACAAGTTATTGAGACATTGACATTTTTTTGTGGGGGTATACACACCACTGTTGTTGGCTTTTGTTTCAATAAATTATTTGAGATGAGGAAATCACCATTGCATGCTTCTACTTAAATGTCCTACTTTCATGATATAATATCACTGTAGCGTGAATAAATGTCTCCCGAAAGCCAAATATCCCAAACTTTTTGTGAGTAGTGTGTATATATATATATATATACATATATACACATACAGACATGGACAAATGTGTTGGTACCCTAGCAGCTCATTGAAACAATGCCTTATTCCTCCTGAAAAGTGTGTCTTTGGTATGTCATAGAGTAAAGCAAAGAAACTGTGAAAAGAGACAAATTATTGCTAAAGAGATATAGATAGAAAGAATAGATAGAGTTATATTCTAAAATGGCCTGGACAGATTTGTTGGTACCCCTGAGAAAAGATTATAAATCATTGGATTATAGTGATATTTCAAACTAACTGTTTTCTTTAATTGGTATCACACATGTCTTCAATCTTATAATAAGTCATTCAGCCTATTTAAATGGAGAAAAGTAGTCACCCTGCTGTTTGGTATTATGGTGTACACCACACTGAACATGGACCAGAGAAAGCAAAGGAGAGAGTTGCCTGAGGAGACCAGAAAGAAAATTATAGTCAAGCATGTTGAAGGTAAAGGCTATAAGACCATCTCCAAGCAGCTTGATGTTCCTGTGACGACAGTTGCAAATATTAAGAAGTTTAAGGTCCGTGGGACTGTAGCAAACCTCCCTGGATGCGGCTGCAAAAGGAAAATTGACCCCAGATTGGACAGAAGGATAGTGCGAATGGTAGAAAAAGAGCCAAGGACAACTTCCAAAGAGGTACAAGCTGAACTCCAAGGTCAAGGTACATCATGTCTGATTGCACGATCCGTCACTTTTTGTGTGACGGTGGGCTCCATGGAAGACCCAGGAGGACACCACATTTGATAGAAAAACAAAGCCAAACTGGAAATAGCTAAAATGCAGATTGACAAGCCACAATGCTTCTAGGAGAATGTCCTTTGGACAGATGAGTCGAAACTGGAGTTTTTTGGCGAGTCACATCAGCTCGATGTTCAGACGAAAAAAATGTATCTTTCAAAGAAAATAACACCATACCTACTGTGAAACACGGAGGAGGCTCTGTTGTGTTTTGGGGCTGCTTTGCTGCGTCTGGCATGGGGTGCCTTGAGTCTCTGCAGAGCACAATGAAATCTCAAGACTATCAAGGCATTCTGAAGCATTTCTGAGTTTCAGAAAGCTGTCTCAGTCGCAGGTCATGGATCCTCCAACAGGATAATGACCCAAAACATACAGCTAAACACACCCAAGAATGGATAACAACAAAACAGTGGACTATTCTGAAGTGGCCTTCTATGAGCCCTGATCTGAATCCTATCAAACATCTATAGAAAGAGCGGAAACCTGCCGTCTGGCAAAGGCACCCATCAAACATGAGACGGCTCTATGTATATGTAGAAACAAAACCTCTTGAATCTCGAGCAGTTTGCTCAGGAAGAGTGGGCCAAATTACCCTTTGACAGGTGCAGAAGTCTCATTGAGAGCTACAGAAATAGCTTTATTGCAGTGATTGCTTCTAAAGGTTGTGCAACAAAATATTAGGTCATGGGTCCCATCATTTTTGTCGAGGCCATTTTAGAATATAATTGATCTCTTTAGCAATAATTTCTCTTGTTTCTTTGCTTTACTCTGACATGCCAAAGACATGCAGGTATACATGAGAATTTCTTCTGTAAGAGCTGTAAGGGTACCAACAAATTTTTTCCACATCTGCGTGTGTGTGTGTACATACAGTATATATGCAAAACTGATTATTTGTAGGCAAAGTGGTAATTTAAAGGGAGAAAAACTGCAGCCTACAACAACAATTGAAGACTAATGTCGATCGCCGATGCAAGTGTGGGTTCTAATGGCAGACAATTCAAAGGTCAGAGATTAAACTTCCCAACTCTGAAGCTTGTGTATTTCCAATGTTACGACTTGTAATGACGACTTTTAGGGAAGTTCATGTATAACTTAAGTCAGGAATTAGCATTTCCAATACTGCAGAGCGCATGTGAAGGCAGCATAAGTCCTACGCAAAGGTTTTATCAGAAGGCCAAACAAAACGAGACATCGCCTCAGATGATATACACAAAAAGAAGAAACTCTTTACACCAGACTGTTGCAACAGTATGAGGAATTTTATTTCATATATGTATATAATCTGTTTCTTTGTTAATCGTTTAATTCATAATACCCATAGAATATACAGACTATAACCCTCAACAACTCATCTCTGCGACAATCTACTCATAACCTCTGAAAATCAAAATAAAAGTCATAGATAAAAGGGCAAAATAAAGAAACTAGGTTTCAGAAAGATTGAAGACGCTGCCAATTATAATCACACCCTTAAGAGAAAAGAGGACAAGAAAACTCCCTAATTAAAAAACAAACGATAAAACTATAACTCCCTTTTATGTGTTAAAAAAAAAAAAAATTACAACAACTCACCAACAATAGCGATAATAATAATACAGCCATTTAAAAATGTTAATATCAGGAAACAGGCCTTGCATCATGGAGGCCTGGAGGATCTATGTATGCTGTGCGAATGTGTACGGTGTGTAGAAGTGCAAATGGCCACGTAGACACAGACTCACTGGTCACAGAGTATGTTAGTGCGTGTTCGTGACGTCTTCAGGATGATTGCAAACATAGTCCTGTCGGTTGGATTCAAATGGAGCCCATTAAGACGTGCGGTCTGATGGCGGGTTCCACTGAGCGTGGGAGGGGTGGGGTGGGTGCAGGCCAGAGTGGAGCAGCTTTTCTCCACAGAAAGAGACAGTCATGCAGTTTAAAATGTAAAATAAAACAGCGGGACAGGCGCCCCCGCTGATAGAAAGAAGAAGAAACGGACGACAACAACAGACACTTAACATGCGTCCCGTCACGCAGTGCCGTCGGCTGCGTGTCGGCGACGGACAGGCGGACGCGACGTGACCGCAGAGCCCCCCGCGAGGCCGACATGTCGCCGCACGCGTCAGGTCCACCTGCTGGGCAAAGGATGAACGGGAACGATACAAGATACAGGAAAACCGCCTGGACATAGAAGGGGAAGGGAAAAAAAAAAAAGCTCCTGCCTCCCGCCTCGCCAAACAGACCTACGTACAAAAGCGGAAAGAGACAAGAGAAACGTGGCAGGAAAGGCAAAGTGCAGGCGTGCTGATTGAGTCATGGGACTGGGACGAGGCTCCCGCCGGTGGGACGGACCGGAGCTCCTTCCTCCCCCCGGGACGTTTTAATCGGCGACGGAGGCGGAGGGAGCTCGAGACCCAGTCAGTCAGACAAATCTGTTAGCTGGCAGCAAAAATCAGTGATATGGTTTAGAGGGTCTCGACCAATCCCAGGTGTGAAGCAGGAAAAGGCGGGGAGGGGAGGGGGGTTGGGGAGATGTAGCAGCCCTTTAAGTAAAGCGTGGCAGGTGTAGGGAGCGGGCAGGTGGGGAGCAGAGAATTAACATTTACCCAACGCACCGATTTTCAAAGTGTGGTTCACGCCCCGGGGACACATGCAGATAAGAATCCACTTCAAACCAATCTCTGGCTATGGCTTTTTTTTTTTTTTGGGGTGGGCTGGTGGTCAGCTCCGCGGTCGCAGACGGCCGACGGTTTTGCGGCCTAAAGACGGGAGGAAAGGACGTCGGGCCAGAGCTGGGTCTGAGCTGCGTTGGGGGATCTGATCGCCGGCCCCGTCCTGAGAGAAACCCCAGGAAGCGGTTGGCCCCTTTTTCCTCGGGGCGTTCCATTGGTCCCTAATGCATCAGTCAAAATCAACATCGATTGTGAGCTTCCCCCCCACACAACGGGATCCCACCGAACTCATAGTCCGATGCGGGACAGAGAGGAAAGCGATGAGATCAGTCAGAGAGAGAGCGTATACGCTGACGAAGACGAGGGGGAAGAGAGAAGGAGAATAGAGACAAACACACAAAGCCAATGTGCAACATGATAAGCAACATCTGAGAAACAGAAGAAATAGCCCCACTGTTATATATACAGAGCTAGCCAGGAACCTACACTGTGACATTACAGCCTGTAGTAAATACCGCACCCAAGAACAATGTCACCTATGAGAACAACAGTGACTGTATGAAAGTAAAGCCATCAAGCATATTAACAAAAATAAAATAAAATAAAAAAGTTCCCAGACAGCTGAGTAAACAAGTGAGTCCGGGAAGGACTTTCTATACAACAACTAGGAGGGCCAACTCGTAAGGGGAAAATCACAAATGGGCAGGGAGGTCCGAGGTGGCTAATAAAACCCTCTGGTGGGGATGGTGGGCAGCCGTACACTATCCAGTGTGGTGTCGAAAGGGCAAAACCTAAGCGCCGCCCCCGGGGGAAAGGCGAGGCTTTCGCCGGTTTGGGCAAAACAGTACGACGTCTCGGAAATCTACAGTGCGTTCAGAAGGTTTTTTTCTTCCACAATGTCCTGTTACAGCTCAACGCTGAAATGGATTCAATTCATTCATTTTGAGAAAAAAAACAAACAAACAAAAACAAATACAGGCTTTGAAATGTAAGTCTCTCCTTAATTAGAAAGAAATCTACTTGAATCAACTTTAGAGTAAGGCTGTAACGTAACAAAACGTGGAAACAGTGAAGGTGAATACTTCCCAAAAGCACTGCACAGTAGATACTTGGATGAGATTGTTTCCCTTCGATTCTCGCTTTTTTTTTTTTTTTTTTGGTTCTTGGCGAATTTTCCGCTACAAAATGGTATCTTTTTGTCCCGCTGAAATGATTCTACCAATTCAAAATATTCTGAGAGCAGCTTTAAAGTCCAGCTGCGGGGGTTTCGTCGGAAAAACAAAAACGATCGCAGCTGACTGGGAGCGACTGGGACGGGCCTGCTCCCGCCGAAGACGCCCGTGGCGACGTGGTGAACTGCACCAGCGCGGAGCTTCGTGCCAATTCAGCAGTTCACTCCCATTGGTACGGTCAAACTGCTCCCGATAGCGTCACCGAAATGCTTCAATTACACACCGATCGAATTTGATCACTTTCGGAGCTCGTTGATTGGAAAGAACGCGGTTCAACTCCTCAATTTGTTCGGCCTGTGAATAGTGAGAAACATCAGACAACGGATCGTCCATCTGATGGAATCATTTTTAATGGAATGGAAAGACCAAAAAGCGCGCCACCACGGGCACCTGTGCGGGATTTTGGCGCCTCTCAACACGGTTGGATTCCGGAAAGGTTTCCATCTCCATGTCGCCACCCTTTATGGTTGCATTTGTTGTGAGAAGCCTAATTGATATTTCGAATCGAACTGTTGACAAAGCGATCAACCCTTTGTTTCTCTTTTGTTTAAAAAAAAAAAAAAAAAAAAAAAAAAAAAAGACTATAAAAAAAGTCTATATAGGCCCCGGTTAAACTTGTCCGTTCACGGCGGCTTTCGTGGAAATGGACTCGGACACAGGCCCGGCGTCCAGACACTTTGACGCAAACTCTGCAGCCGGGCCCGTGTTGGGATTTCACCGACAAAAGATCGCATTGAAACGGCAAAGTGCAACCGAACCCAAACACAAAGTTCCTATTTTTCTAATGTCGCCTGCTGCGGGTAACCCCTCAGAATCTACCTTCAGAGTTTCACAGCTGTAAAAAAATAAAATAAAATAAATAAAAAAATAAAAAAAAAAGAAAAATACAAAAAGAAAAAACAAACGGTAAAACTCTTTTAAGAGGCACATAGTGCCATGAGGATTCTGTAAAACCGGGCTCAAGTGTCACACTGTGCTATTGGCCTAGTTTAATGAAGAGAAAATGACTATTTTGTAAATCTTTTTTTTTTTTTTTTTGTTTGTTTTTTTTCCTTCTTTCTACCTGGTTCGCTTTTTAATGACTTGGCGCCTCCTGAATGAAATCCGCTCCTCCCAAGACGGTGATGGAGCTTCTTCGTTTTTACTGCCCTTGGTACAGTACGAGTAATAGTTAAGGAAATGCATTTTAAGTTAAGAGTATAAAAATGACAGCCTACAACAGCCATTACATTAGTTGCTTCCAAGCCCAATATCTCACCTCTCACTGCCACTTTGGTAGGTTTCAGGAATGCATGCATTCACATGAACATTGTAAATCTTTTTTTTTTTTCTCCTTTGTTTTAGTTTTTTTTTTTTTTAAAGAACAAAAAACCAAATCACAAAAAACAAAAAAAACAACCAAAAAAACAAAAAAACAAAACTATAAATCTGCCAACATGCCGGTAAAAACACTGACCGTTTGCCTCGAAAATCAAGTGTTCAAAATGATCCGCGAATATATAAAACAAAACAAACAAAAAAGAAAAACCATTCAAACAACTCCTACCTGATGAGACGTTCAAATAACGGCGTACACACGACAAAAAGAACAAACAAAAACAAAACGAAAAAAGCAACAAGCGCACCCCCCCCCCCACACACCCACCCACCCCCCGCAAAAATAACAAAAAAAAAATAAAAATAAAAACACCAACCCTTAAATATATATTTATATACACACCCGATCTGCTGCCCCCTCCCCCACCCGGTTTCTCCAGGTTCCAAATTCCCAGGGTGCAGGACCAGAGTTATGCTTTCAGTTAATATGGTCGTATAGGTTTAGATACTGTGGCAAAAAGGAAGGAGAGCTTTCGGGGGAGGGGGGGCGGGGGGGGCGGAGGGGGCGGTAATGGTTGGAGCAAAGGGTTGGTATGGGCGCGGGAGGGGCGGCGGGATGAGAAAACTAAGATGGCGGAAACAAGAAAGAGAAAAAGAAAGCCTTGCGCGAGAGGGAGAGTCGAACACGGGACAGGACTGAAGCAGGACGACATCCTCCACCTCCTCCGTCCCCAAAAAACCTCCCCATCCCAACTACCCCGCCAAGAAAATACATGATTTAGCTCCCTTGCAGTACAAATGGAAAGATAAGCGGTTTAAATCTTTGTATTTCCCGGTTTCTCTTTTTGTTTGTTTGATGAATATGCTGTTATTTATTTTTATTTTTTGTTTGTTTTGTTTATTTGTCGTCGTCGTTGTTGTCGTATCTTTTCTCGTTTGGAGTCTTCTTGTTCTGAGCTTCAGTCTCGCATCGTCAGTCTTCTTTGCAGCTCACGCAAACTGTGAAATAAGACAACCCCGGTCAGTTGTTTTGTTTTGTTTTTTTGTCAGAAAACATGCGATTCAACAAGCCGTTGGGATTTGCGCCCCCTTCCGCGGTCATTTTGGGGGCCTCGTTAGAACGTGCCCCGCCCACCACCTCAATACCGCCAGATTCTCCGCCCACTGCTTGTGACCCGATGCGCTCCATTTTTTCCCCCTCCTAACACCGGACCCACTAGTATTATACCGAAGCTAAGAGTTGGGTATGAGAACTGCTCTGCTGTTGGCCGCGCGGACCAGCACAAATCTTTGAAAAGAAAGGAATCAGCTTTGTTGTCCGTGCAGCGGATATCGCTCCGATGGCTGGGGCGGAGGTGGCTTCCGAACTTTCGATTGATCGGCTGTATTAAACTTACGGGAGATCGACGGAAAAGCACTTAAATGGGAGGACGAGCGTCTGTAATTTGGCAAACTGCCACGCGTCGCAGTTTGTAGGTTACCACGTTACTGTGTCGCTCCCAGAATGAGTCGAGAGACCTGTCCACCAACCAGCTCCGGAGTGGGCGCGGCAAGAAGCAGCTCATTTGCAATTAAAGCTGCACGCACACCAACAGCCCGGTGAGAACAGGGGGGGGGGGGGGTTTGAGGCATGTCAGAATGGCTAGAACGCATAATCTGAGTGTTTTTTTCAGCAAAAAAAAAACCCCCAAAAAAACCCTTCAAAGACATGTTTTGGGGACCTCAGAGACTTGGATTAACTCGTTGAAAAGGAGTAAACCAGTTATTTTATGGTTGTTCGTTATCATTGTTTTACTGAATCCAGAATAATTGGATTTCCAGAGGCACGCCCACTCAACTGTTTAAATGGG
Source organism: Zeus faber (assembly GCF_960531495.2). Taxonomy (NCBI): domain Eukaryota; kingdom Metazoa; phylum Chordata; class Actinopteri; order Zeiformes; family Zeidae; genus Zeus; species Zeus faber. The sequence continues at coordinate 20,180,072 of NC_137205.1, forward strand.
AGAAAGGGAAACTTCTGGGTTTAGAGGCTCTTTAATGACCCGTGCTGGGTGACTGTGAAATGGTAAAAAAAAAAAAAAATATATATATATATATATATATATATCCTATTTAAATCCATATATTCTAGTATACTCAATTAAGACAGATTGTAATGTTTAAACGTTGTACCACGCTTTTGTTACAACTCCATGTTAACTGCAGCAAATTGTGAAGTTGTGCAATTTCTATTTTAAGTAATGTGTAAGTATGTATTGGTACAAACAGCCTTTTTCGGTTCTGACTTGTCAGCTCCACAACGCCCTGAAGCGTCAGGAGTTTGTCACTTTGAACAGCTTTAAAGAGAGGGTTCAGACGCTGGGCAATGAAGCTGATGTTTGCAAGTGTTTTACCGCCTAGATTTCCACGTCTTTCGAGATATAAATGTTGTTTTATATTGTGTTGCCCTCCCTTTTATGATCTCATTATGTCATCAGTTACCATCGTCCTCTTTCTTGACCAGGTCTCTCTTGTAAAAAAAAAAATATTCTCAAACTCAATAAGACTAACCTGATAAAATAAAAATGAAGAGAGCCCGAAATCCTGTGCTAGAGAATACAACACGTGTACTTAAAATGTAACAACAGACAAAATATGATTGAATATAGTGTGATAGTATTACTGTCACATATATTACTGAATATATGTCAGAAATTAATACGTAATCTTCTGAAAACGCAATAGTGATTCTATGAATTCTCAAGTGCGTACGTACGTACTGACGTGGGGCCCCCGAGAGTCTCAGGAGCCCTGGTAGTTGGCCTGGAAACGGGCCGTTTCCTCGTAGATCAGCTCCTTGAGCTTCTCCTTGGGAAGGTCGTCCAGTTCCATGGTGAAGGTGAAAGGCTCCTCCGCCACGGGCTGCACACGCACACGCACACACACCTTAAACTTCTGCAAATATACCGCTGTGGTTGAATTCAGAGTGCATAAGAGTCCGACTGCTTTGATATTTTCGGCCAAACACTGTCCATGACGCCATGTTTCCCCTGCCTCGGACTGTTAAACTAAACAACGTTCAAGTCTCAGGTGAGTGAACGCTGCGTCTCGCTTAGTGAAAATAAACACCGGCTGGGAGACACACCACACACACACACACACACACACACACACACACACACACACACACACACACACACACACACACACACACACACACACACACACACACACACACACACACACACACCCACCCACCCCTTCAAACCCACTGTAGGTTTGACATGAAAACGCTGTGGATGTGACTACGGCTCCATTCGATGTGGGCCTTTAAAAATGTAATATTCTTATTAAATATTTGAGAAAATATTAAATATAGTGTGTGTCTGCATACCTCATCCGTGGGGTCGTAGTACTGCTCCAGGTACGGGTGGGCCAGGGCCTCCTCCACGCTGATACGCTTGATGGGGTTAAAGGTCAACATCCGGCCCAGCAGGTCCAGAGCTGTCGAGACGGATCAAGAACATTTATTGGTCGAGGCGCTCGACTGACTGTGTAACGGCAACAAGTACAACTTTTTATTTTTCCAACCATGCTGACGGTATATTTATCCTAGCTCCTCTCGGGATTTTGGGAGTTGTCGCTGCTTGGTCAGAGGTTTGGTGACCCCCTCCTTTACTCCACTAGACTGTGCATGATCATAAGAACAACAAGAAGCTGAAAATGCTGGTACTGCTTTGCCTTCTGTGGACTGATTCCCGTGCAGTGAGGTAACACTAAATTCAGTACAGCTCGAGTCACGCTTCCTCATTTAACCTTTTATATTAATATCTACAATTATGTTTGGTGTCTTTTGAATGTTGAATAGCCTTTTAAAGCCGTTTGAGAGCTGCCTACAGTACAGTCTGGCTGCATTGGCTCAACAGCAACATCCACTGGTCGCTGATGGCATGACAAGTTATTCAGCCGCACCGCGGGAGGAGACATGAAAGCATAATAATGTCTTGCCTCGTAGTACATTTTGTAATTAACAGGAGCCGGCGGCTTTTTCGAAAGGCAATCTCTCTTTGTTTTCATTAAACTAAAAAAATAAAAAAAAGAGGTCAAGCCCTGCTTGTCGCTTGTACACACACCAATGTGGGCGAATAAGACACATTTGTGGACTTCTGGTTAAAAATCAGAAGGGAGTCGGATAAAATATTTGCCTCTCCTTAAAACCAGGCTCAACTTCCATAATACTGAGACAGCGTTTCCCTCATGTTTTCACAGCGCACAATTTTACAAGTCTATGTTACCGATGCAATGTTTCTTCTCTTTAACAACTAGTAAACTTTAAATGAGCCGTTTTTATTGAGCCACTCGGCTTAAGATGGAGAGTCTTAAAGTACAATGACGACTTACATAAGAGTAAAGAGGAAGAAATACACTACCGCCAATGAACTTCTTACTTTTTGCCTGACTATCTCGTCTTTCTATTCTGCTCTATAATCGCCACGAAATCAAATTTAATAAAAAAAGAAAGAAAGGAAGAAGAATCTTGTTGGTTGATCGTGCCAGAGCTCACTGTACCTTTGGCATCGGCCTTTGGGAAGAGTTTGTCCCAGGGGATCTTGGGCTTCTCGGGCAGGGACTGCAGGTAGTTCCTGGCTTTCATGTTGATGATGCAGTTCAGGTCCTCCTGAGACGGGGAGCCCAGGATCCCTGAGGGAAAGAGGCGCGTCACTCCAGGGTTTCCAGCAGAGCACTCCCAGCAGGGCTTGTTTCAAACGCCCTCTTGGTGCCACCACTCATTTTATCCTGCGCGGTGCTCTCTACACACCGAGCAGCCACGACATTAAAACCACCGACGGGTAAAGTCAATAACATTGCTCATCTCCTTCCAATGGCACCTGCCAAGGGGTGCGTGTTCCCGGTATGCAGTGGGGAGGGACGCCACTATGAGCAGTTTTTCCTACCAGTTAATAAACTCATGACAACACCGGGCATTTTGCCATGGGGGTGGGAGCAGTTTAAAGATCTCCTATGGCTTCCTCTCCTCCTGTGATAAGCAGACTGTGCTGCGACTCTGCTGCGCATGTACAAGTACCAGTGCCAGTAAATATTGACAATGTCAGCGCTGACACGCAAACATTACCTAATTACCTAATTTTATTTCTATATACAGTGGTACCTCGACATACGACTGTAATTCGTTCTATAAGAACGGTCGTATGTCGAAGCAATTTTTCCCATATAAATTATGAAATCATGACTGACAGCTGACTGGCCGCCGACGCGCCAACTGCAAATTTCCACGGTCGTATCTTGGAGCAGTCGGTCGCAAGTTGATACAAATTTTCGCGACTATCGCTACTCGTATCTTGGATTAGTCGCAAGTAGATGCAGTCGTAAGTCGAGGTACCACTGTATTAGAAAAAGCAAAACGAATCATTCGTTTTTGATACAACTAAAATTCTATCCATATTTTGACATTTTACACACAATGAGAATTGCTACCAGCTTTGCAGTGTACCATCTGATGTGCTTTACAAAAATATTTAGAAATAAATTCCGTCTAATACAGAAATAAAATTTCAATTCTCCTCCTTTTTTTCTGTGAACAAGATAAACATTTACTGAACTTTGAAAAACTTGAAAAAAATATGAAATAAATAACTATAATAACTTAAACATATTACTTTTATTAACAAATTGTGTTGACCTTTTTTTATTTGCCCGGTTCAAATTTGCGGCACAATTGACAAGTATCCAGTTTCATCACCAAATTCTGATGAAGTGAGGTTAGAAACGGATGGAAATTCATGACTAATAATGTTAAAAAGGTACAAAGATAAGGCTTCACGCCTAATTTGAAGACCGAGGAGGGGAGGAAAACAGGAAGTAGATAAGAAAGCAAACAAGCTGCGGCACAAGATGAATAAGCCGGATAAACTGTGTACGGCCCATTTTGCTGCCAGTTGAAGCAATTTGCTGCTACTATCTGCATTACAAACACAGCCCTAAAAACAATCCTGTTTCTAGGGTTAGGTGTTGCTGGAAATGGGATAACAGAGCCTCAAATATGGAATGACACAAATTTTAAAACCTTCTCTACAAATGTGGTAAATTTAGTGATTTACAGTTTTTCTTTTAAGATCTTCCAATTGGTGTGCAAAGTGTATATTGCAAACTACAACACAATATAAAATAATATTGCCAAGTTGTAGTTTTTTTTCTTTGAACAAAAATTAAACCATATCACTAAGCCCTTGTTGAAAAACTGTAGCTGCATGTTAAACCAGTTTGTTAGTCAGTTAAAATAACAAATGGAATAAACACTGTGGGCTTTGTAAAGATAACGGGAGATGCTTCATGGAGGAGCAGGTTGTTGACACGACTCACCCAGTATGTGGTTTAGCTGGTCCAAGTAATGCTTCCCTGGGAAGATGGGCCTGTTGGACAGCATCTCAGCCAGGATGCAGCCCACCGACCAGATGTCGATGGACTTGGAGTAGCCCTGAGAGAGAGAGAGAGAGAGATGAGAGAGAGAGAGAGAGAGAGAGAGAGAGAGAGAATCACTTTGTATGTCCAGGCGATCTCCTGCTGGTTTGTCATGCCAAAAGAGATGCTGCAAAAATGACAATAATATGCATTATAATATCTATAATATATTCAATGCATTAACAAAACCAGGCATGGATAGGGTTTTTGTTTCTGATACGTCCTCTATACCTACACCGTTTCTTGCGCAACCACAGCGTAACAGAAATAATCTTGCGCCAGTTACATAAGCTCAAACACGGACCAACCTTTGAGTTGAGCATGATTTCGGGGGCCCTGTACCAGCGTGTGGCCACATACTCGGTCAGGAAACCCGTGTGGTCGTGCTCTGGATCGGCTATCCGTGCCAGGCCAAAGTCACAAATCTGGAAATGAGACGAGGAGGAGGCAGGAGTCAGAGGGTTCACAGGTTGTTTTTTTTTTTAGTTTTTTTTTTTTACTACAATGTGCTGCAGGATGCAAACGTCCAATGAAGCCCCCACAATCCGCTTCCTTCCTTGACGATGGTGAGAGAGCAGGCAGGACTAAGGCTGGGTATTACATTCTTTAATATCGCTGTGGATGCCTTGAGTTTAATCGTTTCCTTAACGTTAAATTTTCCATTTTGCTCACACTAGAAATACAGAGTTTAAAAGGTGCAGTGTGTAGAATTGAAAGAACAGACTTGGCAGAAATGGAATACAATAATCATGAGTAGGGGTGTGTGATATGACCATATTCGATTGTGAATGATTGGAATGTCTCCACGACTTGTCCTTACAGAGAGATGGTTGGTATGGCGCTACAGTGCACATTCTAGCAGTTGCGGTTCTATGGCTCTCACACGCATCCAAAGTCTGTGATTTGTAAATCAGGAGGTGCCGGAACGCTGCTGCTCCAGCAGATCCTCCTTACATTTCCCTGTAAATTCAAACTAGCTGCACAACAAAGGTTCGGCCACTGTAGTGAGACCAGTCCACGTTTTTGAAGGTCTCTGGTCTCGTCCTCAGACTGCCTGTGCATTGTCTGATTTATTCGTTATTATTATTACTCTGATTGGATGAAAAAATCCCTGCTTGAATTGCAACCTAGGGTTGAGCCATATGTCAATTTTCCTACAGTCGCTTAATTAGGCGTTTGAAAAGGATAGCAAAATAAAAAAATAAATTTAGAAAAAAGGATCAAATGGTGTCATTATGCCCGAGAAAGCCTGTCCGGGTCTGCGTCTCTGCTTCCCGGAGGCGGTAGTAACACCCCTGGGACTGTCTCCCCCATCCCCCCCGGTAACAGGTGTGTGTGTGTGTCCTGCATCGTTCCTCCGATATCTAAACTGAACCAGAGAAAGCCAATTTCAGAATGAGCTGGAAACTGAGTTGACGGGGATTTATTTATTCTTTTTTGAGAATTCCTCCAGACGGGGAGAAAAGCACTGGGCGCGGTGAAAGCAGCGACACTGAATACCAGTTCCTCTTCAGCTTTGAATTTACAGGTCATTTAGATAAGCAAAATAAGAGGATGGCGGGTGTCCTGCGCTGAGCGCCCTTGGCTACATGGATGGGCTTGCGGCTGGGTGGGGCGTGTGGCCCCACCTGCGGTTCGGGCAGGGTGTCTGTCTGTTGGCGTGGGGCCTGGCTCCGGGCCGGCGGTCCATGCCTGGCACCCGCAACCCGGATTCTGCGCCTGCATGTTCGGGAGGGTTGTATGTGTGCGCCTCAGGGACACAGGGTCTCCTCAAGCTCTCTGGGACTGGCTTATGCTCCTCGGGGCCGGGCGTAGCTCCACAGGCTTCTGGCTTCTCTGAGCTGGGGGAGGGGGGGTCTTCTGAGGCTGCAGGGCGGGGTGCTCGGGGCTTTCCTGCGGTCGTGTAATGTCTATATGGCTGTGGGACTCAGAGGTAGCCTTGGGCCTCTGCTGCTTGGAGGTGTGAAGATATAATACAGACCCTATACACCAGGACCGATCTGGACAAGTCACGTACACTCACCAGTGAACGGACCAACGTACGCACGCACACCCTCATGGTTACATCCCTCTCCTTTCGTTCCTCATATACTGGCATAACTATGACAGGAAGAGGCCAGGTGCACAATTGCTGTTCCAGTTTTCCTGGACTAAATTGACTCGGTTTTATCGATACATGTTGTCCTATGATGTTTCTGTTTTTCCATGTACATGTTGGTGTTCGTTTCTAGGTTTATATGTCTCTCCCGCGGGGACTCTCCCTCTCTTGGAGTGGTGATTAATTGTTTAAAGACCAAAACATGTGCAACAAGAAGAAACTGTGCTCTTATTCTCCAGGTCGTCCACAGGACAGAGTTAATGCAACAGTTCTTGATGATGAAAGAATGAATAATGAAGAATGAATAAAGAGTGTCATTGCAGGTTGAGAAGTTGAACTCCACTTGCAGACTAACTCTGTCCTAGATGCAACGGTACAAATACTCTGTGTTGTATGCCCAGCATGCTGACAGCAGAGGTTAGGGAGAGAAAAAGAGAACACACAAAAAGGGCACCATGGACATCAAGGGGCAGGTGCTGAGGCACCCTCCCCCCCTCCTTTGCACGTTCCCTTTTGTCCCCAGTGTCCCATGACGCACCACAGCGTCTCCCTGTTGCTATGCGACTTAATTTAGTAAAAACTGGATGTTTAAATACTTGTAAATAATAATAAAATTAAATAAAAATAAATCCTGCACTTGTTTTATGGAGGGACTATTTCGTGACCATACTTATGACCCAGTTTATTGTTATAAAAATTATTTTTCCCCATTTGTGATAAATTTTTATTCATACGTTTTTTTTTTGTTTCCCTTTTACAAAGTTTAGTTTTTTTTATTACCTGTGGACATTTATTTAGTTGCTACATTTATTTAAAATAGGTGCACGGCAGAGACAATGAAGACAATAACATTAGTGTTAAATAAATGTAAATTTAGGTTCAGCAATTAAGCAAATTTGTGTCTCTTGTTATTATTACGTTGTTGTATTTTATCAGGTACCAAAAACAAAAAACTCAAACAAGATATCGGCTTTATATATCAGCTTTCGGCCACCCCACTCTCTAAATATCGGCATTGGCCAGTGTAAACCCATATCGGTCGACCACTAATTAGTACTTTTAGCAGCTCCCCAAAGCTGCTTTCACACATGCACTCCAGACAATGTCCAAACCTGATTATCGGGACGTTATCTGGATTTACCCTTTCACGCACAAAAAAAACAAAACCTGGAAATTATTTGTTTGGTTAGGGTTGGGGTGGCGGAGCCTGGGTTAGAGCGTGCAGGAGGCAGGATGTGACGCAATGATGCTGCGAAGTTTTACAGCACACCCAAGATACGCCATGTATTTGAACGTATCCGCAATATAAATGAGAGTGGAAAGGAACCCTAAACAAAGCAGAAAGGAGTACGCAGCAGTAGGCTTGGGCAACCGTACAAAATTCCAATCACCCTTCTGGAACGGGGAGACCGCGTTTGCAACATTAAACATGCGTGCGTGCGGGGGCGGCCCGTGAACATAGAACGTAATTTAATGTTGCAAATGCAGTTGCCCTGTTCCAGAAGTGCAGGATTTATTATTTACAACAAAAGTATTTCCACAAAAGCATCCAGTTTTCACTAAATTCACAGCAACAGGGAGACTCCACTGCCCCGACAGTGGAGACGCGCAGGTTTTTTTTGGAACGGTCCCTTAACTCAGTTGTTTAAAAATGTTGTTTCATACATGTAGGAAACAAACAAAAATAAATTGATCTAACATTAAGACTTACTGCATGCACCGCTGTCTGGAAGGTGGGGGGGGGACAAAGAAAACAAAACTCTCCTCCTATTCTGAGTTAGGTTAACATTTTTCATTTTCCACACAAGTAAGAAACTCAGAAAGATAAAGATTTATTTTGTTTCCTATGATTATATTATATGTTGCTATATAATTATCATCACAAGATCTGCATATAGAGCAGCACGCAAGTGTGTGGGGGTGGGGTGGCCTCCTCCCAGTGATCAGAGCTGTGCTGCTCTGTTTGCCCCCAGCGGCAAAATGCCTAGAACTGGAGCCGGGGGTCCATGTGCCTTTTCTTTCTTTTTTTTTTTCTTTGGAGGACCTGCCACTTTTAAAGTTTCTGTACAGGATTGTGGAGGGGGAAGTGAGATCTGGAGTAGTTTCTCAACAGCGCTGAGCAGAGAGGGCGAGAGCCTCCGCCCCCTCTCTCCCTCTCCGCTCCAGTTATAGAACAGAGTAAACTGCACTTACACCATTTCAACGCTCTCGTTTGTCCCTTCGGGGGGGGGGGGGGGGGAAGTAATAATTCTGACATCAGTGTCAGCCACAATCGATGGAGCCGATAAGACCATTTCATTGGAAATCTGCCCAAGCCTACGCAGCAGCTACGCTCCATGCACGAAGATCCGCACAAAGGTAAATAACTTTGATGGAGATAGAGCGCATGATAAACATCATCAACACGCGACTTTCAGAAGACTGGTGGTAACTTTGAACAATAAAGTTCAAAAGAATCCAATAAACTTGGGTCGGTTGAAATCATTTCTCATGCAAATCTATTAGCCATGAGGAGCGCACGCACGCACACGCACACGCACACACACGTTTTGTCCCCCCCCGGCGCATCTTGACCCCTCGGACTTTCCATCCACCAGACAAATTTAACCCCACCTTTAGGCTCCTGAATGTTGATTGGCCTGAGGCGGCCATTTGTTTTGACAATAGACTTCATCTTTCTTGAGCCAATAGTACCATCGTCTGCAAGGGTCTTAAAGTTGGTTGCTAGGAGTAGCGCGACCCACTATCATAAATCTTTTGGTAATGCGCCCTCTTTATGTCAACCGGATGCAACATGTGGCAGTCGATTTTGTAGAGCAAACTGGACTTGGGAACCAAGTTTTGTGAAAATTAGACCAAGTGCTCAGTAGATATGCCCACTTGCCATTAATGCGGCAATGTGCCAATACGTTTGCACTTGTAGCGACTACATCGAGAGGCATTTCAAAACTCAAAACAAAAGCTTTTAAAAGAGGGCAGTGCAAGGAATAAAACAAAGATGGTCTTGTTGGAATTGAACAAATGGCCTCGGAGGAGATGTCCAAGATAGTTTTACAGAAAATTTAAAATGGCGGAAAATCTGATCGGTGGAAGTCTGGTATCAGATATTGCGACATTGCCATGTAAAAAGTGCAGATTTGGCCTGTTCGTAGCGCGAGACGCATGGTCTGATTGGTTATCTTAGATCTCGAGGACTGAGACCAATGTCTATGAATGTGCCGAACTGTGTAAAAAGCGACTGGTGGGAACACGGTGAACTAGAACAAGTGGCGGAATAATAATCCAACGTAGAAAAACAATAGGGTATTTACACCTTCAGTGCTTGACATCCTAATAAATACATTTAAAAAAAGTCTACGTCCAGACTCTACAGGCTCTACCAGCAGCACATGCCCCGCACAGCGCACCACGGCCTGGGAGGGAGCACTGGGTCTCACCAGGGGGCAGTGCAGAGGTTCGGTTAAAACAATCACTTAATTTGCAGTTATTTCCATTTTTTTGGGGGGCTGCTTTCTTAAATCTCACAAAAGATAGAGTGAATTATCCTGTCTTTTATAGCCATCCAACCTCCCGGGTCTGGGTCTCTGCTCCCCGGAGGGGGGGGGGGGGGTGGAGGCGGGGGGCCGCGATTGGACGATTGAAATTTTGCACGATCGCCCAATTGTAATAGATATTCCAACTTATGTGTTTTTTTCAGAAATATATCACAAATATTCGAATGAAGAAGAGTCATACTGCAGAAACAACGGTTCCATTGATGCAATGGTACAAAACAAACCGGCAAAAAGGTGAAAAACACTGCTGTGCAGTATTTGCCCCAAAGTTTCCTGATCTTCGTTTGAGTGTATCATTAATTCCAACTCATCGCATTAGACCCACAGGAGAATTACAAGGTCGCTAACGCAAAGAAAGCAAAGCAGATTTTTGCGGAATGGAATGCAAAGAAAAGGCCCACACATGCCTTCTGTTCTTCACCCAGCACACATAATTGAACTAATCCAAGGATTTCTTCATTAGCTGCTCATAATGCATTGTTCTGTGGGCTTTGGTATCATGGGAAACAGGTTTGGTTCATTGCACTCGAAAGAAAACCTCAACCCTCCCTCCCTGTAATCGTGTTCATATTTTCAAGAGAACAACAGAATCTTTTTTTCTTTTATTCTCAAAGGTTTAACTCAGATTACTTATCGGGTTGAATGATCATTACATTAAAACAATCAGTGCGTAGGCCAATCACTCTCTCCTTTATTTATCTTATCCTTTATTACTTAAAGACAACATTTAACCAGCACGTTAACCTAAATTCCAAAGGGTATCTTGACTCGCATCAAGAACATCACACACACACACACACACACACACACACACACACACACACACACACACACACACACACACACACACACACACACACACACACACACACACACACACACACACACACGATACCGCTGGAGCCCACCTAATAACAATGAACAGCAAATAAGACTATGAACCTACGACAGGTTTCCTTTGTCCCATTCACACCGAAAGCAGCATGATGTGACCTGAACCAGACAACATTCTTTCAGGGAAGCGCGCTGAACAGCAAAGGCCACAAGCGCTATAAATCCAGGCGCAAGGACGGCATTGCGAGATTAACAACCCAAAGTTGGGAAGCAGAATAAGCAGCGTTCCCCTTTAACTTTCTATAAAGGATGGGCGCGATAATAAAGACGGTTAAATGGCTGGAAAATCTTTACAGACTTTTACTTTGTCGACGAACAAGCAGCCTTCAATGCGGCGCTCGGCTCCATTCAAACCATCACCCGTACACCACATTCCTGGGATGTTTTTGCACCTTGTTGAGCTGATAACAACATGCCAGCTGGCCAACAGTTGGCATCCCTGTTCGCTATAAGTGCTCTGAGCTTTTCCCCTCACTTGAAACAAGAGTCGGACATAATTGCATTACCTTAGATACCATCGTATTTGTGGGCATGCATACTCTGGGTTAAGCAGATGGTATTCCGGCCCTGAGACAATTAAAAAAATCTCATTAAGGCCCACCCAGGAAGAGGCAACGTTGATTGATTTTACGCTCACTTTTTGACCCAACTTCCCAGAAGCGAAAAGTCTACAGGGAATCTACCGAGAACTTAAAAGCGCAACATGATCTTGAGATTATTTACAGGTATATACAGATAGAGCTGTCACAATTATTAATCCTGCCTGATCACAAGTATTTGAGCAGATTTCAAACTTTTTGTAAAACCGTTTGATTGCACAATATGTTTCTAGATAGAGAAAAGATTCAGTAATAATTCAGTATGTACGTAGCTATAGTAAATAGTAATGATTTAGACCTAATAAATGTATCTTGTGCGTATAATTGCACTTTGTATATTTTTTTTATATATTTGGTTATTTCTGTTCTGTATTTTGGGTCATATCTGTATATTCTGCAGTTTATTTTTTTATTTCATACTAGTTGTCTGGAGTGAAAGGGACCAATCCGCACCAGGACAAATTCCCTGTATATGAAAAAAGATGTTCATGGTGGAATAAACTGATTCCTGATTAAAAAAAAAAATAATAAGCCCTATAAATAATAATTTTCATTGTGAACGTCATCATCGGTGTGTGTGTGCGTGCTGACCTTCAGGTCGCAGGTGGTGTTGATGAGCAGGTTGGAGGGCTTGAGGTCACGGTGCAGCACGTTGGCAGAGTGGATGTACTTGAGGCCTCTGAGGATCTGGTAGAGGAAGTAGCAGATGTGGTCGTTGCTCAGCCTCTGGGACTTCAGCAGCTTGTACAGGTCGGTCTCCATCAGGGTCTGCACGATGTAACTGTGGGGGGCGACGGCGGGTCAAGGCAGACAACACAGAGGACAGGGCCGCACACGGGTCGACGCCACCTGTAACGGCATGTGCACATCCACCTGTCTGGCTTAAAGAGTCTCTCTGGTCCATTCGTCCTGTCGTGGTGACTAGTAGGGCATGACTTATGACATTAAGTTGTGTAGAAATGATATACAAGGCTCTGCTATCCTCAATAAATAACTTAACAGTATAACCACAGCATAAATCTTTGCATTTAAAAAGACAGCTGGTGGTAGAAAACCCCGACACACCCAGTTACTCAATTTCAAGTCTGTAATCTGATCTCTCCTCTCTGGAGTACTTAAAACTACAATCAACTCCGAGTGCAAGGAAATAATTATACCTGTTTAAATTTTGTAGTTCAAATTATGCCGCCATCAAAATCATCACTGCAAACAAATGTTTTCCCAAAGGCTTCACTTTTCAAAAGCCCCCCCGAGGAAGCTGTTTTTGTATCACAGATTTGGCCTTTAAAAGAAAAGAAAGAAATGACGGACTCTTGGGTACACCACGTACCAAAGAAACACATCAAGGCATCATTTGTGAGGTCAGTTGCTTTGTTCAAGATCAGTATCAACTACAGAACTTCTGGTATTGTGACATCTCCCCCTGTAACAGCCATAAACACGTGATTCAAATAAATTTGACTTGACTGAATGCAAAGAATTTTACTACCAAATAAACACGAGCGAATATATAGTAACTGCTGAAAGAGAGCTATTCAACCCTGTAGTCAGGAGTGTCATCCATAAAAAAACTAAAAAAGTTAAAACATTGTGTAACAATCTATATCAGCAAAATAAATAAATAAATAAATAAATAAATTTGTATTTCGCTTCAAATCAGGAGTCTAGCAGAGCAGAAGCAGATGTACCTGCACCTGGGCAATCTGATTGCTGCTACATGCAGGGATTTCTAATAGTTGCACTTTAGGTGAACCGTCGTCTCTGGGGCCAAACTGCGGGTTTTAAACACGCCGCCTGTTTTCTCAAGTAGCAGCAATGACCGTGACAACGTGTTTTCATCCGTGAGAGAACCCTTTGTGCGGGACTTGTCAGCGTGACCACTCTGATTTGAGGAAACAAAGTGACTCCCCCCCACACAAACACACAGAAAGAAAACACCTACTAATGTCGACACGCCCATCACTCACTCAACACGCCAGTAGTGCCCTGTAGCGCCTGGTACATTAAATTGTTTTTTTCCTAAATCATGATCAAGTCTAAATTTATGTCTGTGTTAAAGGGGGCCTATTAAGAAAATTTCACTTTTTTCGTACTTATGCACAGAACATTTTGGTCTCCGTTGGGCCTACTAACACGCAGAATGTGAAATAAGAAAACCCAGTGAGTTCTTTGTGAGCTGCCTATTAAAAAAAACAAAAAAAACATGCGATTCAACAAGTCGTTCAGATTTGCGACCCTTTCCTACAGGACACGGGGCCTTAGTAGAATTAGAACCGTCCTCCATCCGAGTGACTCCACCCACGGCTGGAGAAATAACAAACGCTGCCAGCCCCCCCATGGGAACTGCTCTGTTGGCTTCACAGACCAGCACAAATATTTTGGAAAAAAAAAAGGAATTTATACCAACTGCAATATAAGACTGCAGATGAGGGAAATGGAAATGTAAGTATTTAAAAAATAACCCCGGTATAAAAAAAACAAACAAACAAAACGGTGAGGATATGCGGTAGGTTGACTACGTACGCAGCACCCCACGTCCGCCGCGTGTTTCTCCAAACAAAACCAATAAAAACAAGTGTTTTTATTGTAGATGTATTTATTTTATGTTTGCTAACTGAACAAAACAGGGCTGCGCGGTGTCCCCCCACAAGGCCCCCGTTAGGTATAAAAACATTAAAATGCCAGGTCTGAAATATTTGTCAGCTTAATTTAAAAACTAGAGTTATGGTATGATAATATCATATACATTACCGTACAGGTCAATGTGATCCGACTCTTTTACATGGGGCTCTGGTGTTGCCATTTCACACAGGTAAAGAGTGAAATTCCCTGCGATCACGGCGATTAAATATTCCTCCCTAATGGCCGGGCCTCGGCACACGCAGCAACTTGGTCCGTCTCCTTGGAATAAGGATACACATCCCTCATGCACTCAATGCGGCGCGCTCTGAGGATGTCGTTGATGCCGATGATGTTCTCGTGATGGAAGCGCAGCAGGATCTTGATCTCCCTCAGTGTGCGCTGGCAGTACGTCTGGTGCTCAAACGGGCTGATTTTCTTGATGGCGACACGCTGGTTGGTCACGTTGTCCAGGGCAGAGCTGTACAAGGCGAGGGGGAGCGGGGCGGGAAAAAATAAATAAATAAAAGGGGAAAAAAGCTCAAGTTACATACTGCAGTAAGAATGTGCTGATAATAGCATGAGAACTTGAGCTAATACTTGTCTGAAATGAGGCATCACAGATTTCCCCCCTCCCCCCAGCGCCTGGCACGAATCCAGAACCCGAAAAGAAAACAAGCCGCAAAACCGGCGTCGTACTTCTTTGTGTTATTTTAAGGTGACGTGAACGAGGTGTGCGTCTACGTAAAGGGAAAGTGTGTGTTTATGAGGAAGGCCTGCTCACTGTGACCAGCCGGGCTGGAAGGTGGTAGAATGGCGGCAAGGAATAACCTTCGAGGGAATGCTTGTTTCAACAATGATAGCGACGGTGACACACAACATCCAAATCTGATTTTCATATTCTCTGTCATCTGAACTTAAATCCTCATGAGTAGACCCTGTGAGTCTAGATCATCATTATACAGATCCCAGTCATCATACAGCTACCATGCAAACACTTGTGGCAGTTTGCAGAACTAGAACAGGTCGAATCAATGGTGGGAATAATCCCAATACTAGTGAAGTCCTATCAAAGGTTTGTTTTTTTGTTTAAGTATCCGCACATATAGCAATGGAGACGATAAGCTTCATTGTTATTGTTCGACATTCGTAGAAATGTGAAGCGACGTGAGTATTCCCTCCGAGTTCCGTCCTGTCCCTAACGGAGACAGGTCGGGATAATCCAACGCACACTCCCGTGGAATCGGTGCGTGCGTGCGTGCGCTGCACCTCCCCCCCCGTGCACGCTCCTGTCTTATCGAGATTCCTGCGCTTTAGCAGCGTTACGGAAAGCAACAGGAGACTGCCCGACATGTCCACACAGGGCTGTGGATCACAGCCTCCACATCTTGGGGAAAGGCCCTCCTGACAACCGGCGGGGTTCGCCTTACTGCATGCAGCTGCAGCATCGGCCACCAAAAGTCAGGGGGGGGGGGGGGTCAGTGAAAAATAAAAGCCGCCGGGGTTTGGGGGCAAGAAAATAAAATAAAACTCGGCTCTGAAAGTCGCACGACGTTGAGTCGTTAGGTGCCACTTCGGAGCATTTCCCCCTGGTTGCCAACGGGGTCCTGCGTAATCAGCCCCGTTGTTTCCTGTATGTTTTTGCAAGCTCATAGCCACGCCTGTAGCCTGTAGCCTGTAGCCCGTAGCCGATAGCCAGTAGTCTGTCGCCCGTAGCATACATCACGTAGCATGTAGCCTGTAGCGGCTAAACACATTAACCCGTTAGCTGCGAGCTGTGGAGGCTTAGCTGGCGAAATGTTTGTCGCTTATCTGGACACACACTGATTTAGTGCGTGTTAACGGCCGTGTCCACCCAGTTACACCGACCGCCTCCGCCCATTCCGCTGACATCCGTTAGGAATTCGATCCTCCCGCAACGGCGAAAGAACAATAAAACACATCTCACCAGACCATCCCGTACGCCCCCTCCCCGATGTACGACAGGTTGGTGTAGCGGGGACCCACGTCGAACGCCTGGCCCTTCACCAGCTCGGAGGCGCTCTTGGTGCCCGCGGCCCCGCTCGCCGCGTCGGCCCCGGCCGCGGCCCCGCTCCCGGAGCCCGGGTCCGCCGCCGCCGCCGCCGCCGCAGTGCCGCACGGATCCGCCATGCTTCGCTCCGCCGAAAAAAAGCAACCGAATCGCGGTGTCCGTCGACGTGTTCGGGCTCGGGCTTCTTCTTCCTACTCCTCCTCCTCCTCCTGCTCCTCCTTCTTCTTCTTCTCCCCGGCGCGACGCGGTGATCGGACTCGGTTCGTCCAAGAGCTCCCTGTCGACCCGGGCGGATGGTGCGGACGGGTAAGAGTAAAACGGGTCTATCGCTCTCACTCCGCGCTGGGATGGAAATGGACTCGATCGCGGCGCCCAGCGGTAAAAAAAAAAAAAAAAAGTTCGTTCCGTCAGCCGGGGCCGTCCCGGCGCGGCGGCTGTAACGCGGGGGGAGAGCGGAAGCACCGCCCGCGCCGCTGCGCTGTGACAGCAGACCGCGCGCCCCCCGATGCCAGCAGAAGCGCCGCCCTACCCCCCCCCCCCCGAGTGGGCGTGGCCAGATCTGCTGCTCGGTGCCGTTACTGAGAGGGAAGTTGGTTTACAGTCCGTCTCTAAAGGAAAAAGGAAGATCCAGCCGCACGTTATTACATTCCCACAAATTAAAAAACAACAACAACAAAACGAAATAATGATAATAACAACATGAATTTGTTTGTCTCGAAATCCCTTTATCTTCCGCTCCTCAATTCAATAGTGAAAGTGCAGAATGCGCCGCGTGCAAACGGCCCGTGACATACACGTTTAATAACGAATTTGATAGAAGTGCAAGAAGTTTGATTAAAACGATATTTGATAATAAATAAGTAAAAGAAACGCAGGTGTGACAAACGCCGACGCATCACCCGCAGTCGTTCTTGTACACTGCTCGAGGCTGTGAATTTAAACGATTAACCTTTCATTTATTTTTGTACTTTTTGCTTTTTCTGTAATCATTTCGGCGTTTTTTTCACAGCGACCCTAACTACAGAGTATTAAATGAATGTTAAAAAAAAATATATATATATATATATGTGTGTGTGTGTGTGTGTGTGTGTATATATATATATATATATATATATATATATATATATATATTTTTTTTTTACATGGATATATGTATATATATATACATATATATATATGTATATGTGGGTTTTTTTGCGTTATGTAATTGTTATTATTTCCACTGATGGACCCGTGTGTCCTGGGCTGGAGCACCGTGACCGAGCCCCTCGTGATGACGTCACCGCAGCCGCTCTGCACTTCCTGGTTACTTTCCGGTTACTTTCCGGTTACTTCCTGGTTCACTCTGCCCCGCGGCATGTTGTTGAGGAGGTTCGGTCCCGGACGACACTGGATTGGACCGATTCGTCTTGCGCTCGCCCTTCTGGGGGTTCCCTACGCGGGTGGCCAAGCAGGAACCAGGTGAGGGGGGGGGTGGATTCGTCATCGTCGTCATCTCGACCTTTAAATGATGTCATAGCTTTGGCAGATTGACAGATCAATAACCCACTTGAGAGCTATGGCGGTCTGTACGGCGGTGCTCGAATTACAAGCAGGATCTAGGATCTACGGAGGGGGCATCTAGACCAGGCATTCCCTCCTGGAGCACTGATTCTCAACCTGTTTCACATCAATGACCCTCGGTTTGATACCCATCAGTCCGCAGACACCTGTCTCCGAAGACCCCGAACTGAGAGGGTTTTTTTATTGTTAGATACGACATAAGAGTGAACCTGGGATCAAAACAGTCATCATTGTACGTTCTCTAATGGTGCTAATTTAAATAACGATGACGTTTAACTCAAATCATTGTGCTGGGGGACACCCCCTAGGACCCTTTGAAAGACCCCTGGGGGGTCCATGGTACTTTCTGAGAATCTGACCAAATGAGCTCCTTACTGCGGAATGCAGGGACGGATTGATGTCGAAAGCGGGGTCGAAAATATTCAAAGTTGAGTCTCAAGAGCGAGACTTGACGAGCGTGGCGTCGTCACCCCGATGCAGAGCGATGCAGCGGTCGAACGTGTCTTATTACTGTTCTCCCTACTCCTCCTCCTCCTCCTCTCCCTCCTCCTTCCTCTCCTTTCCCCTCCACAGCTGCAGACTCCCAAGCTCCTGTCCCCGTGGTCAGTCGTTCATTGGCCGCCAGTCCGTCACCGACAGCGTCTGTAAGCCGTACACGACCGCAGCAGGAAGAATGTCATCCTCTACTGCACCGCACGTTAAGTCCAGATGCCCCCAATACCCGGGGTCACAAATCAAGCGCTTCCCAGTGCCCGACGACAGGGTGAGCTGGAGCCAGGAGTGGCCCCAGTACGCGCCAGTCTGCCACACCGATGCAGCAGTGACAAAGCAACCGCCATGGGCAGATCCAGAAATCGGGTGAGAAATGGAAGTCACGTAATGGTAGAGTGACTGAAGTTTGGCCAGCAGTCCAATCTAGTTGAAAGTTTCCTGGTTGAGTGGCCAGGTCACCAGCACTGCCCTATGCGGCGGCATTGTAAACGACACAATATGATTTAGTCGATAGGTTATATCGTAGACAAAAGCTTACATCTTCGGTAAGAGGAAACGTTTTCCCTGTTATTCATGTTGTTTTGATCTATTGTTACGCAGCGCTTTCTCTCCGCGGTTCAACGCTTTGGACAACGCTGTGGACAGGACAAGCTTCGAGGGCAACTATAAGGTGGTGCAGGGAAAGCCCCTGTAAGTCTGCATCCCATACAGAACGCAGATAACACTACAGAAACATAGGACAGATTGTTATACGCGCTATGGTAACAAATTACGGGCGCTACCATAAAAGGATCGCATTCTGACACGTAGGCCTTGGCATGGTGAAATTCATTGTGACTTGTTTTCTGTCTGATGATGCCTGTTCGTTTTGACTGCCATAGCAACCCCCGTGGACGCACTGGGTTGGTTGGGAGAGGTTTGCTGGGACGTTGGGGACCCAATCATGCAGCAGATCCAATAGTTACCAGGTAACGTTGCCACATTGCTACCGGACAGTTAGATACTGTCCAAAAAAAATGTGTTATAAGAGATGGGGAGGGACGTTACATTTTGGATTTGATTGGTATGTTTCTTCAATAGTTTGGTTTCCTAGAGACATTACAATTAGGCTGAACCCTTTTAGATAATGTGCATGCAGAGAAACTGGTCTGAACTTCCAGAGAACCTGCTTGACAACAAAGTTGTGTCAACCATTTAACTTTTTTTTTTTTTTTTTTTTTTTAGGTCAGAAGGTTTTGTTTTCATCAGCCTTTAGTCAGAAGGTTTTGTTTAATCATAGTCGTCATGTCCTGATACATTTATTTTAAAATCATTTTTACGTAAAAGTATTGCACTTTTTCCTGTGCGTACGACGTCTGAAACGTTTAGGTCTATTATTATACTGACTCTGTCTCTGCATTGAGATTCATCACATTCTTTTCTTTAAATAAAAAATACACTATAGGGGACTAAACTGTACAAAATGTTTGGAGCACAAACAATGGACGTGGAAATAGCTTGAAAGCATTCACTTCCATACAGTAATAATTTAGCAGCTTTTCCATTTTTTTTTTCTGGGATATGGCACTGTCCTACAGGTGGAAAGTAGATGCAAAAGGAAAAAAGATTTGTCACCCAGTGTCCAAACGGCCTGTCCTGCAGTTTGTGTCCATCAAGAGGAGGGATTGTGGGGAGTGGGCTATTCCAGGGGTAGGTAGCGCATGTCTTCACTTTCTGAATTTGTATTTTAATAGTATGAGGTGTGGTATCAGGATCTTTCCCCCTCCTTATCGTTTTCTTGGCTACATTAGATAAAATGTTAATGCTTTATCATAATTATTTGCACCTGATTTTCAGTTTCAGTATTTCGAGATCAAAAGGCTGTAAAAATACGCAACATACATATTCACCATATTCACCATGCATGCACCATGCGCACCCAGCCATCCACATGATGTAAAACAAAACATGATTCATCAGACCAGGCCACCTTCTTCCGTTGCTCCATGGTCCAGTTCTAATGCTCACGCTTGGAGACTCTGACCGGTCTGTGGCTACACAGCCCCATACGCAGCAAGCTGTGATGCACTGTGTGTTCCGACACCTTTCTATCATAGCAGCATCAACTTTTTCACCAATTTGTGCTACAGTTGTTCTTCTGTGGGATCGAACCAGACGGGCTGGACTTCACTCCCCAAGCGCATCAGTGAGCCTTGGGCGCCCATGACCCTGTCACCGGTTCACCGGTTGTCCTTCCTTGGATCACTCTTGGTAGGTACTAACCACTGCATACCGGGAACACCCCACAAGACCTGTTGTTTTGGAGATGCTCTGACCCAGTCGTCTAGCCATCACAATTTGGTGCTTGTCAAAGTCACTCAGATCCTTATGGTTGTCCATTTTTCCTGCTTCCAACACATCAACTTCAAGTACTGACTGTTACTCCTAATATATCCCACCCCTTAACAGGTGCCATTGGAACGAGATGAGCAATGTTATTCACTTCACCTGTCAGTGGTTTTAATGTTGTGGCTGATCGGTGTACAGTAACACGCAATACAAGCAAGCCTTTCAATTTTTTTTTATATTAAACATCAAAGACAGACCCATGAAGCGTAAAAAACCCCGCTGCCTTTTATTTCTGTCTACATGTTTGTAGGGTATGGTGGACCCAGGGGAGTTGGTGTCTCTCACTCTGCAGAGAGAGTTCTCTGAGGAAGCTCTGAACTCGCTGTCAGCCTCACCGTCAGAGAGAGCCAACATCCACCAGCGCATCACCAACCTCTTCAACTCACCTGGGTTTCAGGTCTGTTTCTAAGAGATGGACCTCTCTGTCTTTTTTTGAAAGAGGAATACTTTGGTATTATGTATTAAAGCACAAGGGATTTGCACCCAGCATTCCCCTTCTTGGAGATTAAAATGAGCTCTCTTCCTTTAGTGAATCCAGACATAGTCCACTGCCGTGCATGCTCTGATTTTACGCAGCTATTCCTCATTTAGCAAGCAGGGCAGGTGAGGTGTGCGGTGTTTGGACAAAGCCTCCTCCAAATTTGCTCCTGTCACTGCCATTAGTTCTTTGTAGAAGTTGTATCGGCCACAAAAGTAAACTTAAATCAAGTATGTCTCTATGTCTCCCTGTTTTCAATCTGCTACACGTTTGTATGGCTCCTATTTTTAGAAAGGTAACAGACTGGTCTTAACTTCAGAATTGTGTGTTCTACGTCATGCGTGTCAAATAAAAAAATCCTATTCAAATGTCTCGGTTTCATTTTCATTCCAACTTCAGCGTTTGGTGCATTTTCTATCTTGGTGCCTTTCTCATGCAGATCTATAAGGGCTACGTGGACGACCCCCGGAACACTGACAATGCCTGGATGGAGACTGTTGCTGTTAATTTCCATGATGAAACAGGTATTGTACCACATTGTGCTGTTTTTTATTTTTTACCAATCAATACAAAAATCGAGATGCAATCTTTCAGGGTTAGCAATACAGCAATGGAAATATTGTTATATATCGATTGTATATCCATAGGGACAAACGAATGCTGTTTCTGTTGCAATAAAAAACATCCTTGCGTTACAGCCAGATTGGTGTTTATATGCCCATTTTTCAACTGCAACACATGAACCGATTTTATTAACTGAAGCTTTAATTTAACTTTGAAATAACGTCACATTTTCACTGTAAGCTAACGTTTATTGTGTGGGTGTTGCCAAATAATGAACTAAATGGACCTTTTTAAACCTGAAATTGACATTTTCAATACCAATTTATTTTCTGTTACTGTATTCACTGATAAGTGGGAACATGTAGAGTTATTATCCAAATTCCTGCAATCTAATATCATGGTGTAAGGGTTCTGTGTAGTGGATTTGTGGCGTAAAATGTCCCTGTTTTTACCCCATAGGCACCAGTGTGAGCGAGCTCCCGTTGCAGGCAGGAGATGATGCAGGACAAGTGCACTGGGTGGATGTCGACTCGTCCTTCCCCCTCTATGCAAGCCATTCCCATTTCCTGGAGATGGTTGCCAAGGAGAGGCATGCCAACTGGTAACCAAGGACAAGGCACTAAAATCTATTGGAAGGAAAAGATGAAGGAACAATCGGAGCCATATGCAAATCTGTCAGTATATGAGATATAAACATTTATAAACATGCATAATAAACGTCAACTCAACAAATTATCGCATTATATCTCCATGTAATAGTATAATCACCCCATTATCATTAATCATAACTGAAGTATAATATGCAGATCCTCACTCTGTCACATTCTCCTTATTTCCTCATGTCTGATATACAGTATATTCTGTAACAAAAGCCAGTATTTTTGCATTTCCAGACTTTAGACTGGAAAAGCAATCTTAAAAAATGATTTTGTGGAATATTTCTCACAACACACTGTGGAAGCTGAAGGCGAGGCCGTGAATTGAAGTGCAGCCGAGACTTAATTTAACATTGATACCTCAACAAACACCCTCTGATCTTTGCTCTGCTCTGACCGTGGAATAGCAAACGATCACATAAAATGAAAGTTATGCGTGGAACTACCCTTCTATGAATTCTGTATGACCACCAGAGGCGGTGCATAATTATTTATACTATCCTCCTAGTGGTTGTGCAGGTCAGGTGTGTACCGTGTTTAAGAACAAAGTCTGTCTATGTCAACTGAAAACATTTCAGTTTTGTCTTGCATTTGAGTAGAGCACCTGGTGTGTGTGTGTGTGTGTGTGTGTGTGTGTGTGTGTGTGTGTGTGTGTGTGTGTGTGTGTGTGTGTGTGTGTGTGTGTGTGTGTGCTTTCATTTTCTTACTGTTTTAATGTCGTATTGATGTAAAGCACATTGAGTTGCTCTGTCCATGAAATGTGCAAAATAAACATTGATTGATTGATTGGTGTGTGACCGGGATGGACCGGTGTCATCCTGTTTCGCTCTGAGTAACCCGAGAAGCTCTAGCGCGTATCCAAAATTCATAGAACCATAGTTACACGCCTAGAGGTAGTGCATAAGCGGCATTCTTCTTCCCTCACTACGGTTATGCGTTGAGCTGTGCAGCAAGCTAAACACTCACCCCAAAAGTAACCAAGACAGGAGCTGCCTTCGGGGCAGGGCGTCTCCCGGGTCTGTGGCCCGCAGGTGTAGGACACGCTGGACGGACAGGGCGGGTCACCATCGCTCGCGCAATTGTTTCCACAACTCACTTAGAGAGCCTCTGTGTCGACAGGGCTAGACCTTTTCTAGGCCCTCCGTGGCAAATAAAAATCAGACGGGCAGAATGCAGCTGTCGCTTGAACGGGTAATTTCAGTGATCGGAGTGGACAAAGCAGTTGTGCTTTGTGGTCCTCATTGCCCTGCATATGTGTGGGGTTGTTTGCCGCCGGTTCAATTGCCTGGATGACATGGGGGGGGGGGGCATGGCTGGCTAATAGAGAGTGCATGGAGCTCGCTCACTCTCTTTGCTGTGATTATGGCTAAAATAAATGCTGTCTTGGCTGACATCCATTTTAGTTCTAACTGTTCCAAGAGCTC
This sequence comes from Zeus faber, assembly GCF_960531495.2. NCBI lineage: Eukaryota > Metazoa > Chordata > Actinopteri > Zeiformes > Zeidae > Zeus > Zeus faber. The sequence continues at coordinate 20,203,889 of NC_137205.1, forward strand.
AAATGTAGGTCTGCAGAGGGCTTGTTATACAGAGGGCAAATCCCATGAGTGTGCTTTTGGTGTTTGCAGGGGTCTTTTCCGCTGCGCCAGATTCAGAAAACGGGTCACCAGACTGTGTGACCCAATAGTCTGGTTCCCAACAGTTGCGCGATGGGCTGAAATGGCAGCCACAGTTGAGGCTGAGCATTTTTTGTCAAGCAGTGATTGCAAGAAGCACGGCATAATAGGCACTGAGCACTGCTCTGGCACCTCCTTATGTTGACTGCGCCACTGCGTAAAAAGTTTCCACCTGGTGGCATACTGCAACATACTGGAAGCTGCTCAAGAATTTAAAATAGTTTCCACTACCGAATCACCACATTCTCTTAGAAGTGGCTCCGACCTCTCAGAGGCCAAGACCGTAATTGCAGGCACTCCGGACTCAGATGTCAAATGTGTTCTCCCTGTTGTGAAAGGTGGTCCTGCCTCCTGGGGAGGCACCATGGCACCCCATTGACGAGCTTGTGCAGGACAGGAAACCAGATTATTTCTGACCGAGTGGGCTGGTTGTCTCCTGCAGGAGAACCAAATAGCAGAATGTGTTGTCGCCTCTGAGGTCCACTTCGGCTTTGCCGTACCTCTTCCAAATAGTTTGTACCACCTCTGGGTAGAGTCTCCACTCCCCTGGTAGTCCCTCCTTCTTGTGGGACAAGAAGCCTGCTACCTTGTTTTGAGTTCCTGCAATGTATACAGCCCTGGGGCTTGCAAAGTGTATGGAGAGGTGCTGTGTCGCCTGCCACACGCCAGTTGCATATTCAGGACCCTCCGGCACAGAGACACAGAGGATGGAGTTGAGAAACAAACACAAGTTTATTGTAGAGAGTGGGCTAGATGGAACAAGCCCTGGAGCAGATGGACAGCATGTCATGACAAGGGCTTCTCCCCTGTGTGTGTGTGTGTGTGTGTGTGTGTGTGTGTGTGTGTTTGTGTGGGGGGGTTTACCTGTTGCTCGTTAGACCAATCAAGGAGCAACAGGTATGCAGCCACTCTGATCTGGGGCCCCAGTTACTTAGACCCAGGACAGGTGTGGCTACTCAAACCACACCATCCCCACACCACAATGTGGAAGACCACTGAAGGGCAGAAAGTGGTTCAATTCCAGCTGTACTGCCCACAGCTGTAGCAGTCTAGTTCTAGCACTGCTCTGTTCTGTGGGCTCCAAGACCCCCCTACTGTCCTTTACTGTCCTGTAAGTGCCACTTTGGATCCAAGTGGAGCTCATTTATGCATTTCTGGAGGGGGCACAAAGACAGTAGCCCCAAAGGCACCACTGCTGAGGCTGCTGCCAACCGCCTGCAAGTCTTAGCAGGAAGCCATACCGTACGGTGTAGCCTTGCTAAAAGTGTGGGAGGCGGCATTGTGGCTTGGGAAAGCAAGCGTCAGGCCGCAATGGCTCTCCTGGAGAGACAATAATTGCTGCCATCGATGGCTCTAAAGTAGGCATAGAATTCCTGCACTGAGAGTCAGATAGACCTGCCCTCAGGTGCTCCATAGCAAGGCATGGGGGACATTCATTGTGGCGATCTTCAGCCAGCGTTGGGACCATGCAGGCCCTGCAGACATGCGACCCAGGCATTGTCATCTTGTCTTTATTTTGGGTACCGGCAAGAATGGTTACAATGTGAGGCAAAGGCACTCCTGCTGAAAAAAATATTTATCCAATCTTGAAATGAAAGCAGAGCAGAAACACTCTAGCTGTGTGTACTGTAAGATTCGGTATATCAACTTTAGATGGAGCGATGGGCAAAAATGTTCCAGCTCCACAATTTGGCTTGAGGGTGCCAACTAATGAAAGGTAGGGCCGGCAAAGCACTTCTGCAGTTTTGTTACAAATCTCACTGGAGATAACGATTGAATTACAATGGTGCTAGGAGCGAGGGCACTCCTGCAACCGAGGAGAGAAAACGCCCCAGCTCTTGTTGCAATACAGTAAACATATTAGTATGTTAGTAGCAGTTAGTAGTATTCAGCAACAACTGAATTTTTTGTCTTAAAGTGGTTACCGTAAATATAAAGTTACTTAAAGCAATGTCAGGAGCGCAGACACTCCAGCCACTGTTGTGATTTTAATGAAAGAAACACATTTTGAAAGCCTTCAAACTATTGAAATTTTATTAAATAACTGTATAAAACTGTACAGTGAAGTATTTGGGCAGCGTCATTTTAAACAAATAGGCAGTACAGGAAGAATGATAATGGCAATGATAATGGGAAACCTCTCTCACTGCTCTGCCTGACTGTCGTTTTATGACAGACTTGAAAAAACCTGAACCTATCCCTTTTACAGACTGTTATAGCTGCTGCTACCGGTAGTGAGCCAATCATACGTCGCATTGAATCCAAAAACGCTTTGCCATGATTGGCTGGCTTGTAGCTGCTGCTGTAGTGACGCTTGCTGTGATATGCATGTGAGCAAAACCATAAAAAATAGTCATTTATTTCTAGGAATGATGAAATAGAACCAAAATGTGTTCACATCACATATAACCTATGTAATATTACATTTAACCTATCCTTTAACATTGTTGTAGCTGCTGCTGTGGTAGTGAGCCAATCACACGTCGCATTCAATCGAAAAATGCTTGCCTTGACGCCAGCAAAACCATACAAATAGTCTTTTTTTTTTTTTTTTCCCTCTGAAGAATGAAATAGAGCCACAATTTGTTCATACTACAAAGAACAAATAGGCAACGGAAATGGAGAAAATTGCACTCGTTTTGTTGAAATATGATCTTCACACTTGAGAAAAAATAGAAAGGTAAGCTTAAACTAACATGGCGCCGACTGAAACTAACAGCGGAGCAACGCAGCTGCAGTTCCATACAAGTAGAGACCAGTTGAAAACCCTCCCTGAAAGTAGATGCCATGTCGGATACAGAAGCAGATCTATTAAAATGATTTCACTGGACAGGTATGCACATAGGAAGTTATGGTATCGAAAGTTGCGTAATGAACTAAAATACAGAGTGCAGGCCTTTTTGCTCATTCAGACCAAAGTCCTCTTTTCCATTTCCAGGATAGACCGTGTTATTTCATAAAGACATTTTAAAAATGGATGTATATACGTGGGGGAACAGGAGAATAATCCGGTGATGACGACGACAATTATAAAAAAATCCTTTACGTTTATTGTCATAAAAAGTAAATAGAAAATTGTTCATGAAAGAAATACTTACGATATTGGAAACTAGCCCACAAATTTAAATGAAAAACCGCGCTTCGGGACATTTAGTTTGCAAACAGATAAAAAGACCTGAGCAATGAAATATCTCCTCGGCAGAGTTAATAACCTTCATAGCTTGGATGTCAGGGCACAGGGCGGGGGGTTGTGGTGTTTGACCTGCTTTAACACATGGGTCGCCATGATTAAAAAATGAAAACGTCTCCCACCAGCACTTTCTAGCACTGGCACCGACCTCCTTTTAACCTGTCAAGTATTCTTGCAGCGGTGAGGGGCGTGTTCTATATCCCCCTCACAAACCCAAACCATTAAAAATAAATAAATAAAAATGCTTATTTTGCACTTAACAGAGTTGATTGACTTGGATCGACTAAATTCGACCTCGTCGGTAGAATCTGATGGGGACGCACATTCTGAGACGAGCTCATCGATATCTTTGGCTCCACAGCTGGGGTTGATTTTCCATCTTCATCTCTGACTAACAGGATTTGGGCTCAGCTTATGAAAGACAGGCAGACCAAACGATTTCCCGCATCACGCAGCCCCTCGCAAGCACGTGAACACAATGTTTTAAAACCAGGTGAAAGAAGTATTTCCTTTTTTTGTTTTATACCTTGATTATGAGCTGCATCTGTTAAAATTGTTATGTATAACCTAAAAATTAATGAAAGGTGCTATACAAGATTTTCATGCATTGATATTTCTTTGCATCTGTGTCACCAAGTTACATACTGTGTAATACCGCTTGCAACTGCAAGAAGTTATAAATTAAATGACAAAATTCACACTTTCCTCACAAAATCTTTGGATTCAATTTTTATATTTTTGTCTTCTGTATTTATTTTGTATATTTGCCATCATTCTCATCTGTAACATCCATTAGTCTGATTTTGGTTAATGATCAAGTCTCTGTATTATTTATATTTCAATGTGAAAAGGGGATTACAGTTCTTTTACGTGGCCAAAAATAAATAAATAAATAAATAAAAACAAATGACTCTGCAAAATACTTGGTGCCTCAAACCCCTTTGGCATTGAAAGGCTTTTTGCAAAGCATCGCTATGCTTTCCACTGGTTAAAATTTTGGATGGCCAGCGCACATGCACGGAATGGTCGTTTAATATTTAATATTGTGTGAAGAACACTCGCATAAGAAAAACGTGCATGTAATTATTTCCTTCGAGTACAGTAACCTCTACTGTCATTCTTTTTGGTTCATTATGAAGCACATTTTGGGTTGTTTGTGTTGTAATCCCTAATTCGGTGGCCCCCACTTCCAAGCTACTTTTCTGTTGGAAACTGAATCATGAAACATGAATACAGGCAGTGAATGTTTTTAAATGTTTGTTTGTCAAGCTTGTGCATTCCTCAATCAACAAAGCGTATATTAACGTAAGATCGATATCTGGAGATCGATGTTAGACGTGTTTTCAAATAAAAAACGTATGCAAAGGGAGGTTTGTCCAACGTGAGTGGCGCACGTCGTAAAGATGCTGCGATGTCAGGTCTGTTATCTCGGCAAACTCGGGCCAGATGGATCCACCCTGATATTACCACTTGGATTTCCCACTGAAGTGGCCGCCCTTTTGTGCTTCTCCGAGTGGGAGCTTGGATATTTCCTATGAAATACCACTTGACTGGACATCATATAAATCAATAAATAAATATGCCTATGAAATGGATTGTGAAGGAAATACATGTAAATATAAATTAGTAAATATGGTTCAGTAAATAAATAAATAGTCCCTTTTAAATAAAGAAAAAACCCCGATTCATTTATTGAAATAGATTTACTCATTTATATATTTATATTTACATTCATCCATATATCTATGTATTTATTGCCTCTTATATTTCAGGATTTATTTCAGAGACGTTTATTTATTCATTTATTTATTTAAGTATGTTTATTTTTTTAATATAGACCTAATATATTTTAATGCAGCATTATATTAATATGACCAATAATGAGCAACAGTCTTAATGCGGCTGGGCTGGGGGTGTGGCTGGGACTACATTAAGCCGCCAGCCGGGGGACTACATTACCCAGAAGCCCTTGCAACAGCCCCTGCCATGTTGGCTACGTGGCCGACCCACGTCGCGGTGTTTTAACGGACCGGGGCGATTCAAATCACGCGCAGCCGCCTGGTCTCCCCCTGGACGCGGTGCCCACCGGACCGGCTCACGGCGAACGCTTGCACCGAGCGACCCCACTAGCGTCGGTAGAATCCCCGAAGACGCAGCTCCAACCATGTCGGGAAAGATCAAGAGCCGGAGTGCCGCCAACGCCGACTCGGTGCCCGGCAGCGTGTCCTGCGACGAGCGGATCCTGCGGGACTGCCACCAGCTCTACACCGACACCGACAGCGGTGAGTTCCCCGGGGAGGGCGACCGGGACGACGGCCGCGGCGTTACCGGCGTTTCCAGGGGCTAGTCCGGGTGTTGGGATGCTTAGCGTGGGCTCGGGTTTAGCGGACCCGGGAAACCCGCTGACGTAATTAACAGGTGGCCTCTGCTTCTACGACATCATAATACAATAATACTTACAGTATTAACCCTTGTATTACGTTCAAATGTTTAAATAATACTTACAGTATTAACCCTTGTATTACGTTCAAATGTTTAAATAATACTTACAGTATTAACCCTTGTATTACGTTCAAATGTTTAAATAATACTTACAGTATTAACCCTTGTATTACGTTCAAATGTTTAAATAATACTTACAGTATTAACCCTTGTATTACGTTCAAATGTTTAAATAATACTTACAGTATTAACCCTTGTATTACGTTCAAATGTTTAAATAATACTTACAGTATTAACCCTTGTATTACGTTCAATATTTAAATAATACTTACAGTATTAACCCTTGTATTACGTTCAAATGTTTAAATAATACTTACAGTATTAACCCTTGTATTACGTTCAATATTTAAATAATACTTACAGTATTAACCCTTGTATTACGTTCCAGTGTTTAAATAATACTTACAGTATTAACCCTTGTATTACGTTCAAATGTTTAAATAATACTTACAGTATTAACCCTTGTATTACGTTCAAATGTTTAAATAATACTTACAGTATTAACCCTTGTATTACGTTCAAATGTTTAAATAATACTTGCAGTATTAACCCTTGTATTACGTTCAAATGTTTAAATAATACTTACAGTATTAACCCTTGTATTACGTTCAAGTGTTTACATTTACATTACATTTAGTCATTTAGCAGACGCTTTTATCCAAAGCGACTTACAATTATTCAAACACCGATGGACGCAGCCATCAGGAGCAATGAGGGGTTAAGTGTCTTGCTCAAGGACACTACAGCATGATAGCAGGAGGAGCCTGGGATCGAACCAGCAACCATTAGATTACTAGACGACCAGCTCTACCTCCTGAGCTACCGTCCCCGCCCCGTTTAAATAATACTTACAGTATTAACCCTTGTATTACGTTCCAGTGTTTAAATAATACTTACAGTATTAACCCTAGTATTGCGTTCCACTGTTTAAATAATACTTACAGTATTAACCCTAGTATTGCGTTCCACTGTTTAAATAATACTTACAGTATTAACCCTAGTATTGCGTTCCACTGTTTGAATAATACTTACAGTATTAACCCTTGTACTAGTTCCAGTGTTTAAATAATGAACTCTGTTTGCGCCTGGAGTGGTCGGTGCTATGAGAGTCACCTCAACATTGTGAGATATCCATATTTAACCTATTGGGGGAAAAAAAAAATATATATATATATAATTTAAAATGACCTCCGTGTCACTGTCATTACAAACTGACCTGATATTTCAGTTTGTTTGTTTTTATCCACGTGTGAGAGAGAGAGAGAGTGAGAGTGAGTGTGAGTGAGTATCCATGGCATCTGACATGAAGGACACTGTCATGGTGACGCCTCACACCCTGTTTCCACCTCACCTCTGTCCCGCCCCAAACACACACACACACACACACACACAGAGTACTCGCCCGAAATACTTTATTGACCCAGGGGGGCATGATTTGTCCCAGGATCCCTCCTAAAATGTGTTGAACTGTGTCCTCCAGGGCTCATCGCCGTGGCTCAGTCTGTGGGCGTGACGCTGCTCCCTCCCAGGAAGAAGATCACTGTGATGCTGATGGGGAACCACTCCGCTGGCAAGAGCTCCTTCATCAACTGGTGATCTCCATTGTTCCACGCTCATCTCTCTTGTTTATTATGTTTTTTTTTTTGTTTTGTTGTTTTTCTTTTTTCAATCACGCATCAGCCTCACAAGACATTAGTGCTCAGCAAATTATGTGATGGAATAAGAAGATGAATTATGTTTTATTCAAGCTCTGCAGACGACATCACAGTCCTTGTGTCAAGTGTGTACTGAGTAGTGTCATTGTCTTCCTTATAAACATAATGGCAGTGATTGTGATGACTCCAAATTTATTATATATATTTTTAACTGAGCGTGAATAATTACAGGCTTTGAAATGAGTGCAACATGCAATGTTGTATCTATAAACGGGGTTCTTAGCAGGCCGACGAGGAGCTTGAATTTCAAGTAGCGTAATAACTTGAAAAATGTTCAGCCCATTTTGTGCTGAAGTGCTTGAAAAGTACTTGAAAACCAGTGGTTTACCCCTTGGTTTTGTCATTCAAATCATAACGTAATAAATAAACTCCACAATTGCTTTTACGACATAGATTATGCAATGGAAATGTACGTTTAATCCAGCATGGTTGGAAATAAGAAACCTGTTTAATATGTGTTGTATTTTAATAGTAGATGACAATGATGAGTGATTAGTAGATGTACTCTATATACAATAGATTTGCTAATATAAATAATAGACAATGAGACTAGGATTATATTAAATGAATAAAGATCACATTGAAAATTGATTTTATTGGTTTTGCGGGAAGCCCTTGAAAATGGGGGGGGGGGAATAGTGTTTTTTAAAAAGTTGAATTTAGTTTTGCAATGCCAGAATGAACCCTGTATAATATAATTGTAAAATTGCACACTAGATAGCAAGCAATAACTTTAGCTGTTTAACTATACAAAGGTAGAACATTAATTTCAGAAGGCATCTGACAAAGACTACCCAGATGAAACCTTCCTGTGCCAGTACAAGTATTTAATATCGTTCTGCTTGTGGCGATTAGCATTCCACCATATTTTTGTTTCTATGGAGGATCTTTATTTATTAATTTTTCTCTCTAGCCTCTTAGCGCGCCGGTATGTGATTCTGTTCCTGGCTGTTAATGGATCCTAAGTAGGAAATCTGCAGTGTGCGCCGAGCTGTTGCGATATCAGATATCATTGGATGGACAATGTTTTGTTGGTACGAAAGCACAGAAAAGCCCCAGGATGACCTCAAACCAAATGGTGCGGAGGCCGTGGTGGAGAGAAAGGATGAGGGTTTGAAATGAACCCCTACCTGGATAACTCCAGCATGTCATGACACATTAAAGACAAACTGTCAAAAACACTTGCCAGTGCTGGTACCGGGCTAGTTGGTTGTCCAATAGATCACAAAGCTGAAAACAACAACATAAATGTGTCTCATCAATTTTACATTATCATTGCAGCGCTCTATCTGCCGACAGCGAGGGTTATTGTATGTACACGGTGTACAAAGATATATTCTCATATTCTATGCTGTTATCTCACTGTTTTATTATATATCCTATGACAGACTTTATTTTGCACTTACACTGCCGCAACCGAATTTCCGCCCGTGGAATGAAGCCAAAGGTGTTTTCCTCAGGTATGTTGAGGAGCACATCCAGCGCACGGGCGTCGCCATTGAGACCCAGGGCTTCAGCTTCGTGACGAGCGGACGCAAGAGGGAGTCTCTCACAGTCAGTACCGTCCCCCTCAAAGATATTCCACTTACAAGATAATTTTGGCTTTTATACTTGTCATGAATTGTAATGCCGTCTGCTGCAAAGTCTTGAAAGATTAATTATTCATTTATTTATTTATTTTATTTTATTTTTTCTCTCCGAGATTCCAAAAGGTGTGCTTGAAATTTGAATAAAATGCCCGAAAATAAGATGGGAAAACAAATATAAATTTGTTGATCTGAGTTGTCAAGTAATAAATGACGATGATGATCTCGCATAGTAAGGTTTCCAGACACATCATTATCAAGTCCACCTTTTTAATTTAGTTTCCATAGTGGTGACAGTAGTTCCTGATGTAATGTTTTTTTTTTTTTGTTTTGTTTTGTTTTTAGGGAAATGCCACCCTCCATCTATATCCCCACTTCAAACCTTTGCAGGAGTTCAAAGGTGAGACTCTGATCTTGAATCGCAGTTGCTCTGTGTAATCACTTTATAATAAATATCACATTGTATTTTGTTTCCCCTCATTCTTGTTGTGCCGATCCCCAACGTTTGATTGTGGTCAAACAAAGGGGTTTGTAAAATGACTGACCGTAAAAAATATGATGTAGGCAACTTCCCAAATGGCTGTTGCAGATTAACTAAATCTCTGAACTTAGTACAATGACCATTTGTCCCTTGTGTTTTTTGCCCGCCCACCCCCAATCCTTGCTCTCGTGTGCAGGAGTGTCAGAGTACCTGGGCACGGAGATCTGCACGTCCCGACAGAAGCGCTTCAGCCTGGTGACCTTCGTGGACTCGCCGGGCTTGGTGGACGGAGACATGAAGTATCCCTTCGACGTAGACCAGGCCATTATGTGGCTAGGTCGGTGGCCGTCAATTTCTTTAATTAATCTATTTATTTAATTATTTATTATTATTATTTTTTTTTTTATTTTTTTTTACTTTTATATAGTTTGTGACTTAAGTCTTTCTCTCTATTATGTAGCGACAAATTGGTGCTTTTATTCCCCAATTTAATGTGTAAATCTGCATTTTATGTATACAAACTGAGGCTGCACAGTGTAAATTGTGGCAGCTTAAAAGGACATGGCAACTCCAATTGGTACACTAGAGCTGAAAGAGGTTAAAAACTGACAAATAAACAGGATAAAATGGTGACCGGTAGTAAAAGTTCATGAAGCCAAGCGCTCCATTTTTTTTTTCCATACAGAACATATTTTGACTCTGGATATTCAGCCTGACATTGTTTCTTAATACGTGAGCCTGTCCTTGCTTAGTATTAATTTTTTCATTTATTTATTTATTTACTTTTAACGTTTTTACATGTATCCAAAGCTTTTTGACAAAACATGGTAATGTTAACTGATCTTCTGCTCCCTTCCTTTGTCCTCAGGTGAGTTGTGCGACCTGATCCTGGTCTTCTTTGACCCCATGGGCCAGGCTTTGTGCAAGCGCACCCTCAACATCGTGGAGAGTCTGAATGAGAAGCACGGCGACCGGCTTCGTTTCTACCTCAGCAAAGCTGACGAGGCCGGCGGAGAATCCGACAGACAGGTGCGCACCGCCAGAAGTGTGTGTGTGTGTGTGTGTGTGTGTGTGTGTGTGTGTGTGTGTGTGTGTGTGTGTGTGTGTGTGTGTGTGTGTGTGTGTGTGTGTGTGTGTGTGTGTGTGTGTGTGTGTGTGTGCGCTTTCATTTTCATACTGTTTTAATGTCGTATTGATGTAAAGCACATTGAGTTATGCACATTGAAAGCGCTGGAAAAGTGCTTGACTTTCTCTCAATTTTACTTGTGCGAACCCACTCGACATACTTTAGAAACGTTAAAGAGGTAATTTAATTATAACACAGGATTTTTATTTAGTTTTTCTCTCTTTTTCTTTCTTTGCCTAAAATGTGATGGAAAATGATGCTTGTCTGAGAAGAGATGCTCCACGGCTGCTGGTCGATCTAAGTACCCACTGTGAGAATAATAAACTAAAATAGAGGAAGTGAGACCTCAGGCCCGGTGTGTGGGCTCGCTGAAAACATTATGTCAAGTGTTCCTTCCTGTGCATTTGAATAATGTAAGAGTGGTGTTGACATAAGTAAATGGACACTTTAATAAAACTTTAATCCAACATTATTCTATGAGGCTTAATGCATTATACCACACAAAAAAAGGATGTCATCAAGCAGTACTGAAATCCTCGTTGAGTTGAGATTTAATGTTTCATGTACATATTGATGATTCATTACAATTATAGTTTATAAAATGAACAGTTATGCAGCAACTTGAATAACTATTCATTGTGCGGGTGAGTGATGGATTAAGCCACACTTGTAGATGTAGCCACTGGAAAGGAAACAGTTTTGAGGAGATGGAGTTCTAAAAATGTAAGTTGTTCTGAGACATGTGATTGGCTGTTTCAGAGGGTGATGATGCAAATTGTCCAGGAGCTTTGCAAGCGGCCAGGGCTCAACAAATGTGGCTTTGATATGCCAACCATCTATGTTCCTAATCCCAACAAGGTGAGTTTTGTACTTAAACTCAACTCTAGCCTAAGGATGAATTAATGAGGCCCAAAACAAAGTACAATTGAAGTACTAGTATTCTTTTCTTATTCATACTTAAAATATATTATGTATGTTTATTCATTCAGCGACATTGTTCTCCTGTCTCCACCAGCCCAGTCGCTGTGTTAACCAGATTGAGGAAGTGTGCCGTACCATTGAGAAAACCATCAATCAAACGGTCCAGAACACACTGAACTCTGTGGAGAAGGACTGTGAGCTCATCACCGAAGCCATCGAGGAGACGCTGGAGAACGACAGGTAGACTGAGGAAACACACTTTCCTCAAATCACCGACTGCAGACCAACTTGCAACGTGTTAAAATTTCACCATACACTATTGACATGTAAAAATAAAATCTTTTTTTTTTTTTTTTTAACCATGTTCTTTAAATTAAAAAAAAAAGTAATTGCACGTGTTAATCTCTGAAACCAGCTCCGTGAGTACCGATGCATGTACTTTTAACAATACTGCAATTCTGGTCTACCCTATAAACACTGATTTTAATGACGGTGTGTTTGTTTTGCAGTGAATTATTCAATGACTGCTTTGTTTAAACAAAACACTAACATTTAACTCTCCCAGTTTAAAAAAGTGGACCATGTAATAGTCGCAAAGTTTCAGTGAAAATAAAAACCATAACCTATACTATATAGTGACTTTACTCACTTGGTTTGAGTGGGGAATCCAACGCAAATTTTTATTATTTTTATTTTTTTGCTGCAAATAGTGCACGAGCACGGTTACAGTCCTGTTTCTTCTTCCAGGCACACTGGTGGTGAGAACCGGCGTGCGCGCTGTAAGGGCTGCTTCCTGGCTCTGCTGGGCTTCAGCGTCCCCCTGGCCCTGATGGCCTTACTGGTACTGGGCAGCCTCTCCAGGGAACTGCTGGAGATCACCCTGGGACCAGAGGGCACGGAGGCTCTCTCACACTACCTGGTGAGTGTCCGCAAGTGCAACCTCCTCGGTGATGTCATATTTTTCTATTAACGTGTTTCCCCTCTTCCCAGATTCCTGTGGTGCGGATATTTGAGTCCCTGTCGGTAGAGATTCAGCTGTACAGCTGCGGAGGCCTGGTCCTCCTCTCCTTCCTCCTGCTCATCCTCGCGCGCTTCTCCTTCAGGTAAGAGCAACTCTGGAGATTGAAGGGTTGCCTTAAGCCTTCTTATAGCGCTTGAACCTTGGTATTCTATCCAAGAGTTTTTTTAGGAAAATATATTTGTGATGCATATGATGAGCTTTTGGGAGAATTGACACCGTGATTTACAGGACTCGACAGACGCTGTCAGGACGGCAGAAAAGGCAACTGCAGGAAAAGCTAGACTACATTCAGGAGGTGGTCAAGACCAAAAAGGTGTGTTTGCATAAACATTTGCGTTTGTTACACGAAATAAAACATAAATGTGACCTATGATTCAGTGACCAAATAATTAACATGGCAATAATAATAACAATTATGTGTTAATCCTCTGGGTGTATGCAAAATCCCTGGGAAGAGTTCAAGAATTCATGTGAAAGCATATTCAGACCCATTGATCCTCCAGTGGTAATGGCGCCGACATAAAATTCCAAATGTTATACAACTTCAGTCGACTGATACGTGCAGCGGGTGCTTGCACAGAATACGCATACCCATGCAGAGACGAGTGGTGAGAATTGAACGTTAGACAGATATTATGCAATGAGCCACGAGAGCCATGAGCCTTTTTCCAGAACAGGAAATGGGCTGAGATGCTTTCTGAAATTCGCAGTTAAATGCTGAATCATCCAGAGAGGGTTGGGCTCTACAGGATCCCTTTTATTTATTTATATATATATATTATCCCTTATGTTAATTTCTGCATCTCTTTGTTTTTGTTTATTTTTTTCACTCCAGAAAAAGCTGTATGACGAATATCTACGCCAGAGTGTGACGGATCAAGACATGGACCTGTAAACAAGTCTTTCTAGGACCAACCACATAGTTTTGCATAAATTTAAATCAAGCATTGACATGTCACTCTTACCTCCAGGCGACAGACTAGATGCAAGTGTGTAGATCCCAGCACATGGATGTAAATCATGGATTAAATGTCAGTAATACTGTCGGCTCATGTTAAGTCCTCACGTTCGGGTGCTCTTGAAACTGTAATGCCTATTTGCCTTTTTGATTCTGTCACCTTTATACAAACTATAAAGTAGCACTTCCAAAGGATAATCGGAACTATTTTATGACCGATGAGCTTTTGTTACTGTTGAATACTATTTTATGAAATTTTTTTGGTTTGTTTTTCTTTCAAAGAGCATTTATATAATTATTCCTGTGCCTGTGTCAGAGGAATTCAGGATCAACCACTTAATTATATATTTAAAATAATGCAAACTATTTATATTATTACAGATGTTGTATTTTGGTTAAATGGCATATAGCACTGGCGTTCTCGAGTCACTTTTACATTTTACACACATTCTTCTAAAGACCTCCAATATTTAATACTCTACACACGTTCTATTAAAGGGGATTGTTCGTCAATAGGAAGTGACAGTCAAGTTAAAATCTGCTCCTGACACAGAAACGTCTGTCAATTGAAATGTTTCAAATCTGTGTAATTGTCAACATTTTGTGAAGATCCTTGACTACGTAAAGCCGTTTGTTGGTACAGACTTTGGTACTTGATTTCCCTTCATTGTAGCCGTGTTTCATAAAAATGTATTGGAAATAAATATTGTTGTCGAGCGTGGGAAGGTAAAGGCGGGCGTGGCTGGTTTCCTTTTACTGTGTGGTGGCAGCCGAGCTCCACTGGACGCAGAGGGGCTGAGACGAGGACCCTTTATCAGAAGCGGAACACTTAACAATACACAAACAGAACAGCGAGGGGCGCAATGTCAGAAAGATGTCATGTTCTGCTTTTTTTTTTTTTTTTTAAACAAACGTTTCAAAGCATTTGTTTGTAGAGTTAACGTTTTAAGACGGGGCAGTAATATCCAGGTCGAAATAATGTAAATGTTTTGTTTTTTTTATGTAAATTGACATTTATTAGATTTGCTTAAGTCACTATTAAAAAAAAAAACAGGGACATTTTTCTGTAACAGGACATTTTTCTGCACATATTTAATAAAACGACCCACATCTTTCCAAAAGAATGTTCCCATCTGGGCAGCACCGTAATAAATGTAACACCACTTCTGCCGAGTGCAGAAAGCAGGAAGGCCAAACAGGAAGTCAGGGTTGCGCCACATCCGGTTGGTAAGCTCGGACCGGGGAAAGTAGTTTCCTGAAGTTGACATGGGAGCAGCGCCGGGCTGGAGATGACTGCGGACGGGCGCAGGGGACCTTGTGTTAATCGTGCTGTAAATAACTTTATTTCGTTTTTAAAATTGCACAGCTAAATGAGACCTGTCCCCCCATGGAAGTATCCGCCGAGCCGGTCACCTGTAGGAGTGAAGACACGGGTATGGAACGCTGCGTTTCCTGCTCAACGCTGTTTAGCTTGTTCGTCATTATAACCAGCCGCCGTTGCTAGCTGCGAGCTAGCGCTGTGTTTACAGTACGTGTGCAGTGGAGGGAGAAGCTTTTACTGAAGTAACAGTACAGGTGTCCTGACACAAAATTACTGAATACTGCTTACTTTCCTGCTTAAGGAAAAGAATGCAAGTGGCGAAATCTAATTGCTCTCGAATGTACTTGAAAATAAAATAAGGTAAAAGTACTTGTCATATCCAATCTATAACACATCATACAGTTCCTACTGTTCTTTCCTCCCCCTGCGGATGATACTCATGCATACTGATTACAATTTACAAAATAAATAGGGCAGATGGTGTCATAGTAATCCCTGTTTTTTTTTATGTATATACATATTCTACATGTTCAAATAATATTGAGTGCCAATTAAACGCCCAGCTTTACGTCTTATTCTCATTGTCTTTAAACAAAATGTTCTGAATTTTCATATTCTACGCTGGATAGGTTGACATACCATCACCAAAATCGAAAACATGAATAAACTCGCAAATCCGACGTTCGAAACGACTATTTAGCACCTTTGCAACCTGTTGATCACAGTCACAATTGAATTTTACAGATGCCCTTTCATCCCATGGTCGGCAGACCTTGGTTTAGTAGTAAGAGAATACACAAAACTGTAGTCATGTACAGAATTTAGAGCCATATGCAAGTCTAATCAACTTCATCTAGGGCAGTGTATTTTCAAGAATCAGACGATACGACATGTATCCTGATACAGACTCCCAATTCATTATATCACATTCACAATCCATTGTGATGCTATATCACAGCAATGTGTTGCATTATGCATTGCATTCATTCTGGTTGCGTGACCCGACCATTCAGTGATAATAGCCCTGTCTGCTGTAGCAGCAGACAGGGCTTGAATACATGAGATACCTTTACGTTCCTAATAAATTTGATTCTTTAATTTTTCAAATTGATGCAATGTCAATTTTTTCTTACACTCTGTTTCACTGCTTCTCTCTCCGGCTCAGAGGTTACACAGACCTCTGTTGCTCATGCTTAATGATAAGACAGATCGCTTTCGATAAAATGGTGGTGGAATTTGAAATACTGGCCAACAAAGTTGAGAATGTTTAGACATGCCTTGAATACCCAACAGAGTAGTTTGAACAAAATCTTGTATACAATACAATACACATTCATCCTTTTTATGTAACTGTACAAAAACACCTGAAATAGACTTTTACAGAATGCACAATAACAACGTCTGCTCTAGATTATACCACCATGGACAACTTAAGCCAATGAGTGGACAAAACGGCCATCTGTTTGTTTCTTTTTTTCAGAGGAATGTCTGCAGGCTCAACTAGCTGATTTCCGAGCGCAGGTAGAACACTGGCAGGGCGTGGCGACAATCTGTGAGCTCAGCAAGCAAGAGGAGCTGGCAGAGCTCCAAAAACAATGTGACCAAGAGATCCAGAGCCTCCAGGAGGCCCTCAGAGGTGTGTGTGTGTGTGTGTGTGTGTGTGTGTGTGTGTGTGTGTGTGTGTGTGTGTGTGTGTGTGTGTGTGTGTGTGTGTGTGTGTGTGTGTGTGTGTGTGTGTGTGAATTGCATATACACAAGAACCCTGTTTATCTGAACCATCCATAATAATCGGCTCCATAATAATCTTGTTCCTCTAATTTTTTCAGAGACTGCCGCTCAGTATGAGGCCAGAATTGCCTCTCTGCAGTCAGATTCTGGAGACTGGAGGAGAATCAGCGGTCTGAGCCAGGTGAGTGCGTGATTCAGTGGCTGTGTGGTAGCGTCGTGTGTGTTAGGCTTGGGCCGATATTCGATAATATCGAATATCTCGATATTTGCCGCGATATTTTCACAGTATCGAAAAACATCTTCCTCCCTGTCCCCGTCCACCCATCCATCCTCTGGACCACAGGGAGTGACGGATGAAGCAGCATAGTGCACAGACAAAGCTTATTCACTTCTGGGCACAAAGAGGACGTACTGTACAGTCTGTGGACGTAGGCGCGCAACCGCGAGGAAGCAGATGGAGTATTTGGATGTGGTGGCGTGGATGGTCCGGTGATTAAGTTGTGGCTCCAGATTATTAGTTGCATTACTAAAATTATATTATTATGAATGTTTTCATAATAATTGTTATAGAAAGCTGAAAATTCTCACGCTTTGACCGTGAGACTCACGCATATCAACCAGTTTACACGCTCACACGCCATAGCTCGTATTTCTCACGCTGAGAATCCCAAAATAAGAAATTCCTTTTTTTCCGTTTCCGTTTATATTTCCTCACTTGCACTTGCCTTGTGCGCATCACTGTTCACGTGGTTGAATAGGGGATCCTTTCCGCACACGTTATGCAAAGTCCCACGCGTAACTTTGCAATCCCTTCTCCGTGATCTGGCATAAAGGTTCACTGTTTCTCCTTAGAAAACAAATGTTTTTTATCGTAGATTTATTTTATTGTCATATAATTAAACCCAAAAAAACGCTTTGCCTAACGGCAGCACTTTCTCCGTCACTCTCTTGAAATAAAATAAAGCCTTGATGTACCTACACTGTGATCCTCTAGAGCGGAAGGAGAAGCCGGACTGACGTGGGAGGTGCCAGACGAGAGTCTCTGGAACCCCTGGGCAGCTGCCCGCTGGACCCGGAGAGCAGGCTGCAGGCGGACAGGGCCCAGAGCCAATCAGCAGAGGCTGACGGACCTGGGGAAGGAGAGGGGGCGGGGCTTGGGACGGAGGGCTACTTCTCGCAGCACTGCGACTCGGCGTCGCTGTCTTCCTTCTCGCTGGACACGCCGTCCCTACCCAGAAGGACGCCCCCCCAGGAGGACACTGCCTCCCTGGTGTCCACGGGGACCCTGGTGCCCGAGGCCATCTACCTGCCGCCGCCCGGCCACCGCCTGGTCACACACAGCGACTGGGAGGCACTGAACACCCAGGTGAATTATACTTATGAGGGGTGGGCGGCAGGGTGCTGCAAGTCCATAAAAAGTTTTTAAAATGTGTCCATAGATTTATTTTTGGCAAAATGTGTCCATTTTCTGTTATAAAACCCTGACTTGAACAAATTTGCTGAGCAAACTTGTTGTCTTGATCAGGTGTCGGAGCTGCAGGCGGAGCTGAGTCAACAGCAGAAGGAGAGAGAGGAGCTGGAGAAAGAGCTGGATACGCAGACCAGCCACACACACAAACAGGTGTGTGTGCATGTATACACAGTATCACACAGATGTTCCCCAACTTAATGCTGTAGTAGTAAAAATAGAATTATGCAGACTAATTTGTGTGTGTCTGTGTGTCTGTGTGTCTGTGTGTCTGTGTGTCTGTGTTCAGGTGACATTGCTCCAGTCTCAGGTACAGACTTCAGAGTCTCTCCTCCAGGATTTGCAGAAATCTG
The DNA here is from genome assembly GCF_960531495.2 of Zeus faber. Lineage (NCBI taxonomy): Eukaryota > Metazoa > Chordata > Actinopteri > Zeiformes > Zeidae > Zeus > Zeus faber. The sequence goes on from NC_137205.1 coordinate 20,222,376, forward strand.
TCAGCCAGTCGCAGAATGCCGTCCAGGGCCGCTTGGTGAGTGTCAAGTTAACACTCTCTCTTTATCATAGTTAAAAGGCCCTGGTTACACCTGACATTTCCATGTGACTTGTATCCACATAGTATTTGAATGAGTTCTTAATCCAGTTGCCTTTCCACACTCCAAAATGCAAGCTAGCACCTTTTTCGGCCACAACATTTTATTTTGAAAAGGTATTCATGGTCCTCGTGGCGTTACTGTTTGGGCGGTTTGGACTTGGCGTATATGCAATGGCATCAGATTTAAATACAGCTTTAATGCATCTTGATTGCATTTATTCATATCTCTTTATGTAATTTGTAAGTCTTGTTATTGTGAACAACAATACAGAAACTTTGTCTGTTGCTTTGTTTTTCAGAATTATTATGTCGACTGTGAATTGTTGACATTTCAGATTTATAATTGTTTTCATAGTTTTCCTACTTCTATAACTCATGAATAAGAGTGGTTGATTCATAAATAAAAATCCCCACTCAAAGTGTGTGTGTGTGTGTGTGTGTGTGTGTGTGTGTGTGTGTGTGTGTGTGTGTGTGTGTGTGTGTGTGTGTGTGTGTGTGTGTGTGTGTGTGTGTGTGTGTGTGTGTGTGTGCGCGCAATTTAATTGTATTTTTTTTATAATGCATGTCATGATAAATTAATTAATTGACTGTACATGTATAATGTGTGTGTCCAGGCAGAGCTGTCATTGTCCCAGAGGAAGATGTGCTGTGAGCTGTCCAGGCTAAAAGGAGAGGAGGTAGAAGAGGAAGCATCAGACTCCAGCTCAACATTCCCTGCAACACTGCAGGTAAAAAAAACACTGTCTCACGACCTGTTTTTATTGAAAATAGCTGATTGAGTCCTTTTATTTTTCTCCTTTTTATCTAAAAGGATTGAAAGGGAGATAAATACTTACCTAGCTTTCCTAAAGCTTCTCTTAAATATTGATAGTATTGTTAATATGATGATTTGGTTTGTCGGACCTAGCAGCTAAAGGTTGGGTCGTTCCACTTCAATATTAAAGGTCGAAAAATGCTGTTGGTCAACTGCGGCACCTTAAGGTCATGTTGTCACACACCTATTCAAGTGTTGACGGTGTAAATATTGTGATGTGAAGGTCAGTTTATGACAGTATGACCTCTTGACTGCTCATGCCCTTGTTAAAGATAAGAGCTGATCATTTAAAGATCAATCAACAAACAAAATGAGCCAACCCCCCCCCCCCCCCCCCCCCTCCTTCTCTTCCTGTTACTTTTTCAACTGGTTTAAATGTCCATTAAAGCCGCATCATTCACGGGCCGACTCTGGCCCACAGGGGGCGCACTGTGAGGAGCGTCTTCGCATCGAAATAGTGAACCTGAAGGAGCAGTTGGAAACCCGCAACGAGGAGAGCGGTCCGTCCGTCTTTCTCTCTGCCTGTGCATTTCGTGAATTTTTATATATTAATTTTAGAACATGAACTTAAATATTTCTACATATTTTTTTTTCTATTCTGTTCTAAAAACTAGCGTTAAGATTTTCAACACTTTAACTTTTATTATTTTTGTCTACTTTTTTACCCCCCCCCTGTCTCTTTTCTGTCTGCTACTGTCTACAAAACCTGCACCAACAGAAGTGTTAGAAGGTGAGTGGACAATAGTAAATACACTCTGCTTTTACGTGAGCTGAAAATGATCTTAAAGGGTGAAAGAAATAAAAACCAATGGAGAAATTTGAGGTAAAATTAGAAATATGTACTTCAGTATTCATAATGTAATGTGTTCTTTTACAGCTCGGAGAGTGCTGCGATTATAGTTGTTTTAAAAGTTGCTGATGCTATATTTGCTTTAAGAAGAATGTATAGTATCCGTGACGTTCCTGTTTATTAAGTGTCACATTTGACAAGGTACCTAACGCTACTTCTACTTGAGCACACTGACGTAAGCTAATGTCAAGATGAAGATGTGGAGTGTGTTATCCAAAGCCTAATGTATTATTCCGCTAATGGACTCTTTGCTTTTATTGATCGGTCCTTGCGGCTCCAGTTCAGCTCTCCAGCCTGAAGACGGAGACGGAGCGGATTCAGGGACAAAGGGACCAGCTGCGGACAGAGCTGCTATCTTGCCGCACCGAGCTGGAGGCCCTGCGGGTGGCGCTATCTCACCTGCGGAACAGCAGCAAGGCGCTCACCAACGACAAGGTAACCCCCCCCCCCATGGCTGAAATGCATTAAATCAAGTGCTTTCATTTGTAAAATCTCAATTAGTTAGGATTTCTCAACTTAAAATTTACACCATATTTTCTTATTTCTAAATTTCACATTAACTATATCTAAAATTTTGTCAACTAGTACTTAAAACGACTTGAATTTCTACATGCGTTAAACACCTTTTGTATCGGTTTTTCTGTGTGAAGAACAGCTGACACAAATCAGACAATCTCGACACATTTTAGATGTATAGTTCTTTTCCTGTCAAAGACATATATTAAAATCACATGGAATAAAACGATGCATAAAGAAAACACTTGAAGTATAGCAAGGAAGCTTCATATGTTGAAAGAAATTTTAAAAGGGTCTGTTTTGAGAGATGTTTTTTGTGTGTTTTGATGTTTGGGTTTTTTTTGTTTGTTTTTTTTTTTTTGCTCTGTGCCAGGTGCTCCTGCAGCAGCAGTGCTTGGAGCTGCGCAGCCAGGCCATCAGTCTCCGCTCCCAGATGGACACCAGCCAGGCCGTGCAGAGGGACTTCGTGCAGCTCTCCCAGTCACTGCAGGTAGGCCTGGTGTCTGTAGTTAATAACACAACTCATGGCTTGGATGTCTTAAGTCTAGGCTTTGCTAACTGGAAGATTTGGGAGAAATGATTTAAGGTACAATAAGTCATATTTTATCAGCCCGTTGCGCAAATTGACCACGGTAAAGCAGCAGGCTATTACAAATGTTGTTGATCACAGCCAGTCAGACCTCCGTTACCTTGGTGGCTGCTGACTCTTCAAGCTCTTCGAATAGGCAGTGCGGTCCAGATTCTCTGATTTGGAGGAATTATGACTCATTCCCAGACCAGATCAATCCCTCTGAACTATGCTGCTTATATGGTTTATTATATGGTTTATTTCCTTTAGAGGCTATTTGTTGATAATTGTCCTGTGTTGCTGATTGCGCCTTGAACATAAACTGTCAAACTAATTAAATATTATTTTCAAATAACACAGAGTAATTCAATTATTTCATATTATTTTCAAATTGTGGCAACAGCACAACATCCTATCGAGCTTGAAAGCTACTGCTTCAGAGTCCATAAATATCACGGATTCAAACCTCCCACAGCCCACTTTACACCACTATTGCCACAGTGAACAGTGATGGGACTCTAGATGAAACTTATCAATCCCTCCCTTTCCACACTCTCTCTATTAGGCTTGGACGTTTGGACAAAATATATCGCAAATCCGCATTGTTTTTTGTTTTTTTTTGTTTTCTTTTCTTTTGCCAATTTTTTTTTTTGCATGATTTTTGTTCTTTTATTTTGCTAGTGGTCTGTCCCCTCGAGAATTCAACTCGGCAAATAACTGTCCCCTCTTTTAAAACCTAGTGTGTCACCGGCAACAGTGACACACGTCCTTCTCTGTCATTGTACTTGTACTTCCTGGCGAAATCACGTGCGCTGTTGATTTTATTGGACAGTCCTCGCGTTTCGCAAACCACGTGGCTCTGATGTCACAATGAGTGATGTCACACTGAGCCAATCAGAAGCTCGATTACTATCCACCACGGTCCGCCAATCAGAGGAGAGGTTCTTGGACGGATCCAATCTGATCCAACTTAAGCCACATTCAGCTTTTGTGTTGACGCTTTAGACCGGAGTAAGTTTTGCCAGTTTTTTTTTTTCCCCCCTGCGTGATGGTTCAAAGAATTGTCTGAGGCCAAGTGGAGATGGAGATTGGAGACTTTCTATGCCGGCATTGGAAATTTATTTTTGGCAGACAGAGGCGACCAGGAGCGGATTTATCCGAGCCCGATCAGCGAGAATGGTTTGCAAAACGCGCAAATACATCTGCAATCGCCAGTTGCGACGGTGGCCGGTAGGAGAATTGACTCTCCAGCCTCTCTTTTCTCCCCACTACAGGTGAAGTTGGAGTTGATCCGCCAGGCCGAGACTCTCGACCAGGTCAGAGGAATCCTGGGGGAGGGGCTCCGTGACGAAGACCCCTCGTCCACAGACTATACATAAGCGCCTCCGCACTGGAACCTGAGCGACACAGCGCTCGCGTCACAAAGAGCTTTAGTTATTGTTACTGCCCCCACTGCTACCTCCAGGAAACCAAGGGAAATTACAAGTTTAGAAGTTTCCTACCCATGTGCGCCCCATAGCCTATCGCATTTTATAGATTGAGAAACCACTAGAATCTGCTCCAAGCTTGAATGTCGACGGTTTATCCACCAATTTCGGGGGTTTCACATGAAAGGCATTTCTTTCTGGGCGTAATGAGACGGGCGAGCGTCACTACAGCCGCCCCCGGAACACTTCCTGGTAGGAAACTCTGCTCCGTCTGTTTCAAGCCGTTCCCCTCATCTACCCGATCCATCTAAATAGCACAGGAAATGGCGTCCGGACGGAAACATCTGGAAGCGGGAGCCGTAGCGGTGACTTTCAAGGCCCTTTGAAGACGGATGGTTCCAGTTGAAGGACCACGAAGGCAAATCTTTAGGGAACCAACTACAGCAGCAAGCGGTGCAGGCAATACGATAGACCACTTGAACTGTGATGGCTGTTACATTATCACTGCACAGGGCTTATTTTACGACATTTATTCTTAAACGTGTTTTTAACATATTATAACTAGGGCTGGGCGATATACTGATGGAAAATCAATGTCGGGATATGGAAGCAGATATCGCCTCCGTTATCGTAATATTATGATTTCGTTAAACGTTGTCTGTGAGGCTACAGGACAGCAAAGTAATACAGTTTTCTGAGCCTAATCTGTTCTAGGTGCTCTAACCAGCGCCCGTAAATATCTTATGAAAGCACCAATGGTCACCCTAAAAATATTGCCAAATTATCCACATTGAGGTATTCATCAATACATCGAGGTATTCACCAAAACAAATGGTGACGTTTGATTTTGTCGGTGTCGCCCAGCCCTATTTCGATATGTTGTTTCCTTGTCACGACCAAACAGTCGCTAAAAGACCAAACCGAGGTTCAACGGGAGGTTTTCTTCTAACCTGAGGATTTCTATGACACTACTGCTCGGCGCTGCACGTTCCCAAAAGTCTGTCTCGCAGGCAGATGGGACCACTCATTGTATTCATGGAGTATAGCATTATAGCTTTTACTAATAAATATTTCTTATGGATTATAAAGTATTTATACATGTTGCACCAGCAGAACGCTAAGATCATATTTCCAGTCTATGCACAACACGGATGCATGAGCTTTTTCATTCGTTCAGTTCCATTCTCTGTGACCAAATACGAGGCCGTTTGACCTGAGTTGAACGGTGTTTTAACTGAAGTGAGTGAGATTAGATGTTGATCTCTTCGGGACCAGGACAAATATAGTTCATATATTCTTATAATTGATAGATAACCGAATTGCTTTGTTTCCCTCTTTTGAGGCCTTTCTAACAGTACTAACGATTCTGTATTCAACTTCAACCAAGGCCTAGGTGTCAGACTTCAAAACTGTTTTGTGATGGAAAATTGCACAAGAAGCCCTTTGTCACCTATGAAGGAATGTTTATATTCATTTACGGTTTTAAATTGTGTTAATATATCTTGTCAAACTAAATATTGTCTCTTCCCTTTTTTTTTTTTTTTTTTGTTTTAAGAACAGGTAGCCCGCTCTGTGCAATTGATAGGGTTGCACAACATGGTTGCAAAAAGAAACCAAAACCACCTCCAAGCCTGACATTCATTTCCTCTTTAATATATATATCTTTATTCTTTAAGAATAGAATAATCACAGAATAGTTAAACTCTCATCTATATATGAATTTCAATACATACACAGAAAGAAAAAAAATTCTTTGCAGCTTTTTTTTTTTTGGTGTTTCTTTTTTTTCTTTTTTTCCTGATGGCTGACGTCTTCGTGCACACGTCACTTGAATCTTTATTTTCTTTTTGCGATGCCCTCACGTGACCGATGGCACGCTCCGCCGTCTCCTCTCCGTAAGGCCGCTGGGCTCGTCCACTCTCGCTCGCTTGTAGTCGGCCTTCAGACTTTCCCTGTGTGAGCGAGAGAACATTTTTTTTTATATACAGTTTCATTGAAATGGAAGTTCAATGATGGTTAACCGCTCGAATGGGCAATACAAAGGAACTATTATACCTACTATAATTTTTGTTTCCCATTTGGTGAAAAATGTAGTAGTAGTAGTAATAGTAATAGTCTGAAACTAGGAATTGCTGACACTGGTGCAAACAGGAGATAAGTGGGTTCAGGGGCATCAGACTAAACGAAGTGAGGATGGAGAGGTGGCGAGGAAAAGAAAGGGTACAATAGTGGGATGGGGAGGTGGCGGCGTAGAGAGAGCTTAAAGTTTTACATTTAAAGAAATTTAATAGGAAAGAAAACTTTTTTCTTTCAAAAAAAAAAAAAAGAAAAAAAATCATTCCATTAATGAATTATTACTCTCTAAAAAAAGTCATATAATAATTAATTCAAAAACAATACTGTATATTTTGAAAAGAGGACATTCAACACCTTACAAAAGTAATTCATTATAAATCGAATAAAATGTCTTGAAACGACCTGCTCACATTGCACAAATGGAATGAATGCAAAAATAAAAGAGGTAGTAAACATAGTAAAACTGTTAAAGATAAGATACTATATACTGTAGGTATAAGTGGATAAATAATTCATATTTGACTAATGGGGGGGGGGGGTTATTAAAGATCCGATCATTCAATGGCAACAGTATTTAAGGGCATCATTTTTAAAAGCACAAGCGGCGTGGCTGCGTGCGTGCGCTCACCCTCTAGGTATGTGCGGGCCACAAACTTGAGCAGCTCGTCGATGAGGATGACGGGGAAGGAGAGCTTGAGCACCATCAGCCACTGTTCCACGTTCAGATGGGTGAGCTTGAAGATCATCTGCGGAGGAGAGCAGTGACACGCCCGAGCTGCTCAGACAACGTGGATCCGTCATGTCGCCTTTGCTCGTTTAAAAGGCTTTCAGTCGCGGGGGGAGACGGGAATGAGGTCGAGGTTTAGTGGTGTGTAAGCGGGGCTGCGGCCCATTACTCTGATAGTTAGATGTTAGAAAAGAAAAATAATTTGAAATTTGGCATTTAATGAACACAATTATGGTAAACCCATGGTTGTAAGGCACAATCATGTCCTATGAATTTCCGCATGTAAACGCCACATCCGGAGACCAGAACAACCAGGATCAGCCGAAATGCCTCTCATGAGAAACCCAATTATGACGTCTGGGAAGCTGGAGTTAAAGCTGCGAGGCCGACCTCGTCCCGGCTGCTGCTGGCTTTCTTGGGAGAGAACATTTTGTTTCTCTCACATCGCTTATAGAGAGAAATGTATCCATAAAGGGATTATTAAAAGTTCCAATTAAATAGTAGGCCAGTGAATTGGCAACATATACAATAATTTGCACCTCTTCAAAAGCGATCATTGTACACCCGAGATACAGTACTGGAAAAAAAAAAACTACCCAAAACTGCATCACAATACCACAAAATGTCCTAACTGCATCCATTTAACTATAAAGGAAGGAATCTGTATGTCCTTCGATTATCTTCGACAACCGTTCATCCAATCTACTTCACACTTGGCGGCTGTATCACCGGGGACCCCAGGACGTGCAGTGTCAAATTTAGCGCAATTTGAACACGCGACACGTGTTAATATTAATAAACTTTGAATAAACGAGCGAACAGCGAGGCGCTCAGCCGGGGCGGGGCTTCAGGGCTCTGCGACCGAGTCGCTTGCGTCCGCAGTGCGGCCCGTTCCGAACAGTGCGGTGGGGGTGGGGCCACGCCGCAAAGTTTGTTTTCGAGCCGACACCAAGCAATGACATGGCCGGAGTCACTCAAAACAAACTGTCATTATTGGGCTTGCTTGGAGAAATGGTAAAAGGGGACGCACAGCGGATCTTTTTCACCGATCGTTATTATTATAATCTTTGTGTTGCGCGTGGGCGTTCGCGCGACGTGAGCGCTGGAAGGATCTCTCCCGTTCACCGCACAGTGACGAGCGCCAAGCCAGCGCAAGTGAGGACACTATGTCGAGGGAAACGGATCCCTTTTTCGGGTATCGATCCTGTTGACGCCAGAACCGATCTTCAAAACGAGGCGTGGTATGGGGGGGTACCGATGCGCCCGCCCCTACAACGCGGCCCGTTTCCAGCAGGCGCCTTCTGAACGGGCACGGCGCTCGCCGTCGAGAAATCTCACTTTGGGTGTCGATACTTTGTTCGTTTAAGGGATCCTTGCGGTGTTGGTAGAACCCAGAACGGCGACGAGCGTGTGAACGTTTTGTTACAGCTCCTAAATGGGGATCAGACTCGGGATAAGATTGGTTGATTGGTTGAGGAGTGAGTGAGCGGGTGAGTGAGTGAGCGGGTGAGTGAGTGAGTGAGGTGACAGATGGATTAATGGGTGTGGGACTCACGGGCAGGGGGTCGACGTAGATGATCATGAAGTGGAGGGACATGGAGAGGGTCATGGCTCCCACCAGCCAGCCGTTACTCCAGGGAGGCATACGCAGCAGGGACTGGTTCTCAGACAAGCTGGAGGGGGGAGGGTAGGGGAGGGGAGGGGTGGAGGGTAGGGGAGGGGAGTGGGGGGTTTAATCTCACGTTTAATTGGGAGTGATACGTAAGGATATGTATGTGTGTGCGGGAATGCATGTGAGAGTGCCTGCAAGTACCTGTCTGTGTGTGTGTGTGTGTGTGTGTGTGTGTGTGTGTGTGTGTGTGTGTGTGTGTGTGTGTGTGTGTGAGTGTGAGTGAGTCACAGGCGTGTTTGTCTACGTGTGTGTCGGTGTGCGTTGGTTCGAATACAACCGTGTGATGACTTAAAAAAAATGACAAGGACGAGCGCTCACGGTGAAAGTGCTGCAGGGAATCACTAAAAAGTTTGAAAGTTTCACTCAAAAGAAACATCTCGGCTCTTGATAGTTCATTATCCCTCACGATCTGCAGATGAGTCCGCAAACACTCTGATATTCAATTTTTAAATGAAGTATCAACATTGTTTAATAACTAAAAATAAATTAATGATTTCATAAAATCACTATGGTAATTATTGTACTTGAACCTGTAGATAATTAGGTAATAATTGAGTTAGTACATAGTAATCATCTAGAATCGCACTTTGTATATAACATTTATTTTGTGCATTGTGCGCTTATTTATATTATCTATATTTTTAGATTTTTGGCTATTTCTGTTGTGTATTTTTGGCTTTTTCCTGAAGCCACAAATACAAGCCTTTTTAATGCTTATTCTCCGCAGCAAACCTCTCCACGACGAATTCCTTGTATATGAAGATGTACTCTGCGGAAAAAAACTGATTTTGGATTCAGATTCAGATTCTAACACTATGTCGTTTGTAAAGTCGTTGAAATGCAAACACGGAGACCGTCATTAAATTGTATTCCACAGTTGGGGGAATTCAGCCGTTCGCGACTCAAATCCCCGCCCTCCGTCCTCGACGGAGAGACGGGATCCTCCGAGCCGAGGGCGCGGTTCTAACGTGCCGTTGGGAGTTCCGCGTGGCGCCGCGGAGGATTTGCAGGGAGCCGGGCACCTGTTGAGGGCGTTGCACATCTCGATGGTGACCAGCACGGACAGAGCCATTGTCATGGGGGGAGCCGCCTCGAACACCTCGCAGTGCACGCCTGCAAAGTCCTCGTTGTCGTCGCTGCACTGCATGAAGTGGGACTGGAGGGGGTTAGGAGGAGAATTTGATATAAGTCAGGGCCAGGGAGGGTGACAGATTTTCTCCCTTTTTGAAAATGTTATTATCATTTTGAATCCAGCACTGCAAATGTTATCCTTTCATACTGGTCAGAATGGGGGTGGCGACCCTGTGCATATATATGGAGACCCCGCGTGGGGCCGCCGGCCCAAGGTTGACCAGGCTTGATTAAAGCCCTTTATCCTCCGTCAGTGGTATCGCATGATCCTGAAAACTAAGATGTTGTTTTACTCTGACACAATGAGGGTGTGCCACAGAGATATTGCATAAAATGGCTCAACGTATGAGGTCTTGAATACTTGGGAGGGTTATTATATAAAAACGATTTTCTTTCAGAACTCCTAATCTACTGCGGAAGAGTCCTCGCTGAGTAAAGTGACACCGCGGCGAATCAGTTTTCGAGTTTCCAAACCAAGGTGCAGAAAGGGGACGGTGGAGTAAGAGCCACTGACCAGCTGGTAGAAAGTGATCATAGGACCTTCGTCGCAGTACAGGAACCACCAGGCGGCGGCAGCCACAGTTGCGGCGCCGACATAACCTGAAAGCAAGACGTTTAAAGTTTAAAGCCGTGGTTGCGGATATTGTAGATCTATCGATCTATCGATCTATCTATCTATCTATCTATCTATCTATCTATCTATCTATCTATCTATCTATCTATCTATCTATCTATCTATCTATCCATCCAAACCACCTCATCGGTGCATCTGAGCACGGCGTGTTCTTGCGCTGTCCAGTATGCTCAAGCAGCTGATCTGCACAGCCCTGTGGCCTTGCTTATCGAGCATGAGTCATCTGGCTATTAGTAACATGAAACAATAGGTGACGGAGAGCTCTTAATGCTAATTATCATGCCAAAAGGGTCAGGCTAAATAGAATTAAGAAAATTCCTCGGTACTAATAGGGCCGCACTAATCGTCAGCTCCGCGATTATAATGGGAGAATTCCACCCTCTATGGAAAGGTATCTCATCTACAGGATGTCTCTCCAATTGTTGTGAAATTAAGAAATATATCCCTAATCTTCTGAGCTAGTCTACTGTAAAAAATAAACAGATAAAAAAAGACATCCACTTCTCCCGCTTTTGGCCATGTCACGTCTCAAACTGTTGAGGTCTAACCCTAACCCCCCATATTCACTTCTCTTTTATCAATGAAAGTCGGGGTAAAAGCCAATACCTCCAATAGCCATGTATCTGAAGAAGAGCCAGCCGGAGATGAGGGGCTCCTTGGGAGAGCGGGGGGCCTTGCCCATGATGTCCAGGTCTGGGGGGTTGAAGCCCAGGGCGGTGGCGGGCAGACCGTCCGTCACCAGGTTGACCCACAGCAGCTGAACGGGGATCAGAGCTTCAGGCAGGCCGAGGGCGGCGGTCAAGAAGATGCTGGGAGATAGAAAGGGGTTCAGTCAGTGTGGGGTCAAGACCTCCGACACGTTTCTTGATGTTTATGGAGAGGCATCCCCATAGTTCACACATCATGGGGTGTACTGGCTCACCAGACGACCTCCCCCACGTTGGAGGAGATGAGGTAGCGGATGAACTGCTTCATGTTGTTGTAGATCGCTCTGCCCTCCTCAACAGCGGACACGATGGAGGAGAAGTTGTCGTCAGCCAGGACCATCTCAGAGGCAGACTTGGCAACGGCGGTGCCAGAGCCCATGGCGATGCCGATCTCGGCCTTCTTCAAGGCGGGCGCATCGTTCACTCCATCACCGGTCTAGGCGAAAAGTCGGGGGGAAAGAAAGAAATTAGTCGCAAGAGAACGAAAGGAAATCCCATTTACGCAATGGTGTTTGCAAACACACAATGCAACAATGGTCAAAAGGTCTTTTTAACTTCTCACCATGGCAGTAATCTCATCGAAGCCTTGGAGGAACTCAACAATCTTGGACTTGTGGGATGGCTCCACCCGGGCGAAGCAGCAAGCCTTGCGGACGGCGATCTTCTGGTCGTAAGGTGCGAGGTCGTCAAACTCGCGGCCGGTGTAGGCTCTGTCGGTGACGTCCTCATCTTCGGAGAAGATGCCGATACGACGGCAGATAGCCACCGCTGTGCCCTTATTGTCACCTGATGGGAGGGCGGAGGCAGAGGGGGGGCAGGGTTACAAATCATAAATGTCCACGATCCCAAGTGCTCAAACACGCCAAGATCTCAAACCTCACAACTACAGCAAAGGAATGATCAGGAAAATGCCCACAAGCTTGTACTGACCAGTGATCATGATGACACGGATGCCAGCGGCCCGGCACAACTCGATGGAGCTCATCACCTCCTTACGAGGGGGGTCCAGCATTCCCACGCAGCCCACGAAGGTCAGGTCAGTCTGGCGAGAAAGCGCTGGATCATTATCAAACGCCAGACTGTTATTCTCCAGATTCCTCTTGTTTCTTTGTTCGCGGTGCCGCCTAACTCTTCTCCAGAATCTTGGGGGGCTAAGCCAAGATATGCTCCGTCTACGGTCAACGTGGTTTACCTACGCCGCCTGCTCAGTCAAACTCACCTCATAGTCAACAAACTTGGTGGCGTCCTCCAGGTTCATCTCCTCCTTCCTCAGAGGCGAATCCCGGGTGGCCAGTGCCAGGCAGCGGAGGGTGTCGCGTCCTGTTCCCCACTCCTTGATCACCGCCAGGATGCGGTCCTTAACGGGGCCGGTCAGGGGCACGCGGGTGGTTCCCACGCGTACGTAGGCGCAACGTTCGATGACGCCCTCGGGAGCGCCCTGGAAAAGGAATCGGTTTGGTTGTTTTGGTGAGAGGTTACGCGGCGGTGACTTCTGAAGAATGAATTGGAGTCCTACGGTAATCAAGACTCCTGGAGAACTTATTTCAGTAAGCCTGCGTGTCTGGGTGCACTGGGCTCACTTTGACAAACATCTTGTTTCCGACGGGGGCTTTGGAGGACTTGGCAGGGGAGCAGTAGACTGACATGGACTTCCTGTCTCTGGAGAACTCCAGGGTGAAGTCCTTCTTCATCAGCTGCTTGATCACCTGGAGGGGAGGAACAACGGTTCCTTTACAGTGATATTGCATTATTGTATATTAAAGACAGTATGCTATAGAATGACTGCATTGCATTGGTGATCAAAGCAAAGAGTACCAGCAGCCCGTCTAACCTCCCGGTAACTCAGTGAAGGCATTTCCAAATTGGACTTCTGAAAAATAAATCAATTCCTGGTGGACTTACGACGCAGCAGGCGTTGGCCCGATCCACCTTGGACAGGCCGCGCACTTCGCTGTTGAACACGTTCATCTTCTCCACCAGGCAGCTCAGAGCCGTCTCAGTGGCCTCTCCCACCTTCTCATAAATACCCTTGGACTGCAGCAGACACAGAGAGAGAAATCATTCAATGTTCTGCATTCGATCGGAACCTGAGTCAGCGTTGACTATCAAGTATATTTTCCCTTTTGTACGAATTAGACTCTGTATCTTGTTACCATTAAGGGGAAAAAAATGTCCTGGGGCAAGAATGGAAGGAATTTTAAGTTCAAAATATTCCTAAACTTTGATGAACACTGCATATCTGTATGACTGTATGTATATGTATGTGACCAATAATCTCTTGAACTTGAACTTGAACTTGAACTTGAACTTGAACTTGATATTAGACCTGTTGACATGCAGAAATAAACGGTAATAAAGAGACTCCAGTCGTATAAAGACAAGCCGGAGTCCATCGATTGAAAGCCGGACTGGAGCTCCCCACAGCTATTTTTTCTAGGTTTCCGTGGCCTCTTTTTTTCCACTTCCGCCCTAGTATTTATCTCTTTTGCTTGTCATCGTTCATCTTTACATCGGATTACAGGGCGAGTAGGCATGGTTGTTTATCCTGGCACAGGAATCCATCATCATGTCTGTTTGTGCCGTAAATAAAACGTATCCGACTGTGATACTGCTGACGTCAATTGCCGCCAATTGTCGTGCGCGCTGAGCGTGAAATGTGAACGTAAAAGACGTTGAGTGGTCTCCAGACCTCGTTGTAGTCCAGCGAGGAGTCGTTGCACAGAGCGCAGATGGTGGCCAGCTCCACCAGCCCGTCGTACTGGCCGCACTTCACCGAGCCGCCGTTCCTGGTGCTGAGAGAACAGGATCGTCCACGTCAATCTCGTGTCATAGGCAATATACAATATTTGCTGGAGCACGTGTGTATGTGTACAGTATGTGTGTGTGTGTGTGTGTGTGTGTGTGTGTGTGTGTGTGTGGCCTTCCAACAGTGAACACTCACACTTCTCCCTCGGGGGTGTATTTGGAGCCGGAGATGTCAAACTGTCCGAGTGACACGCTGTCGCCGTCCACTTTTTCGATGATGAACATCTACGTCAGAAAAGGGCACAGGACACGGTGACCAGGCTGCTCCCACTCATTCTCAGCTCGCAACAGGCCTGTTCTACCTCCATCTGGCTGCGGTTTCGGAGGAACATGTGACTCTTCCAAAACATTTGTGGCAGTGCAGCGACCAGTTGCCGTGGTAACCAAGCCTAGTAGCTTTGTGCAACAGGCCGAATTGACGACTACACAGAAAGTTCTTCTCAATACACTGTCAGTGCTACGGACAAATTTAGCCGTGTGCGACCGTATGGATCTTTTGCTTGCATTAAAAATTTGATATCACAACAAAAGCCTATATCTGCTATTAAAACAACTGGATATGATGGTCGCTTTGTCGTCTTGTCCTTCATACCATCTGAGGGGAAATCACCACAGTGGCTTAGGAGCAACCTAATGCGTCTTAGGAACCCTCCACTAGGATGCATCTTATGGGTCCTACTCTAACGCCACAGTCCTCAGTGGCCTCATGTCCTTCTCCTTTAATGCGTGTGCATCTACAGTACCTTAGTGACAGACATCTGGTTGGTGGTGAGGGTGCCAGTCTTGTCGGAGCAGATGACGGAGGTGCAGCCCAGGGTCTCCACAGACGGCAAGGACCTGACGATGGCATTCTTTTTGGCCATGCGGCGGGTTCCCAGAGCCAGGCAGGTAGTGATGACGGCGGGTAGACCTGAGGGAATATTCCGTAAATACTTCAAATCATTATTTGGTCATTTGTGCTTATTATGTTTTATTTATTTTCAATGTATTTCCTATTCATTTTGCACTTGGAATACAGACAGCCAGATATCTCTCATCCAGAAATCACATTTTGGGCTGTACAGCCCACGCTATACGTAAAGCTTAAAACTTGTTCGAAGGGACGTTGCACTGCACAGAACCTTTTAACTCTTTTAAAAGCTTCAAGGATAACGGATTAAGTCCCCTTCTTTTTGGCTGGCCGTTTCGATCTCTTTCGAAAAGGCTGGATAAACGTCTGAACTCATGTAGGGCGCTGGTTGGAGGCTCATTTTAATTTGTGGGACAGAAACATTTTCCGCTAAAACAGAAACCAACGGTGGGAGATCCCTTTAATAGTCTGGTGGACGTGGTCTCTAAGAGAATAGATCGATTAAGACAAGGTTCTCTGACACAAATCCCACGGCAGGTCGCCGGGCGGGTGCGGCATGCCGAGCTTACCTTCAGGGATGGCGGCCACAGCGAGCGCCACGGCAATCTTGAAGTAGTAGACGGCGCCGCGGATCCAGGAGCCTCCGTGTACGGGGTCGTTGAAGTGGCCGATGTTGATCATCCACACGGCGACGCAGATGAGGGAGATGACCTGGAGGACGGGGAGACAGATGGCGCAAGGAGACGGAGGGAAGACGGAGGTAAGAGGGCGGAAAAGGGGACATGGAGGACAAAAAGCAGAGGGGTAAGGGAGACAGAGGACAAGGAGTCAGGGGGACAGAGGGGTTCACAGGAGATTAGTATCCAGCTGAGGTTTAAATGCAGCAGTGAGCTTGTCTGGGACTAAATTCAACGACCTTAAAAATTTAGGATAAAAGTGCTTTGGTTTGTGATGGGGAGACACTGGTGTTGTTCACTGGTTGATTTCAATGGATAATACCCAAGATTGTTATATTGCACCACTCTGCACCATAATGACCCGTCAAATATCTTTTCAATTAACGCTCCAATTCACTTATCCAGACACACTTATTCAATGACAACCAAAGAAAGGGGCCATCCTGCTCATCGCTAGCAGTTACAGGTCAATCAGCTCGCTCAAGGGTACATCAGGAGGTGCTTGAGAATCAAACAAGCAATCTATCTGTGGAGCCGCTGCTTCCATATGTTGCCTTTGTAATTTCCGCCTCCTTGACCCAAAAAATGGCGTCTCCTCCTTCCCTGTCACCCACCTTGGACAGCTGCTCTCCGAACTCGTCCAGTTTCTGCTGCAGGGGGGTCTTCTCCTGCTCGGTGGCGGCCATCTGGTCACGGATCTTACCGATCTCAGTGGAGACGCCGGTGGCGACAGCGATGCCGGTGGCCTTGCCGGCGGCGATGTTGGTGCCCTGGGGACAGTTACAGGCAGGGAGGAAAATTTTTATGGTTTCCGAAATGGGAAAGCACTTTGGAAACACCGTTTTAACCACCTCATCAAGGATTTAGAGAAGGTATCTATGAGGCAGGACGACACGGATGAATTGGACTTGACTTTTGGAACAAAGCAGCTTGACGTCAGGTTGAGATTCAAGCGGAGAGGTTCAGGGGATAAAGGCCCGGAGAGAAACTTACGGAGAAGAGCATGTTCTTTTTGTCCTGGTTGACGGCTCGGGGGTCCGGGACGGCATCGGTGTGTTTAATCACGCTGACAGACTCGCCTGATGATACAGATAATCATTGGTAATCCATCATCGTATCAATGCGTGAATGGATCAATGGATCAATCATACACCCACCGGTGAGGATGGACTGGTCGACACGCAGGGTTGTGGACTTGATCGAGATGATTCTGATGTCAGCTGGCACTTTGTCGCCAACTAGGATACGCACGCACGCACGCACGCACGCACGCACGCACGCACGCACACACACACACACACACACACACACACACACACACACACACACACAGACACACACACACACACAAACAAATAAACAAACTATAGGCTTATTGACATACCAAAATCACTCTTGAATGAGCAAAACCAACACTGACAAATGTGTGTGTGTGTGTGTGTGTGTGTGTGTGTGTGTGTGTGTGTGTGTGTGTGTGTGTGTGTGTGTGTGTGTGTGTGTGTGATGGGCGTTGGACGGATTGTATTGCTGCCATCTGACACCACAGCGGTGGGGAGAGGGAGATGGAGACCTTGGGGAGATTACAAAACCAAAAGAACAGCTGTACAGCAAAGAGAGAGAGAAATTGAGACAGAGAGAGAGAGAGAGAGAGAGAGAGAGAGAAAGGGGAGGGGGGGACACTGGTAGATGTTAAGTGTATTTATACCCAACCGTATATTTCTCCTCCTACAGTGAGAAACCCAACCAGCCCCTGTTTTCTCTGTCTTCCTTAAAAGGACCGGTGTTCCTCGTCGTGCATCCGTGAACCCCGTGAGGAGACACTAATCTAGACTGGATGTCGTCATAAGGCTCCGCAAGGTGCTATTTCTCTCTTTTATGTCAAACCTATGGGTTCCTAGACAGAGAGAGAGAGAGAGAAGTAGCGGCACAATAAACATTAAAAGTCTTCACTGGCCACCATTGTGGCGACAGCTTTAAGCCCAAAAGCCTTCTCCAACCGACGGGTCCAAACTGTGAAGATTGCAGTGGGAGTCAGCACTGCGACACAAGCCAGATTGAATTCAGCGCGGATCACAGCGTACAACAATGACTGTTATGATCATAGTTTTGGTACCTCTTTGAGCGGATCATAGACGGAGGTGGTTTGGACCGAATCGATAAAAAATATCCTCAGATCGGGGTCCCGGAGACTTAATCTTGTCAAATGGGGTTCGTGGCCTTATGCCTGTCGAATTGAGGATCCATGATGATAACAAGGTTGAGAACCACTGACCTATCCCAGGAGGTATTCCACAAATCTGACGTCATGCAATGCCCTCAATGTGAAACAATTATAATTACGAGTCTTGAAGTGACAGTATGGTAGACTAGCCACATGCCAAGGCTCATACCGGAGATTTCCACCACGTCTCCAGGCACGATCTCCCGGGCCTTGATCCTCTGCACGCTCTTCCTGTCCGAGCGATAAACCTTCCCCATCTCGGGCTCATACTCCTTCAAGGCCTCGATGGCGCTCTCCGCATTGCGCTCCTGTTGCGACAGAACAACAACAACAACAATGACCCGGTGATCGCATCGGTGCCGTCACCTGGCCTGAATCATCACAACTATTTGGGGATTGCGTCCCGGTGCCAACTTCAGCTCGGTGATCCTGAGTAGGCAACCTCTCCTTGTGCCAGCGTCGATGGCCCGCGGACCTTGCAGTCATTCCCAAAGGCGAGCTCTGGCAAATGGCTTTGCCCGCATCTGGTTCTGACCCATATAAATTATGTACGGGCTCATTCTCTCATACTTTCTTTTTCAAGACATTTCCCTTTATTTGACCGAGCATTTTTAAAAATGACGATATAATCGATCCCTCAAACAATAATACTATAATTGGAATACTATAATTGTGCTATTATCAACTGCAACGGCCGCTTTATTCTACTTAAGTGCCAATCAAAATTTGTCATTCATTTGTCATTTAACTCTACCACGGAACCAATTCATGAATCGATACCGTTGACAGGGGCTGGGGCAGGTGTGTCCCTCGCAAAGCCGAACAACAGGCTGTTTGAGGAGGTGAAACCCAACTCAAACTATTCGTACGCTTTACGGCCTCTTCCAAGGCTGTCTCCCACCGCCTCAAAGTGTAAAGCCCGACTTATTTCGGCCCTCCCTGCCTCCTCATTCTCCCCCTTGGCCCTCCATGTGTGAATCCTTGTGCATAGTTTCCAAATGACCATGACAGAGAGAGCTGATATGGGACCACCCCCCCCCCCCCCCCACCCCAACACAAAAAGACACACACATTCGCACTCACACACACACACACACACACACACACACACACACACACACACACACACACACACACACACACACACACACACACACACACACACACACACAGCTGAGGCCTGCGGTAACCCGATCATCCCACTGTATTTTTACTGTGGATTGCATGGTGTGGATTGTATTGAAGGGGTCTGCATTTTGGGCCTGCCAAACGGCCTTCATTGCCGCGCTGGATCCAGCTACAATCTCCTTCCCTCCCAGAACACCGCACACGCACAAGCGCTCGCGCGCGCACACACACACACACACACACACACACACACACACACACAGTTTACCCCTACCCTAACAGCTTAACCTCTCACCCCTTCACCCTTTTGTTGACGTCATGCCACTCTTTATGGCTTTCCTTGAATTCTGAGCCACTGGCTGCCGCTCCAGGAGTCATGTCCCACTGTGCAGGATACGGATTGTGTTTGTGAGCCAGCCGCCATTGTTTTGATTTATTGTGTGTGTGTGTGTGTGTGTGTGTGTGTGTGTGTGTGTGTGTGTGTGTGTGTGTGTGTGTGTGTGTGTGTGTGTGTGTGTGTGTGTGTGTGTGTGTGTGTTTGTGTGTGCGTGCGTGCGTGTGTGTATTGATGTGCTGGTGTGCACTCGTGTAACTGGTACTGAGAACGAGTATCTATTTAGGTGTGCCTAAAAGGCAGCATTTACGGGCTGGCATGCAAACATGTCCTTGTAAAATTGTGTGTGTGTGTGTGTGTGTGTGTGTGTGGGTGTGTGTGTGTGTGTGTCTATGTGTGCATGTGTGCGTACCTGTGCGGGATTAGCTACTAACTGACCTGCCACACACCAACCACAGCGTTGGCGATGAGGATGAGGAGAATGACGAAGGGCTCCACAAAGGCAGTGACGGACTCCTCACCTTCCTCAAACCAGGCCAGCACCTGTGTGAGGAGAGAGAGAGAGAGAGAGAGAGAGAGAGAGAGAGAGAGAGAGAGAGAGAGAGAGAGGGCATGAGAGTCAAGCTTAGAATGAAGTTCATGATTGATGATGTTTTGCTGTGAAATAAAGAAGATTAAAGTGCCAAAGAGTCTTTCTGATCGATGATCTTTACACCTCTGTTGTCTCCAGTCAACTGAAAGGACCTTACCGGAGTCACATTGAGTTTTCCCACCCCCGACCATTTTCCTTACGTTTTTTACATGTTTAACGCTGTCTCTGTTTTCAGGTTCAAGGGAATTTGAAGGGAACAACGTGGTGATAAACCTACTTTCAATTGATCTCCTTGTCCCGCATTTCTTCCCTGGTTCCTGAACAACCGCTGTACTAGGATGCTGGGCACAAAAACCCTCCCATGCCACACACATCGAGGTTGTGTGACCCGGCAGCTTTTAGGGTCACATCCGACACCAATGGCGTCTTCTGAAGAAGGCTGTAAAGTCCTCGATGAATCTGTCAACAAGGCACTAAACTCCAGAGTGTATCTCAATGTCTGGCGGTTTGGCAGCTTACGGGTGAAAAAACAACCCGACCTAAGGACCGAGGGAAGTCTGTGTGCACGTATGTGCACGTGTGTGTGAGTGTGTGTGTGTGTGTGTGTGTGTGTGTGTGTGTGTGTGCATGTGCGCGCGCGCTGGAGGCACGTGTGTGTAGGCACGTGTGTGTGTGTGTGTGTCAGTGTGTGGGAGTCCCGGGTTACCGACAACAAACTATTTCGGAAAGGCTTCGTGTTATCATGGAAACAGATTAGCTTCAGGCTGCTGGAGCAAAGAGAGAGAAGGAAAGAGTCCATCTATCTATCTATCTATCTATCTATCTATCTATCTATCTATCTATTCTATCTATATATATCTACATCTATCTCTTCCACCTGAAGATTCTTTTCCAGAAATAGGACGTCCGTTCACCCTAACTCGGCCTCTGTCCTCTCCTTCTTCCCTTCAAAGACACAATCAATCTCCAAGATGACAGTCCTCTGCTGTCACCACGCCACGGTGGGACGCGACCACATTCCTGTGGACATGAATAGGGGGAATATGTATTTGCAGTATTTAGTGCCCACTCTTTTAGAAACCATATACAACTCAGATTCTAATGCCTTCATTTGTCATCCCAACGCACAATGCCATTGTGCAACCCAATCTCCGATTCCCGATGTCCACGTGCACGTGCACGGGCAGGCACTTGCACACGGCCACACACATGGCCACACACACACACACACACACACACACACTCCCCGGTCTCTAGCTCTCTTCTGCCGTTCCTCGTTGTCTCTCTAACCATGACCTTTGTCCAAGTATACAGTTTCTCGTCCTGGCTTGAGACTTTCTTAAAATAAAGCCTCAGCCATGCACACACTCGTGCACGCAAACCGGCACACGCGCACATTTGCGTCGACACGTGCGCGCACACACAAAGAGCCGCCCGGCCTTCTAAGGCCATACAGACAGCTGGTCAGAGAGCAGAGATTGGGGATTAAAGACAATGTTCCTGCCTGAACCACAAAAAACTGCTTTAGAGACATAGAGGGAGAGCAGAGAGAGAGAGAGAGAGAGAGGGGTAGAGAGGGAGAGAGAAAGGGAGAGAGAAAGAGAGAGAGAGAGAGAGGGGGGGTGCCAAAGAAGGAGAGAACAACAGAGAAGGGGGAGGAGGGACGAAGGGAGGGGGATTCCTTGGCTCACTGGGAGCGAGGACTTCAGTCCAAATGTAACTCAATAACCCAAGGGTTTACTCTGTGTTTTGGGCCCCGAGAATACAAGCGCAACCCATAGTAACCACATAGTGTGCGTGTGTGTGTGTGTGTGTGTGTGTGTGTGTCCGTGTCCGTGTGCCCAAGTGTGTGCGCACGCATGTGTGTCCATGCCAATAAAAGTCACTGGGTTAAGGGGTCCAGGGGATGCTATAGCTTTAAATCCTTTCTATATATAATCCAATGCGCCTAATATCTGTATTATTAAAATAGATGTTTGGACAAGAGTGTTTTTCAGTGACAGAGCCCTGCCCAGCCCACCACCGGCACACCACCCAATCGGTGAAACACACCGCACAACCATAGCGGAGGCACGTGTGAGAGTGTCCAAGTCACTTACGAAAGAGATGCAGGCCGCGAGAAGCAGGATTCTGACCAAGAGGTCCTCGAACTGCTCCACCACCAACTCCCAGATGGTCTTGCCTGATGAAAATGTTTGTTGGAAGTTTCCACTTAATTCAATGCACCGTCAGTGTGCGGAATCATTTTGTGAAGCGATGTCACATCCCATGTTAAAACAGCCAGCGTGAGGTCGTTATTCAAGCATTACTCGGACATATGTGACAGCTGTGAAATGGGATTCGAAATTCCATGCCGTGTTTGCTTAGAATAAGATGCATCAATCTTTTATATTAGTCACTTTGTGTAAGTGGTAATTCGATATTCCTGCTCCGCAGCTTGAGATGTAGCCCGTGGTATGGTAATGCAGCAATTGGCTAATGATGATAATTGCTCTAAGGCACATGTAAAGATGAATGTATTTTTAGGGCCTGACTTCTCGAGCGTCTTGCAGTGTGAAGACATCACCGTACTTGGTGAATGACCCCGGCCACCTTCCGCCTCCTCAAGGTCAAGTGCTTTCAATGACAAACGCCACGGCTCATCGTATCAGGTCCGCGAGATGGTGGCGGACCAGCTAATATGGGCAAAAAGCCGGAGTCCGGTGATGAAATCATCAATGGTAAATGGACAGGTGTTTTTGCGCTGGCAGAAATAGAGAGATATGGGATACCGTGTGTGTGGTTGCCGGGGCATGCAATTAGAAAAGACAGGTGTTTTAGGACCGACATGAAAGTGGACTTACCCTCCTCGGCAGGCAGCTCTGTGAGTGAGGAAGGGATAAATCGGATTAATTTTGCAACACTACGCGCCGCACCGCACCAATTGAAAAGAAACACCGAGCATAATTCAGAATAAGTTTCCCCCGTGCTCGTCGAATCTCCAGTGAATTTCCAGGGAATTCAACGACAGTCTGTTTGCTCAGAGCTTCACGTGACATATCTGCGGTGTGCGCGGCTGGAGCGTCGCCGCGGACGCCATCGGCGTGAACCGCGCTGAACTTGAGGGCCTCGGGCTTTTTCAACTTTTTCGTCCGGGCGTGAATGACTCGACTTCCCGGAGAACCCGCTCAAACCGATTTACGGCGATGGAATCCGTTGAACCGGTGCAGGTATTCTTAGTGTGCCGCAGAGCTCTGCTCATTAGCCCGAAATCAGAGAAGGCCTGCCAAACAGCATGCAGTTCAAAGAAAAAAAGAAAAAAAAAAAAGAAGAAAAGTTGGATTCCATCATTTTGTCTGTTTGTCGTGTTATCGTCGACTTGGCAATGGTTTGTCCAACGCAGCTTCTTTGGCTACCAGCCTTTCGCAATGACCTAAAGCATCCTGGAATTGAATGTACGTTATCTCCTTTCAGTTCCCACATTGATATGACGCGCCAGGGTGGGTACTGCGAGAAGCACAAGGCCAAGAGACGGTTTGCAATTAGTCTGTGGCCCTGGCAGGGCTTCCACTTTGTGCCCAGGGGTGTGCCAGGCTGCGGACACCTCTCTCGTTACTCCTGCTCCCAAAACGTTTTACAACCTGAAATCCAAACTGGCGTTCTTAACACAGTGCGACCAGGATCTATTGTCGGCAACCCCGAATCTTTGCCCGCACCTGCTTCGGAAGCATCATTCCCCCCTTCCCCGACCTTCAGAAGGTGGGACCTTGCTCTCGCGGAGTCGGAGAGGCCCCCGGCGACGTTCCCGGCCCCCTCGGACTTGTCGTTTTACCTGTAAATGTCTCTCCGTCTCTATCTGTCGCTCTATGTCATTGTTTTTGATGGTCCATCCGTCCGTCCGTCCATCCATCCATCCATCCATCCATCCATCCACCCACCCATGCATCTTTTTCTCTCACCGTTGTAGCCGTACTTTGCGATGCTCTTCTTGACCTGGTCGGGCGAGAGGCCGCTGTCCTCGCTGACGCCAAAGTGGGACAGAACATCTGGCGACTCTTTCATGTGTGCGTTCTCCATCCTCGCTGCTCGCTGGGAGAGGCTTCGCGGGACAAGAGGGGGAAGGGGAAGAGAGAGAAAAGGGAGAACACTTAGCACTCACAGCTCACGGCCTCGGGCGGCGATAGCAAGGCTCGGGGCCACGGAGATCAGAGGACCCACCGCGCTCTAGAAGTGGCGGGGCTGGGACAAACGCTGGCAACCACCCCTGTGTTCTCTCTCAGCTCTCTGCCTCCGCTCTCTGCTATCGCTCTCCTCTCGAGGCCCTGGACCGACAGAAAGTGCAACCTGGCAAAGTCTCCCGAAAAGTTTTATACAGATGAAAAAGTGGCCTCATTGGTGCTCGCTCAGCACGCACCGAGCCCCCCCATTGGCTGAGGCGGGTTGGGGCAGGGGTGGCTCCGTTGCAAAGAATAGGCGATGGGGGTGAGGCGGGAGTTGGATTGGGCAACAACTGCTGAGGGGGTCCACTGTCCGGCGGGCTGAAAATAAGATGTGCATTTGGGGAAACATGCCGGGCTGGGGGAGAATGGGAGGAGCATCGAGAGAGGGACTCCTTCTGAATGAGAAGTGGAGGGGAATTGATGGGTGCGTGACACATGGGGCTACTGTGTGTGCGCGCGCGCGTGTGTGTGCGTGCGTGCGCGTGTGCGTCAGAGTTTCTGAGAGTCTGAGAGAGAGAGAGAGAGAGATAATGGGTTACGAGCGGCCGCGCATCCAGATGATTTTACGGTTAAGAGATCAGGGAAAGTAACCGTAGCGGGCCTGTCAGGTGCACTGCGGGGGAAATAAACATTCCAGCGTTTTTTTTTTTTTTTTTTTTACTCTTTCAAGAGGGATCAGAGATGGACGGCTGAGCGGAGCCTTCGTAGCCCCGATAGCACACACACACACACACACACGCATGCACGCACGCGGACACACACACAACAGGCAGTCTGTGAATACTTGCCTCTGCACGTGTGAATGTGAATATTTACCGCAGAAAAGGTGTAACGGACATGCACACACGCACATATCCACAATACCATTTCATCTCACATTGCACCGCATGCCTGTGTAAGCTCTGAGTGTGTCGACGCACATTCCTCCCCATGCGTGTACCAAGATAACTCTTGAGTCTTGTGTCTTGTCCCGTGTACCTCTCTGGTTGTCATGGTGATGCTGTGATACGTAAGGGAGTATTTACTGTGTTTTCGACGTGTTTATTACGGCTTTAGTGCATCGTTCCCTTCTTGACGACTGGCTGTCGAGCAAATTCCCACAGTGGGCCATTGAACATTCATTCCATTCCACTCTTTACTGTTATTTCTTTCTTTCTTTCTTTCTTTCTTTCCTTCTTTCCTTCATTCCTTCCTTCCTTCCTCCCTTCTTCCTTCCTTCCTTCCTTCCTTCCTTCCTTCCTATCTTTCTTTCTTTCTTTCTTTCTTTCTTTCTTCCCGCTGTGCTGTTGCTCTCCCCTCCCCTCTGTCCCGCGGCTGCAGCGACACAAAGCTCAAGGTGGCCGACTGACATTTAACTCAATCTCCATTGGAGATCATGTTACTGCCACTCATTCTGAGCACTACGCTCTGATTCCAATAAGACACATCGGCGTTAATGTCACCGCACACACACACGCGCGCGCGCGCACACACACGCGCGCACGCGCACGCACACACACGCGCGCACGCGCACGCACACACACAGACTCATACGTACGCATGCAGACACACCAATATATGTACTGGCGCCCACACGGGTGCATAAGCACACCATCGTAAACACCCTCAAATTAACACAGGTGCACACACACGCACAGTGTTCAGCGCACACCCAGTGTTCTTCTCCTGCGAGGTGTGGAAGGCGGAGAACATTTGGTCCCCGCTCCTTCTATCGGCAGATAAATACGCGGCCATTATCCTAGGGCAAAGTACATTTCGCGTTGATGGTTTTTCCTCGGCGTTCGTCGCTTCGCAGGTGAGCGTCACCGTTTTAGAATCTAAACTTTGAGCCGCAACCACGAACCTTCCGATGTGCACCTTCAACTGTTGTAGTTGGGGAGCCCGGTGGGATGATTCGTTTGGCAACTTGGTTTGTTCATATCACAGCCCATCCTTTGATCCAAAACTCATCCGGGATTTGATTTTTGGATTATGCGTTCCATTCCGTTAGATTCCGTTTTAACTGATGCCAAAAGACGAGGTACAACCAAGGAACATTCCCCCTTTTCAGTGTGGTTCTTGTTGTGTTTTAGACACCACATAACATGGTTGAATTCATGCAAGGGCATTTACAGTGGCAAAATATTCTACGCGCCTGATATGAGTCCTGCCTATGGCACCTTTTACTGCCACCGTCCAAATAATTGGAAAGCCGTTAACTGGCGATCAGGGAATTGACTCAAGGGAAAAGAAAGGAGACTCCTCGGACGGCGGGGGGACAGGGGTGTCGGAGAACAACTGGAAGCCCACAAAATATGCAAAAGGTCAAAAGGAGCGAAACATCGCGTCACTTAAACAGATTTTAATGGCAAGTTAAAGGCAACTTCATGAGTGGGAGCCGGGGAGCCCTGCTTTCGCTGCGCGACCACTGGGATGAATGCGGGAAGGACAATATATAATATGTAGTGTGTGTGTATGGTGCATTGTATTATTAGCCGTGCCAGGGCAGCTGAGGGTTCAAAGGGTCCCACTGTAACTGTACCTATAGCAACAGTTGTGCCGTCCTGGTATAAATAGCCCCGAGGGTGACGCGAGGAGGGCGGCCATGACACGACGGCAGCCTTTTTTTTCGTCCTTTCAACGGCTTTGCAGGCGAGCGGCGAGTCTTGAAGGGAGCGTTAAGGCTGGGGGGCCGGGAAGCGGCTGCCGGGGACGCGTGACGCTGCTGTGAGCGTCCAGACGTCCTCGCTCAGCCATCTCTCCTTCATGGCTCCTCTGTCACCTCCCATCGCCATTCCTCTGGACTGAATCCAACATTAAAGGGAAATTCCACTACGTAGTAACATCTAGCTAATTAATTGGAGGGGGACAGAACTGAATAATTATCCCCTCATGGCCGGCCAAGGCAATGTTGCAATGTACAAACCAGTGGCAGGTGACATTTATTTCTTCCTTGTTTGGTAGAGGTAGACTATAATTTAATGATAATTTAGCGCTGTCACGGCATTCTGGAAGGTTTGTGAGCTCATTTTTACCTATATGTTAGTAGGTGTTTTGTTGACTGAGGAGGGATCAAGGGTGGAATCGCCCTTTTAAATAAAACGTTCTCAACATTGTCCTTGGAAGATTGAACACACAAGTTTCCGGGAAAGCGAACCTACTGGAAGCGACAGGCTCTCCTAATCGGAGTGACCATCACACGGCAGTCCTCATGTTTGAACAACCTCCAAACTCCCGCCATCCCAACAATCCGTCGCCTGACGTCGCCCTGGCATCTCCCCTGCTTCCTCCTCCGTCCTCTGCGTCGTCCCTGCGCCGCCACGCGCCCCCTTGGACCGACCCCCCGGAGTCCCACCAAGGACGGACGCACGCCAAAGTGTGTCTGTGTCGCTGGACGCTGGTGCGCTCCGATCGCTCATGTTGCCGCGTTATGTCACCGGCTCCTTGGCAACCGTCCCTCGTCCCTCTGTCGGGTGGTGGTAGAGTTTCCTCCTCGGAGAGAGAGCACTGAACCTGATAATGGGCCACTTCCTACTTAGTTGATCAGTTTATGTTTTGCAAAGTGGATTGAATCAACACTCAGTTAGCTCTGAAGAGCCAGCCCACTAGAGCCAGCTGGATATTTCAGGTATTAAACCTTATTGTGGCGTGACTATGAACATATTATGCTGTGAAAGTAACCGCCACATGGCTTAATGAAATTGGCTTGAGTTCCATTTCAATGTCGTAAAGGCCCACTACGTGGATCCAAATGCTCCATCGGTGGTCTGAAGGGTTGGGAAAACTGTGAAATCAGCACGTTAGGTCCCGTCCAAAAAATATCACCATACAAATCAAGCAAGTCAGATTTGGCCCCAGGTCTGCTCCTGGTAGATCCTGGATTGAAGCCCGAGTGTATGTGACCCATCATCTGCATAAACCTGCTTGAGAGGCATCTTGCTTGATGACAAACCGGGGGGCCTCTCGGGTCACTGTCAGCCAAAAAGCCGATCAAGTGAATGCAAAAGTGGAATTTCATCGAATAGTATTTAATCAATACTGGTATTTGGTCATTGGGGGTCAACCGGAGTATCGGTGTGGCGTCTGAATTTGACCTGGGACTGTGATATTCAATCAGAATCAGAAACAGTTTATTCGGCCGGGAATATTTACATTTACGTACTAGGAATTTGTTCACGTGAGGTTTGGTGCGTTATACTGCAGACAAAAAAAATACAAACTTGGAGACAATGGAGAATACAAATAATAATACAATAAAATAGAAGGTGAACTGGAACAAACATAAAATAAAAAATACGAATAAAATTGTAATTGTCAAATATATACAGATAGCCAAAAATTACGAAAATATCAAACATCAAACTATATACATTTACAAAATATACAGAATCGTTCTGTGGCGTTGTACCAAATATTGGAACTGAAGTGACAGCATTTCTTAAAATACTGGATCAACTGAACAGATTCTGATTCCACAGGACAGAGTTGTTGCAGCAGTTCTTGATGATTAAAGAATGAACAAAGAGGGTCATTGCAGGTTGAGAAGTTGAACTCCACTTGCAGACTAACTCCGTCCTGGATGCAACGGCACAAATACTCTGCGTTGTATGCCCAGCATGCTGGCAGCACTGGTTGAAAGAAAGAAAGAAAGAAAGAAACAAACAAACAAAAACAAAAAGAAAAAACATTCCGAGGCCAATCACTCGTAAAAAAACGTTTAAAAAAAAAACGAACAAAAACAAACAAGTGCTGCTTGCAAACGAAGCCCTGTAAAACGATCTCCTGGCCGCTGAAGGGACAGAAACTATCTGTGCTTTGCTCAAAACTGAACTCGCATTCGGGAACGCGCTCTCGTGTTGCGTGCGCTTGATGTGGGAGACGGATGCGATGCTGACAGCTTCACCAGGACGCCCCATTGATGCATCTTGTCGCTGGCAGGTTGGTCCTGGACGCCTGGCGTTCTCTGAGCTCCTGGAGTATATTTAACCCCTGACGGGCCCCTCCACCATATGCGGCCCTACGTCAGGACGCGCCGGGACTTTGGGGCGAACGGGGTGTACCGTAGCGACCGCTACAGCGATGACAGGGCGACGGATGGATGAGCCCGGACGGTGACCGTGCAGAGACAGCGGGAAAGCGACAGCAATTTTGGGAACTGACTTTCCAGATGAACCGGGAGCAGCCAAATTGTCCCTGTTTAGGATAAGGGGCCTGTTGATCACACAGATACACACACACACACACACACACACACACACACACACACACACTGGCACTGAGAGACAGAGAATATAGAAATGTGACCTTGCAGACACAAGTGGCAACATTTCTAGATATATAACAGTATGTTGAAGTGTGTGTGTGTGTGTGTGTGTGTGTGTGTGTGTGTGTGTGTGTGTGTGTGTGTGTGTGTGTGTGTGTGTGTGTGTGTGTGTGTGTGTGTGTGTGTGTGAGAAAGAGAGAGTGACAGAAAGAGAGAGAGAGAGCAAGAGAGAGAAAGAGAGAGAGACAGGAGCCGGGTATGGTATGTGTCAGGCAGGTGTGTGTTCATGTATGCAAGTGTGCACACAAATTACTGTGTGTGTGTGTGTGTGTGTGTGTGTGTGTGTGTGTGTGTGTGTGTGACAGGTGTTTGGCTGGAATGGTGCTAAGCTTTAAGTACTGTCCCTAGCCATATTTGCACACACACACACACACACACACACACACACACACACACACACACACGCATTCACACTATGATTTATTATAATCATCATCTTTATCGTCATCACTTTATATAATCTGTCACATGGCTAAAACATATCAGAACAAACCAAATGACAAAGATGAATTCAAAACGAGTTCAATAGGAAACAATTATGTGAAAATGATCGAAGTAAAGTTAAAAGCTCGTTTGAACACAGGTTACCACCTTAAGGTTTCAAGATCAAACCAAAAATATTGGGTGGACGCTCAGACAGGTGTCCAAACAGTCCTCAGCAAGTTTTAACATTTTTGAATAACACGTAATAATTACATTATTACATGATAATAATAATAATAATTATTGATTTTAATAAATAATTGGAAAGAAGAAAAAAAAATCATAGTTCATAACAGCTGCAGCAACAATAATAAGGTGACATTGTGGAGGAAGTGGACTCGGGCTGAGCGGGACCACTGACCCCCCTCCAGGCCTATAAATTACCGGAAGTATTTAGAGACTTATTGACGCTCCGGATCGGGAACCAGGGGGAAGCCGCGGCTGAAAGAGGAGCCAAGCGAACGATACGACAATAATGTGATCCATCTGCACCTGATCGCCGCAGAGACCCGGGGACCTGTCGCAGCGCTGGGACGGGGCCGCGGGGGCAGAGGCAGAGCTGAGAGCACCGTCCAGACCGCACTAACTGCCAGGAATAGAAATAGATATATCACTTTGTTTTGTTGCTGCGAGCCTCACGTTCCCGGGGCACATGTCAATAACCGAGGAAAAAAATAATAAAGACGAGGGCGGAACGGCGAGGCGGAGCACGGGCCTCGGTCACGTGAACATGTCGAGCTGGCGAAAAACAACAACGGAGGTTTTTGCGGCGGGGTCATTTTGCGAACAAAATGAATATGAGCTGACAATAAAAATGGGAGGGGAGCCCGCAACCGGTTTGTACTGGAGGTTGCTTCACGGCGACGGGGTCATCAACTAACGCGCCGACCGTGAACCGTTGAACCGAAATGAGGAAAACGTGTTTCCCTCCATTCACTCCGGCCTCATGACTCACCGCCAAACCACGCGGTGCGGCTATTGAGAAGGAATTCATGCGGGGTCTCCTCGTGCTCCCTGGGACTTGGTCGTGCTCCTCGGGCTGGGCGTGGGAGTTGCTCTACGGCCCTCTGGCTTCTCTGGGGGCCGCAGGGCGGGGTACCCGGGGATCTCCTGCAGCCGTGGGTTGTCCGCGGGGCTGTGGAGTTCGGGGGGGGCTCGCGACATAATACCGACCTTCTACACCAGTACCAATGGGGATAAGTCATGTACACTCACCGGTGGACATCTTACACACATACCCACGCACGCACGCACGCACACATGCACACCTGCTTGGAGTGCACCCCAGCAACCTGGGGTGCATTCATTTCCTTTCCTCCCTCATTTGCTGCCATAACTGACAGGAAGAGGCCACGTGACCAGTTGTAGTTCCAGTTTCCCTGGACCTAATTCAGTTTTTCAATACATGTTGTCGTCCAATGTTCATGTTTTGGTGTAAATGTTGTTTGTTTCTGTGTTTATTTGTCTCACCGTGGTGATTCTCCCCCTCTTGGAGTAGTGATCAGCTGTTTATAGACCCAATCATGATAAATAGTTCTCCAAAGAGGAGGGTTGGTGGTGGCTCTCTATTACAAAAAACTGTGCTCTTGTCATCCTACAGGGCGTCCACAGGACAGAGTTAGTGCAGCAGTTCTTGATGATTTAAGAATGAATAAAGAGTTGCATTGCAGGTTGAGAACTTGAACTCCACTTGCAGACTAACTCTGCCCTGGATGCAAATTATTACATTTCACTGCATATATGTATGGAAGTATGTATATGTATGTGACAAATAAAAATCTTGAATCTTGAATCTTGAAATGGCATACAAATACTCTGTGTTGTATGCCCAGCATGCTGGCAGCACAGGTTATAAAAAAGAAAAGAAAAAATATTCATAAAGGCGTCATCGTTCACGAGAGGACAATGACGTCTACAGCACAAATAATGTCTCCCTCCATTCTGAGCCTCCTACGGACGCCGTTCCCAGAATCAGACACGTCAAAGAGGTGGACGCCTCGGGCGCGAGGGCGCCTCCTGAACTTGTGTGTCCTTTTTTTGTTGTTTTTTTCTCCATAAAAACCCTGTTTCTGCTATGTCACTCCGGGGATCCACGCTGTGCGTCGCTCACGCCCAATGTATCCCGATAATTGGAATGAGAAAAGTTCAGCTTGCGACCCACAGATCTTTTTAATTTTGGTCCACGCGTGCAACACAGCCGACCAAATGCACGGATGCCGTCTGACTTCATGACATGAGATGGATCAAGCAGGGGAATAAGCAAAAATAAAAATAAACTTGTAACACGGCAATACGAAGATTATCATCAGCACAAAACCCAGTCTGATAAATGACATGATCACACCGTTCAATATTATGATATTCCGATAGTATGAAATATTGTAATTGATATTGTATAGTGCACATAATTGCTGTTTTTCCATCCAAGTCCTGCTGCTGCTCCTCAAATGATCGGAGGAGACGACCAAGCTTCATTCATCAGAACTTCAGTGTTGGAGGACTTGAGGGTTCGCCGGAGGTGGCGTCTAACAGGGCCAAGCGCGAGGGAGACCTAGTGCCACGATGGATCCAGGCGCTGCCGCCACAGGGTCGAGGCCCGGTTTTTCCATTTAAATCCCTGCAGAGGTCCCTTTAGTCCTCCGACACCGAAGTTGTCATCCAACGACTGATTTCTCTAAGCCGCTGAGTCTTTTGGAGCTTGGTCTTCTCCTCCAATCATTTGATGAAACGAGCATGAATTGGACGGAGAGTAGGGGCTTGAAGCAAGGCAGCGTCTGAGCCATCACGTCACCGGGTCGACTTAACGCTTTGCCCCTGGTCTCCGGGCGCTTTTGAACGTACCGCCTGTCAAAAGCTCACCGGGCATCGAACACCTCAGAGTCCCCCTCTTCCCATCTGCCGCTCTTGGTTCGGGTGTCATGGCTTCTGCTTGGAACCCCGGGGCCCTGAGCTCTTTTGGTTCCGGATCAGAGTCTCAGTTTGGCCTGTGAGTCGCGAACAAAACGGGCAAAAGACTCTTTTTTTTTTTTATCCGGAGCGACTCCACAAATTAAGCCGGAGGGAAATTTAAAAAAAAGAGCACGGCGGAGGCGAGCGCCGTGCTCGTGCATTACAACGAGTGCGATCCGGGTTCCCGCGGAGAGGGGTGTGTGGATGCACCGGCGGGTTCATATCGTAAACCTTCGCCGACACCGACGGGGGAAACCCTTCCCTTGAGCAACTACGTGCGTTTCTGCGTGAGCGTCTCCGGCGCCGGCGCGGCCACCTCCGCCACCTCCGCCACCCCCGCCACCTCCGCCACCTCCGCCAACCTCCGCCAACCTCCGCTGACCACCTCTGGGTGTGGTCTGGCTGATCGGACCTCTGATTACGTCGGATCCAATCTGCCGCTGTCACAAAAGTGGCATTGAAAGTGTAACCAAGCCCTCGGACCACCTCCGCCTCCGCTCATTCCATTTCAATGGTAAATCATTGGTTGGGTAGAGGAGGGTGGTGTTCTGTGGTGGAAAATTACTGAAACAGAAAGTACGTGATGTTTGGTAGTTATTACTTATTACTTATGATTGGTTGTATTCCATCCTATGGAATTATTCCCACATCTACATTTATTTTAGCAAATTAAACCAAATACACATATTTGCAGCTAATACTTTTTTATATGCTGTTTAAAAATGTATTTTACATATATATATTCTATTCTCAGACAAACTTAGCAGAAAACCTGCTTCACCGTTGTGATGATTTCGTGCACCAAAGTAACCTGTGTGAGAGGTTTAACAGACACTGTCTGGACCAGCCGTGTGTGTGCATGTGTGTGTGTTCATGTGTGTGTGTGTGTGTGTGTGGTCACATTTAATGGTGGAAACATGGAAAAATAATTGTCAATGGAAGAAGGTCTACAGGCCGCGAAAAATACTTAGCCGCACAGAAGGTCCCATTTCTCCGAAGCCAGCTGACAGCACTCCCTAATAATAGTGAGGCTTGTCCTTGGGTATTTTGGTCAAAGGAGTCATTGTGTGTATTTGTGTGTGTGTGTGTGTGTGTGTGTGTGTGTGTGTGTGTGTGTGTGTGTGTGTCTGAGTGTGTGTGTCTGTTAGTGTGTGTGCCCATTAGGAAGATTGAGGAAGAGGGTTTCCCAAAGTAAAAAAAAGATCTTGTGTTACAACACATGTTCCATCACACTAGACTACATTGTTACACTGGTAAATGCTTATATTATATATATAGCAATGTTTATATATATATATATATTAATATAACAATATATTATCACCTCACTGTGTTTAATTATGCCTTTAATTATCTCATAACATTTAAAAATTCTCTGTTCTACCCCTGCTGAAAAGCATACACACTCACTCTCTCTCTCTCTCTCTCTCTCTCTCTCTCTCTCTCTCTCTCTCTCTCTCTCTCTCTCTCTCTCTCTCTCTCTCTCTCTCTCTCTCTCTCTCTCTGTCTCTCTCTCGGTTTATTTTTAGCCCGTGTGGGGTTTGAAGGTAGAGCTCCATTGACCCCTCGCCCCTCCGCGGCTCCAGGCCTTACAAGGGCCCGCGGCGGCACACGGTCGCCTAGCAACTGCCACTGTTTTCCACCTAAAGCCGTGAAGGTCCAGCGCACGACCCGCACCCCCCGGGCGACCTTCACCGGCCCTTATCATCGCCGCCACCGTCCTCCTCACCGCCGCTGCCGCCGCCATCGTTCGCCACCCTTGCGGCCGGGTGCTAATGCGGGATGGATGAGGGTGGAGTTGGGAGGTCCCAGCTCAAAGTGTCTGGGGCGGAGGGCGGAGGAGGGAGAGGTGGGACAGCAGCCGGCCGGAGGGAGAGGAAGGTCGAAGTTTGAAGATTTGGGGACAAACTAGGGGGAAAAATATGGGGTTTGAAGGTGGAAATATAATGGAATATAAAAGCCTTGAAGAAAGAGAAAAGTGGGTGGCTAGTGGGTGTACAGTATAAATAATAACTTGTTTCAGTTCATAAAATGATAATACACAGTCACAGTCGTAATAACTAAGAATGTTGTTGGTTATTTTGTGTTATTCTATAGAGAAATATAAATAATAGAGAGACGCATGCAGAGAAACCACAACTAGAGGCGCACATACATAACGCAAATACATTGAACGGTTTCTTCTTGAAAAGGTAATTATATATATTAAATGTGTGACAAATTTGGAATGAATAAACTCAATCATCTCCAGGACTATCACTTTAAACGAGAGATTTTTATTGTTGTAATAAATGTATTATTGTTATTATTCTCATTATTATTATTATTATTATTATTATTATTATTCTCATTATCATTATCATTATTATTATTATTAGGGTACGAGCCCACAGAATGTGTGTGATGACCCAATCTCATTGCTATTACCTATTGTTATTTTTATTCTTCTATTTGTTGTTATTATTATTATTATTATTATTATTGTTATTATTATTAATATTATTATTAATATTATTATCAGATGATTTTCCACATAACCATCTATTAATTCTTAACATCAACAGCAGCAGTGTGCAGGGCAATTTTGAGTTGGTGTAACCAGTGATTGTTATAATAATAATAATAATAATAATAATAACCATAATAACTTGAATCTTCCTTGTAACAAACTCAGCATAAATGAATGTGATTTTCATAGTCGTAGTGCCATCGTATTTGCATTTACATAGTCTATACGTATCACTCGGGTTTGTCCTCTGGGCTCCAACCTCATCACCCCCACATCAATGTTTTGAGCAGAAAATGGCATCGACAGGCATCAGACGTGATAAGAGATGCAGCGCCTGCAGGTGGATGCGGGGGAGACCAGAGGCTGACAAAGCTCCGTGACAGTTCAAATAAATCGGCCCATTAAGGTTTGGAAACGCTCGGCGCCATTCCAGATGTCAGCCACGACGAGCCCAACGGGGGTAATTATAAAAAGCAAAGTGTTTTGTGTGAAAATTTTAATTTCCATTTGGATGACACAGTGGAACCAACAATGTGTGTCCCTAATACTAAAATTGTCTTCATGATCGGGATGAATAACATTGGACTTGTTATTTTTACCTCGCTGAACACATTACTATTTGGTTACTAATTTACCACTCTGCTGCAGCTTCTCACCGGGCTTAAATGGGGTCTAATGGGGCAAACGTTTAAACAAAAAAAAACAAAAAAAAAAACATTGAATCTCCTTTTGGAAGACAGGAAACTCACATTATGGTCCCATTACGCTGTTTTAGGGTATCTTTTAAACATGTTTTGAATAACAGTAATATCATATTTTATTTAGAACGACTTTTTGCAGTTGCTGCAGTACATCCAGAGCGTAACGTTGGCTACAGCAGGTTGCCAGTAGGAAGTGGCATGACTCCCTGTTTCTAGTCTCTAATCTAGTCTAGATTTGCAGAAGTGCAAAAGAGTAAAAAAAAAACAAAAAAAAACGAAAGAACTGATAAAATGCAGTTTGTGACCGCGTTTTTCCCCGTATGACATATAAAGGTCGCCTTAACGGGTTTAAGATGTTCGCCCAGTTTTCTCCGTGAGGCACGACACCG
The DNA here is from genome assembly GCF_960531495.2 of Zeus faber. Classification (NCBI taxonomy): domain Eukaryota; kingdom Metazoa; phylum Chordata; class Actinopteri; order Zeiformes; family Zeidae; genus Zeus; species Zeus faber. The sequence continues at coordinate 20,258,735 of NC_137205.1, forward strand.
GCGATCGGGGCAAAGTTGTGATGGCAGATTTATTGCAGTAAAGAAACAGCATGTCACACCTCCAGAGCTAAAAATGTCAAAACTCATCGCCGTCGTCAATACAAACACATCAAATCGATCTGTAGTGAAGCACGGACATTATTTCATCGTCATACGCGATACATCACAATGTTTTAAGACATCGATAGAAATGTGTAAAAATCTCTCAAAGCGTTTTTTTTTCAGAAGCAATAAAAACAGAGGAATAGTCACCGGACACTCAAGGTTATTCAAGAAAAAAAATTCACATTTATTTCGTAAGACCGCTATGGAAAACGACGCCCCGGCTGACGGCGTGGATCCAGGTTAAGGAACTGATAAAAAAAAAAAGGGGTCGTTGGCAATTCTGGGTACTTTCACGGGGGTTTTTCAAAGCGTGGTTCGTGGCCCACGGGCGGGGTCACGGGACGACTCTAATCGGGTCACCAAATCAAATTGCAGGATTTCTTACATAGTCCTTTAAGAGTGCATTTCCACCCACGATACGTCGTCACACACAAGCCACGGCGGGTAGAAATGTACTTTTACTCATCTACCAACGAAACGTGGTCGTAGTCATTCAATGATGTGCTTCTCCTTTTTCCTCATCGCTCTACAAGGCTATCTACAATTCTGATTCATATGATATATACAAATGAGGTGAGATGATGTGGTGCAACTGTTTCATATTTCATATTCAGATTCATGAAGACTAAGTTATTGAGACCCCGAGCTTGGTCATTATTATGGGAATGTACATTTAAGTGCTGAAGCCGCATCGGAATAAAGTCTCACTGTGGCCCTCTGCTGGCTGGCAGCGGAACTCTTTCAAAACCACATCTTTTGACGTGACTGTTTCTGAGTAAAATGCAAATCAAAATTGTCTTAGTTGAAAATCATAGCTTATTTTCTTCCATGTTATAATGTATATATATATATATATATATATATATATATATATATATATGTATTTTTTTGGATAACTATTGTATAAAATATATTTAAATGTAAATATACACTATATAGAGTGGTATGACCCCCCATAGACTTCTATTTCTCAGAGTTTCAACACCAGTATGCCTGCATCAATGCTCCGCAGTGGTTTCAAAATGCTCATTTTCTCTTTCACGCAGTCAGTGTTCCTACTTGGTGAGATGATTGTCGACCTGTTTCTCTGCACTGACCGACAAGGGGCAGCACTGTCCATTGAAACCAATAGTGACCGGCCAGCAGGGGCAGCACACACACACACACACACACACACACACACACACACACACACACACACACACACACACACACACACACACACACACACACGCACACACACACACACAATCACACACACACGCGTTTTGAAAATTGTGGTGCAGTTTTCTATCTGACATTGGTGTATGAGTCTTTAATTTGTTAGTAGTTCATCATTCTTCGCATCTGAAATATAATTTGAGTTTACACTGTATTTTACAAAATAATCTCTTTTCCCTCATCCACCGATAGTTAAAAACCGCCGAGTTTAACGTGCAAACGGGTCGTAGAAAACTATATAACATTATAAATGCTTATTTTCTCTGACGTTTATAGAAATGACTACAATATAAAGGTGTATGAGTGTGTGTGTGTGTGTGTGTGTGTGTGTGTGTGTGTGTGTGTGTGTGTGTATATCCAGAGGGGGGCTTATAGGTTGCTGAAGAGTTCGTTTTTCTTGGTCCAGTCCATAGGGGGCGCTCTCTTGTTGGAGCGCTTCTGGTGCGATCGCTCCTTGACCTGCTGCAGCGTGAGGCTGAGCGCCGGGTCCATGATCACCTGCTCACACTCCTGAAGGACGGAGAGAGAGAAGGAAAGGGTCAAGGAGGGGGGCTCGTTCGGTCATTGAAGAAAACTCAATTTGACCGCCACGATCCTTTAACCTCGCGATGAAACATCAGAGCCAAGGATGAGTCGGATCGAAAATCTTTTTTATTTCAGGTTCCATCAACTGTGGGATACAAGTTGAAATGAGCAGAATCCCCACAATGACATTTGCTTCTTATAATGATCATATCCAATAACATAATTTTCCACAGATCCGCCGTGGAATGTCTAGATATATGTCAAAGGGCGACATGGCAAAAATACCATACCATCTCACGTGCATACGACGTGACGTACGTTACCTGGCATCAGGTTAGTGCCGTTACCGGGGTTTCCCTGTACCACTCACCTCCGGGGGAGTGTTTGAGGGCGGAGTGGTGAAGGAGGTGTTGGAGGAGGCGCTGGACGGAGACGGACTCACCGACAGCTTGGAGTCCCTCTCCCTCTCGTTGGCCATTCTGCCGTTCACCTGCGGGCAAAAGAACACCAACACTCAAGTACACTTCACTGACTCCAAGTCCCAAACTCTGAGTGCCAACCCGAACCCAAACCGATCGACGAGGACTGCGGAACTTCACCCTGTGCCATGTACCCCTGTGGGTGCAATACACGGTTTCACCACATGGTGGCAGTCTTTTACCAGATAGATAGCCAAATAGACAGACAGACTGACAGACAGACAGACAGGTAGATAGATAGACTGACAGACAGACAGACAGGTAGATCGATAGATATAGAGATAGACCGACAGTCAGGCAGATAGACAGACAGACAGACAGGTAGATAGATAGATAGATAGACAGATAGATAGACAGACAGAGAGTCAGTTAGATAGATCGACAGACAGATAACGTAAATTGCCCTAACGCCCGGTCCGCTGGACCGGACCTCCGCTCCGGTGACGGCGAGGGGGTTAACCGACACTTTTCGGTTTTTCGGGCAAGAACTTTTCAGACTTTGAATCGAATGTGGCGATGAGGTCACAGCGGGGGGTCTCTCCCGTTTCCGTGGGCTCAGCGGAGGCATCTGCGGCTTACTGGGCCTAAGCCTGCTGGGCCCTGGTTCCTGGTGGGGCTTCAGGACTTAACCCCACCCCCCTATGTCCCTCACCTCAGAGTCACCTCCTCCCTCACACCGCTACCCCATACAACCCTCCACCCTCCACTCCACCCCCAAACCAAGTGCTGTGCAACAGACCTCAGAGATAAGATAAGACTGAAGACTGTAAGACTTAATCTCCCCCCCTAGTGGAAATGCCAAGATACAAAAGGTCAGAGGAGGGGGTGAGAGGACGTGGATGTTAGGACAAGCACACGCACGCACGCACACACGCACACACGCACACACACACACACACACACACACACACACACACGCGCACACGTGCACCTACCCGCTATCCACCGGAATATATACCATCTCTCCTGCTATATCCCCCGACGCTTAACTCTGAGCTCCATCACCGCACCGAAGACATCTCCACTTACATCTGCACATCTATTCCCAGAGACCGTTTAATTATAGGACCTTAATTCGGTTTGTCCCCGGGTGTCGTCTTCGTGCCGACCCGTCGATTCCTCGTCGCGTCGCCTGTGACGCCGCGCATGATGATAAGCGCATCACGTGTTTAATGTTAACATGATGAAACCGGCAGCCATTAAAACGACAAAATGTAAACTGTCGATGGAAATGATGCACAGCAGCCACTCACACATACACACACTGGTGAGTTATGTGTATATACTCTTGTGTGTGTGTGTGTGTGTGTGTGTGTGTGTGCGTGCGTGCGTGTGTGTGTGTGTGTGTGTGTGTGGGGTTAACAATCTAACTCCCACACTGGTCCTGGGCCTCTCTGCGCTATTAGAGATTAATCCTAAATACCTCAGGAGGATTATCACGAAGCCGCTTCATTCCCCATATCTCCCCCTCTCGTCCCCCACTGTTCCCGTCGAAGCCTCCATTTTCCACCGTGAAGCCAACTCACCTCTCGGTTTATTACGGACCTCCTCTTGAAGCGTTCCCAGAGAGTCGTTACCCGGTTCACGCTACAGAATAGTTTTTAGTGTTGGAACTACAAAGCTTTGGGGATAAAAAACCCCCCAAAAAAACAACCGAACCAGCTCTAACGGTATCACCTGGGAGACCGGTAGAGAATGTACAATCATGACGGGTCTGGAGGTTTGGCCAAAATCATACCTCACAATAAAAGTCTCCTGAGATCAGGGTCGCAAAGGACTAAGCCTTATTGAATGGGGTCCGTGGCCTAATGTGTATCAAATCGAGCTCTTCTTGATATGAAAACAGGTTTGAGAATCACTGCCGGGAGGCGGTGGTTAAAACCACGGAGTGCGACTCGCTCCCTCTGCCGCTATGTGTTGAGCGGTGAATCTGGCGAATCTGGCGAATCTGGTGAGGGGCAGTTTACCTTGTCCTCCTGGTCTCCGTTCATGACCGGCTCCGGCAGAGGACCTGCGAGCAGGGGGGAGAAAAAACAAACAAAGAAGTGGTTGTCACACGATCGCAAAAGTCCACAAACACGATACTTGAGACTGCTGCCCCCCACCCCCCACCACTGAAGAAAGTACGGTGCACCCGGCTCAGCGTGGAGGCACCAGAAACGCCGGCCGGAGCAGCGCTGCCTCTCTGTTTCGACCGTCAGAGTCCCGTCCCACCATCCCACCACCGTCCCACCACCGTCTCGTTCTCCTCTCGGCCACGCCCTGAACCGCCCGAGCGGAGGGCTCCGCCGGAGCCGCCGGATCAAGAGTCTACTCGGCGGATCGACTTTCATTCGGCCGACACCTACTCCCTTACACAGAGGCAGCGACGTGTAGTTCATCCATTATTCACGGTCAGGTTCATCTTCTGCGGGTTGCTCACTGGCCCCGATCGGCCATATTCCATATCCCACCGCCCTTTTGTCCACCAGGAACCTACAGGCCGACGTGTCGCATACATCAACTCGAGAATATTCCACCACAAATGGCACTAAAACCCTAACCCTAACCCTAAGATTACCAGAGTCACCAGTGACCAAATGGGTGCCTTAGCCGGCCATTTTTTTAACCAAAATGGTACGCAAACCCTAACCCTAACGCCGTCCCTGAGATTACCGGAGTCGCAAGTGGCCAAAAGGGCGGCACAGCCCCC
>NC_137205.1:20268756-20306256 GCF_960531495.2 Zeus faber
TTCACCAAAAACACTTTCTCACACATTTGCGACCAAACAAAGACACATTTTCGCTTTCCCTTACACACAGAAATTTGCACACGTACAGTAAGTACTCGCACACATTCTCTCTGTCAAACTCACTTATCAACACACAGACACACACACACACACACACACACACACACACACACACACACACACACACACACATACACACACACACACACCCTGCACAAACAGCGTACACCGGAGAGAGCCGGGCAGAGCTAACCTCGTACCAGTGAACAAAGCTGATTATCCCATTCTGAGCTGGTTAACTCCCAGTGACAGTTATGGACGTTGCTGCAGATTAGGGCCCCCACATGATGTAAAACACCCCGAAGACACACTGCGCTGCACAAAGTGCCCGACAGTCAGTTGGTGGAGCGTCCCCCCTTCTCTAATGTCCACAGTCGGCCCCGTATCTCCGTTCCTCCAACGTCCATACGTCTCGCATCTGAGTTTTCTTGGACTGGGTGTTCCCCTTTCCAGAGCCTTTCGCGGAGCGATCACCTAGTCATCCCGTCAACAGTGAGACGGGAAAATGAATGCTGAAAAAAGGCGTATGGAAGGCCCACTTAAGCCAAGTGGAAGAGTACAGGTTTTCCACATTCTGTATGTCGAAAAAAATGTATAAATGAAGGGAAGGCATCCCGTGCCCCGCCCTCTAATAGAACATTTCTCACTGGAGCAGGGAGGGAGGGAGGGAAGGAAGTTTCGCAAGAGACTGACTCTCACCAAGCTGATTTCTTCTCCACAGTCAACTCCAAAAACCTTCCTTTCGAATATCAAGCGTACACGGTATTATTTGTGACAAAACCTCGGCGGGACGCGGAGCGCTCTCGTACCGCCTCGTGACATCACCGCGGCGAGGTTTGCCAAATTGACTTTCAGAGCTACAGCTTCCTGCGATTGTCTGACCATCTCTGGCGAGCCCCACCCTCCTGGCGCTCCACACGCCGCAAAACAAAGGGCCGCGTATTGTTGGCGGGACTGAAAGCACAGTCGTTTATTCGAGAATATCGTTCGAGTCAGGTTTAGTAATTCGCGAACTGCACCTTTAATAATAACCTGCTTGTTCAGAATGACATAATTTCCAAGAAGGGTGTCTGAAATTATATATATATATATATATATATATATATTTTTTTTTTTAAATCAGATATTATCCTCTGCATCTGGCAGGATAATGTATGACTGATAATCTATGTAGTTGAAATTCCATTTCATATAGGGATTCATGATACTGACAACCTAAAACCATATTCACATCACCATATCAATCATGCCCGATATTAGACGCGACTTGAGTCTCTTTTCTTCAGTGTTCCTTTGGAACGGAAATGCATTAAGTGGGAATCACTCAATCCTAACACTCACGCCTTGGCAGTGTCATTTTCCTGTCCACGTCTTTGCGAAGTAGGCGGTGCCGCTGCCAAAGATGTGTGTTTGGTGAGCGACTCGCCCGGCTCGCCAACTATTAACAGTCGAACAAACGTAAGGAAATAATGTCACCGTTTCCTCCTTCTCCGCGCCGCGTTCGTTTATTGTCATCCTTTATTTAGCTTTTACGCTTAATTTACTGCCGGTCGGGGCGAATGTACTGATCGCGACGATGGCATCGAAATGAACAGAATGAACAGAATTTGGGTCACAAAACAAAATTTGGTCACAGGTGTGAGGTCCCCGACATTGACGTTTTTTCCCCGCAGGCGGTGGTTACCTGTACTATCCTGTCCCCGGGCTGGAGGCCGGCCCTCTCCGCCGGCGAGTCGTCGTCCACGGCCCTGATGTACTGACCCGGTCGGGCCCTCTCGCTGTGCAGGTTGAAGCCGTAACCGCCGGGCCCCCGCCGGATCACGCAGAGCCGCGGCCGGAGTTCACCGCTGCGAACCTCCTGGGAGGAGATGGGGAAGGGAACGGGTGTGATTTCAATCTGTGAAAGCGTATGATTCACACGACACTTTTCTGATAGACCGGCATCAGTCCCAGCGACCCAAATACCTTCCCTCCTGCTCCCCGCTGGGGGAGAACCAGAGGCACAAAGACAATGGAGAGCTCCAGAGCATCGTTGACCATGAAGATGCAGCCTAGGTTGAACATGCGGGCTGAGGCGGGCTCCACATGCTGCTGTGTTGTGGGTTACAAGGACGAAACTGGACCCTGGCAACAAGTTAACAAGGATCTTAAAAAAAAAAAAAAAAAAAAGTCAAAATCTGAGCTCGCCACCACCGCCGTTTACACGTGACGCTAATTGCTTGCCAGGAAGGAAGAGGGTCATGGAAGAGAATGGAAGCATGTGATTGGAGGTCCGCTGAGGAGGTTATGTGGAGGACTGGAGGGGGGCTCAGGAAGAGACCGTTTCCTGAGTGGTCAGCGGTTCCTGCTCCCTCTCTAGACGAAGGGGCCCGGCGGCCGACGGCCAAGGGCCCGAATTGAATATCGGTATAATAGTAAGAGCACAAACTAAGGAAATTATGGGCGTTCCAGGCACGCTGGTAATCCAAGAAGGAGAGGAGACACAAAACGTGATTTAAAAAAAGAGCCTGGCCGCGTCGATTGAAAAGCCAAAACCTTTCGGCCAAAGCGGGTCTTTGTCAGGGCGTGTCGAGGCGAGGCCGACGGTAAAGTGATTAAAGACTCCTCTCCCCCTTGTGATTACCAGACCGCCTAAAACGGCCGTTAAATTCTCATTTTTTACTCGTTCTATTTTCCCTTCATTATTTTTGCGGCGTTTCTACAGAGCTTCACGCTCGTTTGGAAGGCTGCCCCACGGGTGCGCCGAGAACCGCGCTGCAGGACATTCTCTAACAGAAATACGCTGTCGGATTAAAACGGTGATTGTCATATTTTGCGATGGGATTATGTTGCGCGGTTTCAAGCCCCCCGGCCCTGTTGTGCCAGCTCTTTATATCCTGGTCGTGGTGAAAAAAATGATAATAATCAAGGCTCAAGGACATATTTAGTTGGCGACCCCCCTGCAGACGGAGTGGGACAATGGGAGCTGGGCGGTGACCCCCGAGCGCCTCCCCCGTCCTCCCCCCTCGTCCCGCGCCGCTCGGCCGTGGCAGCAGGACTCGGACACTTATTGTCACGCAGGAAAGCGGCTCTCCCTCGGACCCGGACCTCCCTTCCCGTTGCGGGGATGAATCCGCTTTCTTTATTTAGCCAAGGGGAGCTTCAATGGCCACCGGGGCCACTCCGAAAGCCGCCTGCAGGGGAAATGCAACATGGCGGCGTGACCCAGCCGCTCTGGACCGTGAGAGCACTCTGTGCCACCGCCCTCGGTCAACTGACGAAAATAATGACTAATTTTCCCATTAAAATACGGACAAATTCGGTCACTGGATTGATTGAAGTGACCACATGGTTGGATATAGGTGAAGGTGACGGGTGCTGCAGCTAGCTGCTCCGCCCAGCAGCCACCGCCGGGACCATCCAGAAGCCCAGCAGCCTGGAAGGGAGGAGGGGGTAGTCTGCTTTGTCGCCCTGGGGGAGGGCCATGGCAAGACATGACAGAGCCCTTGTCATGGCTTCCTTGCCCACTCTACAATAAAACCGGTGTGTTTGCAACGCCATCGTCTGTGTCTCTGTGCCGGAGGGCCGCCGAAAACGCCGCTCGGGTGGTGCGTGGCCAGCGGAACTCCTACAAAGATCTATACAGCAAGTGCATTTCTTTTCAATCCAGATACAAATTAAAACATACAGTACTATCCCTACTCCACATAAAAATTTCAGAAACAAATCATTCAAATTCATTTGGCAAGTCGCACCGGTTTTTACACAATAAGACGGCCCCACCCACTTAATTTATCATTTTTCCTCAGAACTCCACCTGGTTTCCACTTCTTAGTAAGTGAGAAAAAACTTCTTAAGAACCACTGACAAGATCAATGAGATGATTTTTTAAAATGTATTTATTTTTATATATTTGCTCCCATTTAGGGCTGGGTTGAGTCCATGCCAAGCTGACAAAGATATTTAGGGAAAAATAATAATCCTGGTGCTTTCTGTATTACAGAGCAAGACTCCTTCCCAGACGATCTCAACTCTTTCAGATGTCGACTCTGAGGAAACGGGAAACACTACAAACAAGGAGCATGAGGTGGTTTGGAGGGAGAGACTAAGTTGTGGGTTGTACAGTAGGAAGTGTAGAGGGACAGAGATCAGGGGCTCTGAGCAGCAGGTTTTTTTTTTTGACGATCCTATTTCCTCCTGATCGGACACACTCCTGCCTGGAGCGCCGCGGGCCGGCTTTGATGGCGGAGGTAACTGACTATCCGTAAACGCTTCTCTGATTATCCCTTATCGGACTTCGCCGTCTCCCCCATGGGATGTCAGGGTCGGTCGGACAGATGCAAAAACCTGCCTTTTAACCTTTTCGGCAACGTCGGTGTTTAACAAAGGATAAAAGGAGGATTCCAATGAATGTTCTGAGGTCAAAGGAAGTCAAACGTCCCCTCCCTGCCGCTCCACCTTCCTCGGTCACAAAATTAGCTCTCGGGGCAGAGGGAGGTCCGGGACCTTTGGAGGAGACCGCAAGGAGCAGAAACTCGTCAGAATTGTCAGTATCACCAAGTCTTCACAATGTTTTAAATCAAAAATGGAGAAAAAGGATTGATACGGCTTAAATTAAAAAAAAAAGAAATTTTGGACCTTTCTAACCTGTCCCTCTGGAGACTACTGATCTCAATCGAGGCTCCAGAGACACTTCCAGTTACTCCTCCAGAGGCCTGACGATAACCAACAAAGCTGGTCGCAGTGGGATTTTAGGCTTTCCTGCTTAAGGTGTGAGTTACAGAGCCGCTGCACCACCTACATTCCGGCAGATATTGAATTAAAAAAAAAGTGAAAAAAAGTGAATTTTCCCTCGTTTGGGTAAGCAAGGAAAAACACCACGACGTGGTCTCCTGGGAAAAGTTGATCTAAAAACGCAGTGATCCTTGACAAATGACAATATTGGATGTGACTGAGTATATTCAGCCAGGGTTACACTTGGCTCTCTTTTCTCACCCAGGCCGACTGCGAACAAATTTCTAAAGGCGCAGTCCGGTGAAGACCCACTCGATGGATGTCGGGACGCCAGGGCCCGCAGCGGGTGCTGTGGGGGGAGGGGACTACAGGGTTTGGCCGGTGGCGGAGGAGAGAGGGACGGAAACTCTAGCGAGGAATCCACGGAATCCGCTGAGCACACGCTGACCGAGCAGGGGAGCGAAGGAGGGCGAGCCGCTCCACATTATCCGTCCAATGGGATTGGCACGATAAACAATGGAGACCCATTGAGAATTTAAACGTGGATTAAAAGAAATGTGCACAGAGAGTGCTGTGGGAGAGATACAAGTGAACATAGTAATATCACAACGGCGGGCTTTACAGGGTTAAATATTGTGTGTTTTGTCTCTATGTCTACTCTGGTTTACTTGTAACTAAGTACATGAGTAAGTGAAGAGCGGTTTTGGTGAGTTATTACATAATGAGTCAAATTATTACATATTCATCATAAAAGTGAAATAACGCATGGCAGAATGTATTATGTACGGCGTTCAAGATGTTCATTACCACATGCAGACGATATTACATCATAAAGGTGGAATTTGCAACCGGGACCGGTGTGTCTGCTGCCACACTAGGAGCAGTAACAACCGAACAACTACAGTGTCTCTGCCGGCGACGACGTAAACACGGTGCGCGGCGATCGGTGGACGCTCGCGTGGAGAACACAGTGACCGCCGCTCCTCCGTTCACGCCGGGACCAGAGGCAAATATTTGCTTTGGACAGGCCCTAGGCCCGCCCTGACCCGAGGCCACGGCAGGTCATGCATATTTGTACATTTCCGCAGAGTCTTGTTTTGTTTCCCCAAACGTTCCCAGGCCCCCCCCACCGGCACAAAATATCTCGAAAAACGACGTTGGAAAAAGAACGCAGGGAAGTGGGCTTTCCTCCTGGCGAGGAAATGATTGTTCCTGGGTTCTGAGTTTGGTGGCAGCAACCCTGGAGACTGGAGGGGGGCAGCAGGGGATTCCAGACAATCTGCCCCCACCACCACCACCACTACCACCACACCCCTCCTCCCTGCGCAGCCAAGCGGTAGAAGAAGATTGACGCTAGATCTATGAGCTGCGACGGCAATCTATCGACTTGGCGCGGAAACGGACCGGGCGGGCCCAGGACAGTTCAGAAACCTGCCACCAGGGGGCCTCAGACCGCTTCCGGCTACGCCTTTCAATCCATGTCAGTCAGACGGCGAGCGAGGGATATCTCGATCAACACCCAAACCTCTTGACACTCCGGCCGACGTAAAACGCCCCCCACCCTCGCCGCGTCTCGTGCCCATTTTCGGGTGTTACCGTAAATAGTAGTCATGGCCGTTCTGAGGAACAGAACGAGAAAGAGAGCCGGGTGGACGGGTGATTATAACCAGACAAAGAAAGAGGGGGGAAACACGGCGCGACGCGGCAAAAGGAAGAGTCCTGTTGAGTGAAATGTGCTCGGGGAAAAACAAAAGTTTTCCAAAGGACGAGTCGTTTTCTGAGTGACATAATTCTTTTCCCACCGAGGAGGGAAGTGCGGCGCAGGAACCCCGTGACACATCCCCCCCCGCCCCCCCGATTATGCTTTCCTCCGTGCTCTCGCTCCGCTTCCTGACATGAAAGCAGAAGCGAGACAATACGAGCGCCCGTACGCACAATGCACAAAGACAGGTGCTTGAGAACGCCCCACCGTCCAAAGTCCACCGCGCTGGAGGGCCCCTCCTCGGAGGGACCCGGACCCCCCTTGGGAGGGGAGATTAGAGCGCGTCCACCTGCTCGTTCGCTCGGTGGCCACCTACCGAACAAAGCCCGGGTTTAATGTGCCACTTCCAATTGCCTCTCATTAGGACGGCAGGGGGCAAATCCTCGCGTGGGGGATGTCTGCACTTGTTTTGCCGCTAAGAGGATTGTGGTGGACCACGCAGGCCCCACACGCTCTCTGCCGATCGGATGAGACTCGGACGGCCCGCCGGGAGCGAACAGCGGGACCCCCGTCCCCGTCCAAACGTCGATATATTCTAAGACAAGGGGGGAACCGGGTGTCGGCCCTTGGGAAGAGCCGGAGGGAAAGTAAGGGGAAGGGAAGAGCCGGGGCGGCGTGCGGAGGTCCCGGCGCCGGCAACACCGAAACGGAACGTCCGGAAGAAGGGAGCTGACGGGGGAAATCAGAGCACCTCATGCGGCGGTGCGCCCGGAACGAGTTCTGAGGAATCCTTCACCCGCCCTGGGTACGTTCGCTAGATCGCACCCTAACGTCGCTGCCGGCGATGCGGAGCCGGCTCTGTAAAAAAAAACAAAAAACAATAAGCACCGGGTCTTATCTTATCTTCCCAGCCCAGTATTGTCTTAAAAACATTTATTCTGTCGATCCAGCACCGCCACTGTAGACAGGAGACACAAAGGAAGGAGTGAACAGAGAGAGGGCCACTGGTGCAATCAACCACCCTAGCAATCCCTGCAGTGGGACGTTTTTGAGATGACTGCGTGCGGTGCATTGCTCACAGCAACGAATAACTGTCTGATTCCGATGTTGGTCATTTGCTGGGCCGGGGCTTTCTGGGTGATTCTCTTTGACAGAGAATTCTCTTAGCTGTAAGCTTTTAAATTGAAAGGCACACTGCTTTGGTGTGTGTGCGCGCGTGTGTGAGTGTGTGTGTGTGTGCGCGCGCGCGTGTGTGTGTGTGTGTGTGTGTGCCGTGCCGTGCCGTGCCAGAAGCTGCCACTCCGCCCCCTCGACTTCATATTGGATTCATATTTTCCCCATGTCACGGCCAGGGGACCCGTGTGCATATAATTCACTAATGTGGCTCGTGGGCTTATAATGGAGAACATGCAAAAGGTCATGTGTTATTGTGACCAACGTCCTTTCAGCGCAGCCACAAATCTCTGACTCAACGGCTACTTCTTGGAAACACACACGGGAATCATAAAATAAAAGAAAGAAGAGGAGGGAAAAAAAAAAAAGGGTGACATGCTCCGCTTTTCCTCCTCGGGGGAAATCTCGACACGATGGAAAGTCTTTGCGGATGAGCGGCGCGGCATCGCGCCCGGGTTCAGCTTTCGCCGCCGCCGCCGGTGTCCAGAATCTGACGGACTGCGTTCTACTGAGGCCGCGGGACGTCGTCCACACACTCCACTGGCCTCGGGAATTCGGCGAATTCGTCCGCTCTCGGCCTCAAATCGACTGTCCGCTAATTCACGCCCGCCCGGCGACACCTGCCAGCCAATTCCCATCGGGCGCCGTTCTTTTCAGCCCGGCGTCAGAGCGGTTTTGCCCGGGAACCGATCGGCGGATCTCTCCTGCCAACTGTGAATTCTCCCACCGCCCCCCCCCCGGCCCCCTCTCCCTCCCCTGCGGCTGTTTTAATAACGGGCTCGACTCTCCCGCGAGTTCCCACGGCTCTTTGATCGGCACAGAGAATAACCGCTCGAGTGACAAACCGCCCCGGCGCGGCGGCTCCTTCGTGATCTACGACCGGAGCCGAGGCCTCGCCCCGTCCTTGTGATGTCGATACAGATAAAAAATACAAAAAAAAACAACAAACAACCTTTTCAGAGTCTAGAGGAGTGCTATAATAACGACGTCTGACCGCGGAGTGTACACCAGGCCTTTGTCCCGCTCTGCAGGTTCCTCGGTTGTGTCTCTTAGGCCACGTGGGGGGCGCCGGATTTTTGGGGCGGACTGATGAAACGATCTGCACGGCGAGGCGGAGAGGAGAACAAAGCACCGAACTGTCCCCCCTCCTTCTCCATTTAGTCTCCTACTCCATTAAGTTGGAAGGGAGCGCGTCTAGGAGCCAATACTAGAGTTACAATAGATCCCCTTCGGTGGCACAGCAGCGCCAATAGAAAACCAGTCAGTCATCACAGCGGGGACGCAGATGAGACCGATAAGGGCCGAATCGAGAGGGCCCGCCAGCTGCCTGCGGCTCAATCTCTGGGTCTGGAAGCTTTTCCCATCCCGCTCAGACGTGGAAGCCTCCGATGAGCTCCGGTGATTTTTTTTAATTAGAGCCACTGAGGTAATTTGTTTTCAGAAACAACAATGAAGTCAGTTTTTTTTCGACTCTGGTTTATTTATATTAAGCCCTTAATCGCAGCACAGTCTCAGAGGGCTTCACGGGCTTCATGTTTCATGGGCAAGGAAGAAGCCCCTTGAAGCCTCGAGACGGGCGCGGCGAGTGGGAAATGTTACATTTGCATTATATAACGATATATTAAATCTTAAAAAATATTATATGACCTGTTTACCGGCCGACGTAGGAAAATATCGCTGTTTTACCTGCATCAAAACGGATGGAGATTTGAATTGGGATCCCTATATGAGCGGGGTGTGTGACCCAAACCGATGTCTTTATCAGGTCTGAGCGCGACGGGACCTCCGTGGACCACCTGGTCCTGAGGTGTGACACCCTGCTACCCAGAAGTCAACAGGGTTTATCTCTGCAGCCACCCTTCCTGCCTCTGACCCCCCACTGGTCCTGAGCACCAGACAGGCTGACGGAGTGAAGTTAAACAGACCACACGCACCCACGCGCACGCATGCACACACACACACACACACACACACACACACACACACACACACACACACACACACACACACACACACACACACACACACACACACACACACACACACACAAACAGTGTCAAAACAGGCCGAAGGTTCCAGGGAGGTGGACAGTGCCATGAGATAAGGCACGAAAAGAGGAAAACCAGAAGAAGTTTAAACGGGGAGGATAGTGAGAGTTGGACCCCCATGGGGACCAGACTACCGGCAACTTGAGCATCAACATTTATTATTATTTTTTTTTCATTTTATCGCTTAATTTTGCAATCACAGCCTTTTAAAAATGACACATAGCTACCTCATGCAGGGGGGCAGGTCCTCGTGTCAGACAGGGAGACAGTCCAACGCAGGGTCACATAATTATGGTAATTGTTAATAAATACTGAGGTACGGGCAAACACACACACACACACGTACACACACACACATACACACACGCACACACACACACACCCACACACACACACAAACACTCTTTACAATATTTATACTACTCTTCCTTTGTTTTTCGTGCGATAAAGGATGTGATGTGCTGCAGTGGTATTGCTACTGATATACTAAAGTAATACTTCT
This sequence comes from Zeus faber, assembly GCF_960531495.2. Classification (NCBI taxonomy): domain Eukaryota; kingdom Metazoa; phylum Chordata; class Actinopteri; order Zeiformes; family Zeidae; genus Zeus; species Zeus faber. The sequence goes on from NC_137205.1 coordinate 20,278,955, forward strand.
CTTATCTCCAAATGACGCCGCTGACACCTGCAACGTCAGGTCAAAATCAGGTCTCAGTATCGAATCTGATGCCAAACACCATCCCAAAGATCCCCGACCAGAAGAAGATAAGAAAAGCAACTTCTTTTTTAACACACTCACGCATGTTCGGCGTCTCTAATGGGGGAAAACAGAAAATCAAAATGTTAATCATTATCTTCCATTGTTCCTCCATTTGTATTTTTCTCGAAAAACGGGACTTTGTGTGATGATGAATCCCCCAGGAGAGTGGCAGCGCTGCCGAAGGTGTGGATGTGACGCACTGGACGTTTCATAACACAAATCCATTATTCGCGCCGGGGATGACTGCTCTATATTTCCGCAGTTAAAAAGGCGACTCTTGGCAGTGAGGTGAGGCTATTCATATTTTTTAGGTATTAAATAGTGCACGCTATTTAAAAGAACATGAACATCATACTATTTGCAAGCTATGGAAACTGTTTCAGTAGCCAAGGTACAGTATGTCGAAAATTGACTGTTGCTGCTTTCCTAAGATAATCAAACACAAGAAATATTTGAGAAACAATCATTAGCAACGTGGACAATATGACCGAGCAGGTAGAGGGGTGGAACAGTCTATGAAGTTCAGAAAACTGCCTTACTTCACCGTAACAGCAGCCTCAACGATGACATTTTAACTATAACCCGATATCACATCCACAAATCCCAGACGAAATTTTGTCTCATACTGTATAGCGATATCGATATTATATCAGTACATTGCCCGGTCCCACTATACAGCTCGATAAAGTCATTCGGAATTCAGATTTGGTGTCAGGAGGTAAAAAAAGGCCGGCAACACCAGTGTGTGTCATCTCGATTATTACGCCCCAAATATGTGGCTTGATGGCGTTGGGGGTGAGGGTCGGGTGTGTGTGTGTGTCTGTGTGTGTATGTGTGTGTGTGTGTGTGTGTGGGGGGGGGTCTGAGTCTATTTCTGAGAAGGAGTCATTTCCCCCACCCCCTTCCCCCCCTCCGCCCTCCGACTGGCCGGCAGGGCGCGGCCCCTCCGGACGCATTGTCAAGACAGGGGGTGGTGAACCTTCCAGAGAATGGAGCGGGAAATGGAATGCGGCGTTGTAGGCGAGGAGCCGGCGCCCACGAGGGATGTGCAGGAGTCTATTTTTTGGTTTCAATGAAGAATGCCACTGTTGTTCACCAAAAAAAAAAAAAGGAAGGCAGCAACACCGATTTGGAACAAAAACCCGCCGAGTCTAAATAAGGTGGTGTCTACAGGTATCGGAGAAAATTCGACCACATTTTTATCTCATCTCTCGTTTATCCACAGCGAATAAACATAAGACAATGAGGCTGGGATGCCTACAATGAGTAGACTATACATATTAATGTAAAACAATACACACACCCATCAGGTTATTTGGCACATCCCTCCCTCCTCTCTGACCGTCCCCTGGTCCCTGCCACGGTGCTGACCCCCAGACCTCCACCCTGCCGCCCCCCACCACCACCCCTGACCCGGGACCCCTGCAGCGGGCGGCAGCACAGTGGCTCTGCTGTTCGGACCGGCGTCACTGAGAGCTGTCAAAATTTGACCGCTGAATATTTGAGTAAAAAAAAAAAAAACACACGCACACACACACGCACACGCACACGCACACACACACACACACACACACACACACACACACACACACACACACACACACACACAACCACACCAGACAATTAATCAGAATACTATGGAAGTACACACACACATACACACACCACCATGAACAAAACACACTATGATACACACTGACCAACTGATACACATGACCCCAGTCATATCTGCTCAACCTAATAATTTGTATTACTGCCCAGTAGGGAGAGACGGGCCCACTCAAACCAAGGTTACATAAGGCTGTTGGAGGTTTAAACCCTTGACCTCTCATTAACAAATCATAACCTGGAGAGTTCAGAGACGGACAAATCCACAGGCCCCTTGAGTGGAAACACAATGAGGGACGTGACTCTCCACCCATGACGTGTCATGTGGACCATTTCCTGTGAAACCCGCAGCTCAACAAGTCAACAAAGACAAGGGAAAGGAAAGGGAGACTCCCAACCCAACCCAACCTGCACACACACACACACACACACACACGCACACACACACACACACACACACACACACAGCAAATATATACATAACCCACGCCCACATGTGTGCACGTAACCTTGGACAATGCCCATGGCGACATAGAATGAATCACTTTGTCAATCCGACGCTGTCAGACTTCAGCACCAACCCCATCCAACCCACCAACCCTTCAGTCCATCCCCGTCAGAGAACCCGGACGACACGGGTCCTGGGCGTGGAAGCAGAATCCCAAAGCCGCTGTTTATATTTAAGGCAGACCTAACGCTGCTGCGCACCACCGTCCTTCAGGATCGAACTAAATCAAACGCTCCCCGCTGTCCTGCAGCTAGGCTTCCCTCGCCCATTGACTGTATCACGGTTCCAGTGCAGAGTGGTTCTGGTGGTGGGGGCGGGGCCCTCGTTGGGAAGTACCTCCTTCACATAGCGTGTTTATTCTAGTAAACATCAAGAACCATCAGTAAAAGTCATTTATCTTTAGCACTGCACTGTTTTCCTCCAAATAGCTTGAAGAACTTTCCCTGACCATCTTGGAAGCAGGGGAAGGGGTGGAGTCCAGGGACGAACGGAGGGGCTATTTTCTATAGTAGCTCCACCGACAACAATGACAGGAAGCCGACAAGAGCCTCGCGGAGTCGGCGCGCGGGCCCGGCCGAGGCGACGGTCGCGTGGTTTCCCAACGAGCCGCTTTAGAATTTCAAGAATTTGCATCGGAGTCAGAGAGTCCACTCTACCGTCCCCGACGCGAACCGCTACAAGAAGAAGCACAAATACATCGCCAAGCCCAACAAATGAAAACCAAACAAAATACAGGAGCCAACAGATGGTCCCCAAATGACAGCAGTGCAGAATGAGTAGGGTCACGCCGTAAGGGAGGAATTATTCTTTTGTCCTATTACACGTCAAACGGGTTTTCTAAATCTGCGGCCACGAGGAAGTGTCTTAAATTCAGATGGGGGGGGGGGGGGGGGGGGTCTACGCTCACCAATCTAGTACCGATGTTATCAGTACAATTCTGTCAATACCATGGAAGCGGCAAACTTCAATACCGGTGGCCCTAATGATATTTCTTTAATAAGAAAATGTGTTCAGCGGGATATTTCGGCAACCATCACAGCAGATTGTCGACAAATGAGCAGTGGGTACAGCAAACACTTTGCAACCAACCTTCTATCGGGAGAATGTTGCGGCGTTGGAGGCTGCACCGATAAGAAGTCCATCAATTATGCGAACTGTAACCTAGGGGGTAAATACTCAAAACCTTGGCCCGGATAATCTCTGCGGATGGAAGGCCTGCTTATCCCAGGCCGCAAACATACTAAACACACCGTCTGTTTTTTTTGTATCTCTAGGAGCCAGCTGATGCTTGTCTGGCATTTTAAGTTAATTAAAAAAAACAAAACTGGCAACCCATACACCGCGGGCCGTGGCGCGGCGGCTGAATCCTCCCACACCGCCCCTAAAGTGAGATTTTCATAAGACACCATGCTGCGCAGTTGAAGCGGCCCCTCTGCTATGGAAACCCGGCGAGGGGCCGAGCAAGCGCGCCTGTGACCGGACAGATTAGAGGCCGTGCACCGTGCGTCCGGTGGAGGGAGAGGAGCGAGGAAGGACGGCCGACCGGCAGTTCGTCATCGGGGGCCGATAACTCTCTGCCGTTCACCGCGGGGATCGCTCTACAAACGACCACGACGGGACGGGCGCTCCCTCCACGAAACAGATCACCATCGCTCCGCCGTCAATTTAGTTTCGACACCAGAGCGTTCCCTGCCCTGTAATTACGGCTTTAATCACAGCCCTTGTGTAAGCAGCCCGGCAGCCATTCAGTCAGTCCCCAAACTCCCACTGGGACCTCGCGATGGGACGAGGTTTTCCTCAAAAGCAAGAGAAGATATAAACTCCCCGCTGCATCCTCATTTCTTCATTTTACGTCTAATTTGGCCTGTTATAAATAACCTTTCTTTTATTTATAGCCCAACTGTAATATCAGAGAGAGTTCAAGAAGTGTATTCCCAGACAGCTGCTCTTTGTCGAATGCTTTTCAGCCTTAGCAGACCAGTTTTGACAGATTTGCTTACGTTTGTCCGTCCACGCACCAGCCTCGGCAGCATGTTTGCTTATTCAAAATGGGCAAATAGCAGTTTGCGTCGCAATCGCACACTTGGCTGCGGCACAAATCAAACACCGTGAACACGTTGTAAAAAAATGCACTTAATGTGAGAGAGGGCCTCGAGTGGAAGGTGGGCTCGCAAAGGGACCCCGGCTGATAAGGACGATCTGAGTACATCAAGGCCAATAACAGAGGGAACAATAGAGAGCGAGAGAGAGAGAGAGAGAGGGAGAGAGAGAGAGAGAGAAAGGACAAAGAAAACACAAAATGACCTTTGAAGCAAATAGTTTTTGTTTTTTTTTGTTCTCTGTACCATTTGTCTCCCGGTGACAACAGCCTCTCTTTCTGCGTGCATCTCGTTTTTTAAAACCAACTTCGTCGCTGATCGTTCTTTTTGTTTTTCTTCTGTCGAACCCAGCCCCTTTGGATGGAGCGCACAACAACCTTGGGCTCCTTGTGTTTTTCTGGAGCGGGGCGTCGCTCTCCAAAGCCTCTTTTGTGTCGCTTCAAAGACGAGGCCGAGCGGACGTCAGCGTGACTGCTTAACCAATGCCCTGCGTGTCGTCCAAGGCTGTGTGTGTGTGTGTGTGTGTGTGTGTGTGTGTGTGTGTTTGTGTGCGCGGGCACGCACGTGTGTGTGTGTGTGTGTGTGTATGTGTGTGTGTGTGTGTGTCCGGGGCTGCAGGGCACAGGAATGCTGGACAGGATGTAGGCAGAAAATTCCAGAAAAAGAATCCAGAATCGGGTTCAAAACATGCCCAGAAGTGGCACCAACTCAGGACACACGGACCCGGTCAACTGTGACGAGGAGCCACTGTCCAGCGTCCCCGAAAAAACTGACGGCTCCGTTGTGCCCGAAGGACGTTACGTTATCTAGAAACTGATCTGTATTGTTCACTAAAGTTAAGCCCTGACCGGTGTTATGTGACCTGTAGTGGGACTGGGCTATAATTCAATATGATCGTATGCAGTTTTTCAGGTATATCACATTGTGAGCAAATCAATAAATCATTATAACACTGTATGTAGAACCCAAAATTTCACAAAATATCGGGGACACAGCAGCTACATTTTTTTTTTTTAGGTTTCTATTTTACATAAATATAAAGGCAGATATCTTGATAGATAAGGATGGGGTAAAAAAAACAAGATGAAAAGATACTCTGATACGATTCAATTATATATATATTTTTTTGTTTATTCCTGACTCAATTTCAAAATTTCAGTATCAATACTTTTCGATACTTTTTCCGCTTGAAATAAATACCACAATCGTCACAAATGAATTGAAATATTTGATTAGTGGATGAGACGGAAATTTGGTGCTCTGAAAAGTTGGTGGAAAGTGAAAAGTCGATTTAGTTTAAATCGATATAGAATCGTATCGTCGGCCATATATACTGCTCGATAGCCAGCCCTAGTGATAAATATTGATGTTGTTTACATTTCACTATGATCATTGTGATAATACATTTTTTCACGTGGCACAGCCCGACTTAAAACGCCTGCGTCACTGTGGTGCATATAAGACACTTCAACATATCTATCATCCTCTCAGGCTGCATAATAAAGAAATCCACAGGTTTAAAAGTCAGTGTTATTCTTGTACAACATCCTCCACAACTCAGAGGTTGAGGGTAAACAGAGGAACAATGTGCAGTTCAAAGACAAACAGCACGCCCCGACATTCACAGAAATGAAGCGATGCCGGGCTCGGCAGTTCTCATTTTCACGCAAAAGACAAAACGGAAAGGCTAACACACGTCTGCCGAATACTTTGTACCAATAGGGATCTCTAATATGGGTTAGAAGCCAGGTTAGCCAGAAAGCTTGATCAAACATGTCCCCGCATTAAAGGGACTTGTTTTGGGGAAATAATCGCGAACGGATGAAAAGTTATATTTTGCATCATAAATAGGTCGGAATGTGGAACTAAGATGCGTCCCTGAAGTAACTCACAATTTGAGACGCTGGAAGGTGTATTTCCCAAATTTTCACAGGAGCTAGGCTAGCTGATCCCATCTGCAGTCATGCATTGAGCTAACACAGTTAGCACACAGCCCCTTTCCTATCGCAGTATACTGGATGAAGTTGGTATTCACCTGGGTGACAGACAGAAAGCCAATGTCCTTTTAAAGAAGAGCAAGCTCACTTTATGAAGGAAAACATGTATAATTATGACTTCGAACAGGGTTACTCAAATGAGGATACTCAAACCCCTAGGGGTACTGCAGGGGCACTGCAGGGGGTACTCCGAAAATGTTTTAAAAAGTGTTAAAATATGGTTATATATGATGTTTAAAAAAAAACACACATACGACGCACGTTCTGTCCATCATTTATGTTAATTTAATTTTTTTCCCTCCCAATGCCAGTGAAGGGGGATACTAAGCTGAAAAAAGATCTTACGCTACAAAAAAAAAAAAAAAGTTTGAGAACTGACTTAGAATGAACCCAAACTAAGTCTAAGTCGCTACCGTTCTGAGTCCAACTGAGTACCGTTGGACTCAGCACCAGCAGTGACTAAAAGATCCCAGTGCATGGCCGTGTAGAAGTGTTGTATTCGGGGCTTGAAGGGAGGTGGTGCGGCCCGTTTGGATGGCTTGACGCAGATCACAGAGCGGCGACACGGCCTCTAATCACCACGTTAAAACTCCAAAACAAAGGGGGGGGCGGGTTGTCGTAAGGATGGTCAAGGAGGAGGAAGAAGAGAGAGAGAGAGAGAGAGCGATAGATTGCGTCGTCAGGAAGAAAAGAAAGAAACAAAGAAAGAAAGAGACCTTGAAGTGGAGTGCGCGCTGGAGAGAACGTTTAGGTGATCGACCCGGCTTTACGAGAGTGAGGCCGCAACGCCGGAGGAGCTCCTCGCTGGAGCGTTGTTTCAACACGGCTCCACGGCAACGGAGCGATTAAAAAACGTGCGACCGTTTCGTTTTTTTTTTGTTCTTGTTTTTTTTTTGTTCGGGGGGGGGGGTGGCGTGTTCGGGTCCGGAGGTTTAACAGTTAAGACGCCGCTCACCACAGTACTTAAGTGTCCGGCTCACTGCGGCCTAGAAAGCAGGATCTCTGGCGGAGAGGGGGGCGGAGACGGCCCGGAGGGTAAACATCCAGGACACCGCGGGGGGTGCCACAGATGTTCCAGACAGGACGGATCCGCCCCCCCGCCCCTGGGTTTTTAAACCTCCGTGGTTTGTGCGCACCAAAGGTTTCTGTCGTCAAACGGGGCGCATTCCGCAACAATTTGCGTAAAAGAAGAAGAAGAAGAAGAAGAAGAAGAAGAAGCCACGAGAAGAGCGCGTCGGGCTCGGAATGTGTTTGTGTTCGGTGGAGGAGGGTAAACACCAAAATGACTTCCCCGTTGAAATGACTCCCCTTTTACGATGTGGCGTATTCGGCGACGTAGGGCGCGCTCCTTTCCCTCTCCTTCAAATTCTCCGTGACACAATTGCGAGGAAAAAAAGGGGGCCATTTTCACCCTTTTTTGGCCAGCGATGAAAGCCTGGCTGTCATCACCGTCGCCCCCCGCAGTGACGTCATCTTTTCAGGGTCGGCTGTTGATGGCGGCATCGAAAAGAAAGGGTGTTTGTCGCCGGCGTTTGCTCCTGGACTTTTTGGGTCATGAAGCGAGAGTTTATGAAAGCGTGGTGAAAAGTGTACGGCTCTTTTAACAGACCGACATCTGTGTTTTCAGCAATAGAGGGAGGTGGTGGACGGTTTACAGCAGCCAAGGTCCAGCCGGGCCACGGTGGGGAAGCTCCTGGGATCAATAATGATGTTATTGATTCTTTCCATCACAAAAAATCCTCAAATAAAGCGATTGCGAGGCGATCAAGCTTAAAAATTATAAAGCCTGTGCTTGTAACAAGTGTTCCGAATAATATTAAAAAAAAGGTCATAAATAATGTTATTAATCGAGTAAAAGGTTGGAACTGGTAAGGGGCGTCCGAGGGCTCTGTTCTTTTTTGCGAATGTTCGTCCTTAGCCACAGTTTACCGACAACAGCTATCTACACAGCTTCACCAAATTCACCATGGCTGCCTTTCACGTCTTTACACACTTACTTCTTGACCGATTAGCAAATGCGTATTGGTATCACTCTCTCCCTTCATCTTCGATTTCCAAGGGGCTTTAACAAGGGGCGGAGACCAAAATGTCTCTGGACTCAGATCACTGGATAGACCTACAACCAGTCAGGGCATTTGATAGACCTACAACCAATCAGACCGACAGAACGTGTTACGTAGCGCTGAGCGAGTGAGTTGGTAAATTAAACTTTTGCCAAATCCAGTCGAAGTTCGGCAAACACATCTTTCTTATCAACAAAAGCTTTTTAGAGAAAATGTACCGTCCAGTTTGTTTAATTCTGTAACGATTCAACAGATAGTTGCACATCAGCGGCAGCCATCTTGGTAAGGTGCCTCAACGGCGATAGCGTATTCAACAGACCTCTCCAACGGATAAACGGTTGTGATTGGCCCGACCCGGTCAAGGTTGGGTGGAAATATGTTTGAATGGGAGGGTGGCTTGACGTATTCTGCAGAGGAAATGAAACATGAGCAGATTTGTCTGGTTCCCATGCTCGGACCCCGCCACACCAACAATGGAAACAGCAGGTGGAGGAGCACATGCTTAACGCAAACGCTTTGAAAGGCTTTTTATGAAAACGCACCAGCTATATTTATATGGGATGCATATCAAATATGGGATTTTTTTGACAGTGTAATCTTACGGATTACCACTTTAATGATGGTTTGCTGAACTCCTTGTCTCACCTTGTCAGAGTTGGTGCTCAGCATCTTCTCCACGTGGATGTGGATCTCCCCGTTTTTAGTCTCCGGTGTCGGTGTGGACTCCCTCGGTGTCCTGTCCTCCTCCTCTTCCTCCTCTTCGTCCACCTCCACCTCCACCGCCACCTCCACCCGCCGCCGCTCATCCTCATCCTCATCCTCCGTCTCCAAGGGCAACGGGACACCGTCCTCCACGTACTCCTTCAGACACTTCAGGTCGTGCTTCTTCAGCAGCTGCTCCGTTGCCATGTCGACCACGACGAGCTCCAGGCGGCCCACGGCGATCCCGCGGATGCGCGCGACCACCTGCTGGTGGCTCTCGTGCTCCACGTTCTCGCCGTTGACGTACACGAGCCGGTCCCCGGCGCGGAGCCCCGCGACCTCGGCCGGGCTGGCGGGCTCCACCAGACGGATCACCTGGCCTGCCTTGCCCTTCTCCCCGTGGAGGTGAAAGCCATAGCCGTTGTCTCCCTTCTCCAGCACGCAGAGCCGCGGACGCAGATACTCGCTCTTGCTCGGCATTGTTTTAGGGGGATTTTTGGGGAGCTGGCAACCTGTCGCCTTCCACGGAACTAGAGCCCTCGGCAAGGATGCTGAGTGGGATAGGCAGCGATAATGAAGTTATGAGAATAACAAAAAATTGAAAAAATTATCTCGATATGCAATTAAGGTAAGAGAATATAAAAGAAATTGTAACAACCAATTAATAAAGCCTAAGAAAACCTACGAATTAACGAAAAAATTGAAGAAAATAGATGCCATAGAATAGCATGGCAATAAAAACTATACCTAAAAACCTTAACCTAAACCTAAGAAATATAAAAAAAAATTGAGTGAATTGAAAATTTTCTTTAACTTGACGAAAACTAAACTTAAAAAAAAAAAAAAAAAAATGATTGGACTAATTGCAATATACAAGAAGCCTAAAATTGTAACATTATACAACACACATGTGCATCACACTCTTTGAAAACACGAAATTAGGTGCAAGTTTGCACACACACACACACACACACACACACATATATATGTATATATATATATATATATATATATATATATATATATATATATATATATATATGAAAATATATGAAAATATAAGAAAACTAAAGGAACTTACTGATCCTCCAGAAAAGCCTTTTTTTCAGTCTGGTCGGGAACTCCGGGATCAAAGTTGCTGTTGTTGTGTCAGTGCAGAAACACACAACACCGATCCCTCCTCCGGTTCCCAGTGCGGGCACAGGGAGGTTCGGTCAGGAAGAGGGAGGCGTGACCGCAGGCTGCCGGCGCGGCGCGGAGCGAACGGGACGGAATGAACCCACGAAACATGCGGTCAATGAGAAGGTCTATCTGTATCTTATTTATATTGATTTGTTCTTTCTTTCTTTCTTTCTCTCTTTCTTTCTTCCTTTCTTTCTTTCTTTCGAATGGGACATAATGATGTTACATGTGGTCGATGAGTAGGTCTATCTGCATCTTATTTATATTGATATATTCTTTCTTTCTTTCTTTCTTTCTTTCTTTCTTTCTTTCGAATGGGACATAATGATGTTACATTTGGTCGATGAGTAGGTCTATCTGTATGTAATTTATATTGATTCATTCTTTCTTTCTTCCTTTCTTTCTTTCAAATGGGACCGAATCAACTGATGATACATGCGGTCGTTGAGTAGGTCTATCTGTCATTTATTTAAATTGATTTATTCTTTCTTTCTTTCTTGCTTTTGTTCACCCTTTCCTTCTTTCTTTCTTTCCTTCAAATGGGACGGAATGAACTGATGATACATGCGGTTGATGAGTAGGTCTATCTGTATCTTATTTAAATGGATTTTCTTTCTTTCTTTCTTTCTTTCTTTCTTTCTTTCTTTCTTTCCTTCTTCTGTCCTGGGTCTAGGAAATTGGGGCCCAGGATCAGAGTGACTGCATACCTGTTGCTCGTTGGTTAGTCTAAAGAGCAACAGGTAAAACCCCCATCCCCACACTCACAGGAGAGTCCCTGTCATGACACATCTCCATCCAGGGCTTGTTCCAGGCTAATTTGTTCTTTCTTTTTGTTCTTTCTTTCTTTCTTTCTTTCTTTCTTTCTTTCTTTCTTTCTTTCTTTCTTTTGTCCTGGGTCTAGGAAATTGGGGCCCAGGATCAGAGTGACTGCATACCTGTTGCCCGTTGGTTAGTCTAAAGAGCAACAGGTAAAACCCCCATCCCCACACTCACAGGAGAGTCCCTGTCATGACACATCTCCATCCAGGGCTTGTTCCAGGCTAATTTGTTCTTTCTTTTTGTTCTTTCTTTCTTTCTTTCTTTCTTTCTTTCTTGCGAATGGGACGGAATGAACTGATGATACATGCGGCCGATGAGTAGGTCTATCTGTATGTTATTTATTTTGATTTGTTCTTTCTTTCTTCTTTCTTCCTTTCTTTCTTTCGTTCTTTCTTTCTTTCTTTCTTTCTTTCTTTCTTTCGAATGGGATATAATGATGTTACATGTGGTTGATGTGTATGTCTTTCTGCATCTTATTTATATTGATATATTCTTTCTTTCTTTCTTTCTTTCGAATGGGACATAATGATGTTACATGTGGCTGATGAGTAGGTCTATCTGTATGTAATTTATATTGATTTATTCTTTCTTTCTTTCTTTCTTCCTTTCTTTCTTTCTTCCTTTCTTTCTTTCAAATGGGACCGAATTAACTGATGATACATGCAGTCGTTGAGTAGGTCTATCTGTAATTTATTTAAATTGATTTATTGTTTGTTTCTTTCTTTCTTTCTTTCTTTCTTTCGTTCACCCTTTCCTTCTTTCTTTCTTTCCTTCAAATGGGACGGAATGAACTGATGATACATGCGGTTGATGAGTAGGTCTATCTGTATCTTATTTAAATGGATTTTCTTTCTTTCTTTCTTTCTTTCTTTCCTTCTTTTGTCCTGGGTCTAGGAAATAAGGGCCCAGGATCAGAGTGACTGCATACCTGTTGCCCGTTGGTTAGTCTAAAGAGCAACAGGTAAAACCCCCATCCCCACACTCACAGGAGAGTCCCTGTCATGACACATCTCCAGCCAGGGCTTGTTCCAGGCTAATTTGTTCTTTCTTTCTTTCTTTCTTTCTTTCTTTCTTTCTTTCAAATGGGACGTAATGAATTGTTTTTACATGTGGTCGATGAGTAGGTCTATCTGTATCTTATTTATATTGATTAATTCTTTCTTTCTTTCTTTCTTTCTTTCTTTCTTTTAAATGGGACAGAATGAGCTGATGATACTTGCGGTTGATGAGTAGGTCTACTGTATCTGTATCTTATTTATATTGGTTTATTCTTTCTTTCTTTCTTTCTTTCTTTCTTTCTTTCAAATGGGACGGAATGAACTGATGATACATGCGGTCGATGAGTAGGTCTATCTGAATCCTATTTATATTGATTTATTGTTTCTTTCTTTCTTTCTTTCTTTCTTTCTTTCTTTCTTTCAAACAGGACATGATGAACTGATGATACTTGCGGTTGATGAGTAGGTCTACTGTATCTGCATCTTATTTATATTGGTTTATTCTTTATTTTTTTTATTTTTTTCTCTCTTTCTTTCTTTCGCAGAGGTATGCACAACACCATGTTGGAGGTACCAGATTTGGAAAAGTTTGATGACGTTCGGAGAGAGGGAAAAAGAAAGAGTGGCCTCTTGACACCAAGCACACCTGAATAAATTAAATTCATGGAGTTAGTGTATTCAGGGAAGAACCACATGAACTTAATCAATAGACCATGCAAAACAAAACAAAACAAAACAAAACAAAACACAACCACTGAACACTGTCTGATCAGGCTAAACTTCCAATACTTTCCCAGATTTCATTGGCACCCTCCAGCCAATCACAATAAAGCAGGTCACAGGTCTCCCACATGCTCTTTCAAATAGAAAACGTTAAATATTCAAGTTTTAAAGCTGACAATCTTTTTGAAGTGAGTTTAGCTCTGGTTAAATTTACTTCAGAGCTAATCTTTTAAGTATCATCATCTGCTATAAAACCTCAGCTGAATATCCCCCATGTCCTAAAGCCACTGACTGGTTTTGACTTTCCCCATCTCCAAAATGCTGCTTTGTAGATTTAAGGCTCAGCCCAGCAGGTGTCACATTAGGAGCCTAAAGGCAAAGCAGCGTATACCCATTCAGCCTCAACGAGCACTGCCAATAACGGGGAGTGAAAAAGTGAATGTTCCCTCGGTATACACTGTGCTTGTTTGTGCTGTGTGACTCATGGCCGTGTGTGTAGGAGAGTGTCGAGGTGTACGGACTGAATTTCCTGCTCCTATCTCAGCAAAACATGCCCAGGAAGCCGCAAATGTGTGTTCATTACTCTCACTATTCGACTCAATTTGACTAGTAATGCAGGTTGACTACAGCAGTGGTGCTCAACACGTGGTCCGGGGACCCCCGGAGGTCGTTCAGGAGGTTCCACCGGGTCCCAAGCAAAATCGCTAACAGTTAAAAGTTCACCATTTATTTCATTTACAAGAGCATGTGCAATAATGACTGTTTTAATCCTAGTTCAATGTTATTTCCCAAACTATAGTATAGACAGATATGGAGGTTTGGACTAAATCATATCCGCTAATAAAAATCTTCTCAGTTAGGGGTCCCAGTGACAAAATCTCATCAGATGGAATCCATGGAATAAGGTCGATCAAATTGAGGGTCCTTGATATGAAAAAGGGTGAGAATAATTGAGCTAAATGGTATTCTAATACGATTAGGATGTTGGACCTAAACAAGTAAATTCGATTTTCTGGTGCTAAAATGTGTGATTTGTGAAGTAACTCGAAATAACATTGGTTTATGAGTTGTAAGCCGAACCCTTAAACAAGCTTTCCAAAAGAATGCAAACATTTACTGCTCGGGGCTACATGTACATCATGAAGTAGATGCTGCCACTCAGTGGCCTGTTAATCTCAGTACATCAACACACACACACACACACACACACACACACACACACACACGCACACACACACACACACACCGCAGAAAGCCGGACCTGTGACCTCTCCGCCTCTGCTTGCTTACACACACACACACACACACACACACACACACACACACACACACACACACACACACACACACACACACACACACACAGATGGGCAGACAGGACACTTGAATAAAATACCATGTACAATACAAAAAAAATACTTTATATATATATACTGTATATAGTACGATAACAAAGCACTTCCTTATGGCACTTTGTGATCAAGGGGAAGCCTCCACGGAGGGACGGGGATGTGACATTGAGCAGGTTGGATAAGGAAGCATTCAGAATGAACGTCAGAACAAAGAAACCTGTTACACAATGCAGTCTATGAATAAATACACCTCCTGTACAGTACAGACGACAAGGGCCATTTCAAGAGACACAGCAGTGTGGATGAGCAATCTCTCCCTAGTGTGTGTGCGCGTGCGTGCGTGTGTGTGTGTGTGTGTGTGTGTGTGTGTGTGTGTGTGTGTGTGCGTGCGTGCGTACGCGTGTGTGTGCATGTATGTGTGCGTGTGTGTGTGTGTGTGTGTATGTGTGTGTGTGTGTGTGTGTGTGTGTGTGTGTGTGTGTGAGAATGTGAATGTGTGTGAGTGAGAATGGCACATAAAGAGCAAGATGCATGCAAACAAAACTGAGTCTAATTCTAAAAAATATTTTGTAGGCGTTGGCACTTTCCATCACCTTTGATATTTCAGTCTCTAGCCCGGCGGCATGGATATGTATTATGCAGTAATGGAGTGACCCTCCTGTACATGTAAGTACTCCCAATAAGACACACACTGGGCAACCACCCTGAAAACATCTGGGTTTTTATTCTACCTAACACTGTTACATATGGCAACAAGGGATCATTTCAGCAAACAACCCGACTGTGAGATAGAATTATATTCAAATGGTCTATAAGACGCGTAATACGCTCTGAAGAATGACAACTGTAAGGCCAGAAAGGGATCGTCGGTTCACAGCCCGGTAAAATCAGAAGAGGGGGAGGGTGGGTCTTTATTATAAAATGCCACAGTCGTATATATATCATTTTGATATAAAACCGTTGTGAAGCAGTTGTTAAAATGGTTGCATTTGATTCGATAACCCCCCGCCCTCCTCCGAAAGATGGCTATAAGTTTTTGTTTTTTTTAACTCCCAACTCCTGCAGTTGGACACAGACGTCACCACAAAGACCACATAGAACTGAGAGAGAAGAACTTCACATATTAGGGATGACCTCCACACCGGACTGACTCTCATCCAAAGCAGGAGAGACGGAGAGGAGGCTGGGAATGGCTAGTCATCGTAAGGGGCGCGGGGCGGGGTACTTTCACCAAAATCTGCTTTTTGCTCCTGTTTAAATCTCTCTCTCTTTCTCTTTATCCCGGCCTGGAGGGAGAGCGGCGCGGGGCTCGGCGCCGGGGCTACACGAGGCCACAGCAACCCGACTTGTGCTTTTTCGACTCGATGTAGTCGTGGATCCGGAACTTGGGCTCGTTGGGCTGCTGGGCGGCTCTGTGCTTCAGCTCCCTGAAGGCGAGAAAGAGCGAGCGAGAGAGAGAGCGAGAGAGAGAGCGAGAGAGAGAGCGAGAGAGAGAGGGCGAGAGAGAGCGAGTGGGAGGTAAGGACGTGAGGAAGAAGAAGAGACAAAGAGAGCGGGAGAGAGAGGTGTTTGGAGACAGATGCGTGGGTTGGATTATAGACGGGGTGAAGGGATCGAGGAAATGAGAAAGAGACAGGAGCGGAGCGAGCGGGTGAGAGACAGTGGGAGGTGAGCGAGGGAGAGATAGCGGAAAAAAAAAAAAGAAAAAGATCCGAACAAACATTTAATCAAAAGAGGGCGTGCTGTGAATGATTCCATCTGAACCTATCCCTACAATAACCATTCGACCATAAAAAGTAAATAAATAAATAAATAATAGACTCCAAATCGTAGAGAGAAGCTCATTTCCTTTCAGAGCGCGGCTTCCTCTCTGGACGGCAGCGTTCAGGCCTCGGCCCCGCCCAACATGTCGCCCCAGACATAATGATGTTATTTTGGTTTCGCCTCGGCCCGTCCCTTCCCTTTTCTGCGAGGAAGGCGGAGGGAAATCAATAAAAACGAATCAGCGATCCCGACCGATTTTCTTTTTGGTCTTTCTTTGCTTTGCGTCTGTCGTCCTCGTCCGTCTTCCATCTACGTTTGGACGAGACAGCCACACAGGAAAGTCCAAGCAAAATCACCCTCCCCTCCAGACAGTTTTATTCATTTATTTGTTCATGCACCATTGCGACAATAAGAGCATTTTATGAATAAATCATAGCAGTCCAAAAATGTATCCGACAATAAAAAGGTTTTTGAAAAAATGAATGAACTCTGTTGAATCCGGATGACATCCCTCACTGCGCTTGCACTTCTGCGCACTCTCCTCGCTTTTACCAAATTTGGTTTCTCTCTCTCCGCTTAATTTTCTTAATTTTTGTAAAAATATTTGTAGTGTTGTGAAAATATTTTTGGAATTTGCATATTTTCTTTTTGACCTGATTGGATTCACATTGGAGTCAGTTTTTTTAAATTATTATTATTATTTATCTGCACTCTTGAGAATTGTCCGTGTTGTATGTCGACAAAGTCAACTTTGAAACTTAACTTGAATAATTATATCACCCATTTTCCCAACGAACCCATAATACTGCCTTTCCCCCACCGCACCAGCACGAAGGTCTACAGCTCAGACTTACTTTGCAATAGCATGAAAGGCCAGCTCCACGTTGACTCCGGTCTTGGCGCTGGTCTCCATGAAGGGCACTCCGTATTCCTGGGGGGCAGCGGCAGCGGGAGAGCGGGCGGTCAGTGCAAACGGCTTTTTGCCGAAGGGGGCCGCGGTCACTTAGAGGGTTACAATGTCCGACATGGTCCGCGTGCGGTCCGTGGTCAGGCCACCAACCTCTTACCTTGGCCAGCTTCTCCCCTTCCTCCCTCCGGATGACCCTCTCTGCGGCCAAGTCCGACTGCACGGGTCCAAGGGCAAGAGAAGGAAAGTCATTAGTCATCAGCCTGGGTCTACGGCGGAAATACTGTGGTGCACGTTGATGGGGGTGGTAGGGGAGTGCACTGTAGAAGAAGGGAAGAGTGGAATGACCTCTATACACTGTCCATTTGTATTTCTGTGCTGGACCGTTGCAGCGGTCTCAACGTGGGGGTCGCGGGGTCTCCAGAAGGACCGCTGGGGTCCTTTTTATCGCCAGTTTTTGAAAATACCCGAAGACATCGATCAAGCGGCGGCTGTGTCCTTTCAAAATGCATGAGTTTGTCCTTCTAGGGCATTGGTTCTCAACGTGGGGCTCGAACTGTGTACAACTGTGTGCTCGAAGATTGTACAATAATGGGTCGGTTGACCTAACGAAAATCCAATCCAGGATCCTTGGTGAGAATGAGAATGAGAATCACCGAGCTGCAGCGATGTCGACCTCTGTCCTACGTGCGTCCTACACCCGCTGTGCCGCGAGGCTGACCTCCCAAAGTGATGGTACGCCAGCGCCCGCCCCTCCAGCGAAACAGTAATCACACAGAGTCATGACTCTCCGCCCTCCGTTCGCTGCTGCCGTTTCCTTGGCTGCAAATGAGCAGGGTTTGCTGGCTGCTGCTGCTGCTGCTCCCTGGCGTGTGGCACCTCTGACCCTGGGAGGGGTGAGGCCTCTGCCAGGTCACCAGAGGGAGCTTTCAGACGCTTTAACAGTAACCGATGTTGGCAGCGAGACATTCAAGGTTGATTCTCGTTGGGAGTCATGTTTGGGAAGAAATGGTTCTGTAGTGTTTTTTGTGATTTTTTCTTTGTTTTCTGGTCAAAACTCGCCACAATTATATATTATTATATTACATGATATATCCGATTTGTACTCGGTAGGGGAAAGAACTTTAAGACACAGGAAACGTTAGAGAACATGTGAGGACTGATCTGCTGATGGGACAGCGTGTCACATGTGCACACTCACTATTGAAATGCCTATAACTCTGCACTAAAATAAGAAAATGAAACGATTACAACATAAATGCCTGCCTATTAAAGAGTTATTAAAGACGCCCCGGTCTCCCCTGTGTGCACGGTACATCTGCCTGAGTGTGATCGGAATGTGTTAGAATGCGGCGGAGGCACAATTTATCACTCTGATCTTTTTTATGAGGCTAAAAGGAAGCTTCGCTCACCTTGTTGCCAAGCAACATGATGACCACATCCTTCTGTGCGTACTCGTGTATTTCAGTCAGCCAAGCCTTCAAAGTAGAAGGGCAGAGAAGCACAAGAGTTGAGAGAGAGAGAGAGAGAGATACAGAGAGAGAGAGAGAGAGAGAGACAGAGAGAGAGATATAAGGAGGTATAATATAAAAATTGGTCTCTAAAACAGCAAACAGCAACACTCCAAGAGGGCCCTCGGCTGCAATAAAAACGGTATTCCTCCAATGAATCAGCCCGAAGTCCAAGTCTTTTATGTTCTCCGAAAACCTCTGTATTACATGAGATTAAAAACAACCCACATTACACCAGAAGCACATGACCACATCAGGCGATCCGGCGGCCACGGCGCCGGGAAAAGGTCAAGCGCTTTGTACGCGAGGCAGCGGTGAGAGTGACGCGGGCGCCGAGAAGCAGGACGCCACGACGCAGAGAGGAAGTGAGAGAGAAGCCATCCGAGGCGCTTCCTCACCCTGATGTTGTCGAAAGACGACTTGCTGGTGATGTCGTAGAGAAGGAGCAGCGCTGGGGGGGGGGGGGGGGGGGGGGCAGAGGAGAGACAGAGACTCAGCTGCACGGACGTGGGTGGGAAGAAAAGTTTCCAAAAACAGAACCATCGCTTGACAATATTTCACCGGAATAACGAGTAAACACGTTGAGGAAATGACTGAGTAGCGTATGATGATAGAAAAAAGTACGATATTCAGCAGTAATCACTTCCAGTCAGAGTTCAAATTTCATTGCGATTGCAAAATAATTTAGGGTTCCAAAACGGTGGCCCGCGGCCCCCTACGGGGTTGCAGGGGTCTGCAGCTGAATTATAATTTGTGTAAATTAGTACTTTAAAAATACATGTCTTTGTTTTGCATTTTTTGACAAAATATTTATACATAACCTCACTAATAATTGTCTTTTTTTTTTTTGTCAGCAAGGTTCAAGTTAAATGTTTAACCACATGGCAGTTTCTTATAGGCAGATACAGTGTGTACTATAGAGTACATAATAATTCCCATTAGTCTGCACTCTTAACTCGCAAATGATGTCATCCCATCGCCTAAGATTAGGTCTGATTTCTTAGCGAGGGAACAAACACATCTTTGTTTTACCTCACCAAAATGAACCGGAAAGAAGCCAGGAAAGAAGGGTTCAATTGCGTGTAACTGATGCCAATGGCTAGAGCGAGAGTGCGCTCTAGGAAATTGATTTGGCTTTCCATCCTCGGGATTTTAGTTCGGCAAAATCCAATTTTCACTCAACTGTTCTCATCAAGGGAAACAGCAAGTGGAAGCCAGGGTTTTATAAACGTGCCACTTCCAGAGGGCGTCTTGAAGGAAGGAAAGGAACTAAGATTGAGTGGGTGAAATTTGTGTGTTGTACGCACGTGCACTTACTGCTTCACCGGTAAATTATAGATGGAACCTCTATATGTTGGATATTTTGTACATCAGTAGAATTTAAATTGCGAAATTGTGTAAAACATTGTGGTGTGGTTTGAGCAGCCACACATGTCCTGGGTCTAGGTAATTGGCGACCGGGATCAGAGTGGCTGCATACCTGTTGCTCATTGGTAGCTCCAACGAGCGACAGGTTAAAACCCCCATCCCCACACTCACTCAGGAGAGGAGCCCTTGTCATGACACAACTCCATCCACTCCTGGGCTAAATCCATCCAGCCCACTCTCTACAATAAACTGGCGTCTACAACCCCGTCGTCTGTCTTTCTGTGCCGGCGGTCCCTGACAACGCCACTTGGGTGGTTGATTCTGCTACACTTATACCTAATTATGAGATGACATTCCAATCCAGGAGTTTGAGCCTCATTTGACGCACTATTCATCACTGTTCCTGTTACCCTAAAAGTAAGATCAGTAGTTAATTGTTAGAATTTGTTAATTCCCACCCCTCCATGTAAACGTGTTGATCTATGCTAATTCACTGTTCTGGCGTGTTTTCATGGAATCACACACTATGGCTTTTGTTACCACACACACACACACACACACACACACACACACACACACACACAGGAAGTGAGGTACTTACCCTGTGCATCTCTGTAGTAGGCGTGCGTTACGCTGCGGAACCTCTCCTGGCCGGCGGTATCCCAGATCTGAGTGACAAAGCAGCGGTTAAGGAAGCAACACGCAGTCATTGAGTCGCGTTGAAAGAGACGATTAAGGAAACTATTCATGAATTAAAGAGAAGCGTGTGGATTCTACTGGAGCGAGCGGAAAGGGAGTCTAATTCTGGCGACGTCCCACTCATGGGGGCGCTAGTGACAGACGTGTGTTTGCTTCAGATAAGGCCCCACGCCACTGTCACACCACCAAAGTGTAACGCCACTGGCGAATCGCTGAATTCAGGGGGGGGGTCGGCCGCGCCAACAATGAATGGCGTCCCGGTGTTAAGGGAAAGCCGAAGCCCCGTGTCTCTCCGGATCAACCGCTATTGCTGCGCTCTCTCGGGGCCCCGGAGCGCGTAGAGCTCAGCCAACAGCCCCCCCCGACCTATTGGTCGGGGGGGCTGTCGGGAGAACACCCGTGACCTCACCTGCAGCTTGACCTTCAAGTTGTCCACAGTGACCACCTTGTTCTGGAAACGACAGAGAGAGAGAGAGAGAGAGAGGAAAGTGAAGCGGCGCATGTTCAAAACAAAACAAGAAACACCGCACAGGGACCGCACCGCCGCGAGGAGGGCCGGGAAGCCCGACGAGGAGCCCGACGGCAGACGTTGACCGGCCCGTTGACGCAGCACGGGGCGCGGCGGGGGTGGGGGGGGAGGATGACGGAGAACAATGGCTCGGGACGCCAGAGACGGAAAAAAAAAAAAAAAAAAAAGCTAGCGGCGACGCCCACACAGCGGCGGAGGTTTTGGGATTAGACGAAATTACAGAGGGATGATTGGCAGCATGACAACTCGCGCCGCCGTTAATTCCCCGTTTCGGGCCGGGGAGCGCTCTGTCATTTTCTATGAAGCAACAGCTCGGCCTGCAACAGTTCAGGCATCCTGACGGGTGGAAGAGACTGGGACATAAAGACTGAAATTATTTCAAAAGATAAATGCGGGGAAAAGGCGGGGGGGTGTGTGGAAGACGATGTAGGGAAGCGCAAAGAAGGAAGCAACACCATGAAAGGCTGCTATAGTAACGACGACGACGACAACAACAACAATCACAAGCTGTGGGGGACTGCTGTTGTCATTACTGTGGCAGCCTTTCAGGGCGTTGCTTCCTTCTTCCGCCCCCCCCCCCCCCTTTTTTTTTTTAAACGTTCTCGGCCGTTTTTTCCGCTCTCAGACATTCGGGGGAGAACCCTGTCTCCAAGCCCCTTTGTTTTCAGCGCGGCCAAGGCGACGGCGGCTTCCAATCAGCGCGTTTTTGTTCTCTTGATTAAAAAGGAAAGAGAGAAAGAAAAAACTCTGACTATCGAGAAAGAGGAGAGAGAGGGGGGGGGGCACAGAGAGAGAGAGAGAGAGAGAGAGAGAGAGACAGGCTCAGATGGAGGAAGCGAGCCACCGCGCTTTATCTCTTTATCAATCGCTTCGTAATTGCTCGACTGTACGTGCGTGACGGGTCACTGCTGGTGCTCCTCTCTGCTTCCCCTTTTACTGTGCATTAAACAACAACAGTTAAAGAGAGAGAGAGAGACAAAGAGAGAGGGAGAGACAAAGAGAGAGAGAGACAGAGAGAGAGAGCGAGAGAGAGAGAGAGCGATAGAGAGAGCGAGCGAGAGAGAGAGGGGGCTAGAGAGACTTTTGACAGAGAGAGAGACAAAGAGAGAGGGACAGAGATAGAGAGAGAGAGACAGAGAGAGACAAAGAGAGAGAGACAGAGAGAGAGAGAGAGACAGAGAGAGAGACAAAGAGAGAGAGAGAGAGGGATAGCGAGAGTGAGACAGAGGGAGAGAAAGAGAGACAGAGAGAGAGACAGAGAGAGAGAGAGAGGGATAGAGAGAGTGAGACAGAGAGAGAGAGAGAGAGAGAGACAGAGTGAGAGAGAGAGAGAGACAGAGAGAGAGGGAAACGGTTTAGGACACTCTGCGAAACGGAATCGCCCGTTCACAGTTGCCACCTGCCTGGGTCTCCAAACCCGGCCGAGTTGACCTGCCACCCCCTGCACCCCGGCAGAGTGGACGTGCCTCCACCCCCGGCAAAGTGGAGTGCCTCCACCTCCTGCATTAGAGTAGTTGCCATGGGTTTCGTTTGGTTGTGACGTGCGAGGAGGCTGCACGCCACAAGGAAGGCGCCCAAAAATAGACGGCTTGTGTTCCAGGGCCGCCGGAGCCTTGCCCCGGTCCATCCACCCTGCTGACAACACGCGCACCACGGCGCGCACACACTATTCCGGGGGATCAAAATGCATTTTTCCCGCGTTGCAAACAAACAGAATGAGACACGGTGGGGTCTGAGTTTCCCATGTCAGTGGGTGACTCCTTGTGCAGATTTTGCATAATTTCCACCGACGCTGAACAAAACGACACGTTTAGGATGTGTTTGCATTTAGGACGCCTTTAGGACGCATTAAGGATGCATTTAAGAGGAATTTAGGACGCATTTAGGATGCATTTAGGATCCATTTAAGATGCACTTAGGATGCATTTAGGAAGCATTTATTAGGCATTTAGGACGCCTTTAGGATGCATTAAGGACACATTTAAGATGCATTTAGGATGCATTTAGGACGCATTAAGGATGCATTTAAGAGGCATTTAGGACGCATTTAGGATGCATTTACAAGGCATTTAGGACGCATTTAGGATGCATTTAAGAGGCATTTAGGACACATTTAGGACGCATTTAGGATGCATTTACGAGGCATTTAGGACGCATTTAGGATGCATTTAGGATGCATTTAGGACGCCTTTAGGACGCATTAAGGATGCATTTAAGAGGCATTTAGGATGCATTTAGGATGCATTTAGGACGCCTTTAGGACGCATTAAGGATGCATTTAAGATGCATTTAGGATGCATTTAGGACGCCTTTAGGACGCATTAAGGACGCATTTAAGAGGCATTTAGGACACATTTAGGATGCATTTAGGACGCATTTAGAACACATTTAGGATGCATTTAAGATGCACTTAGGATGCATTTAGGAAGCATTTATTAGGCATTTAGGATGCCTTTAGGATGCATGTAGGACACATTTAAGATGCATTTAGGATGCATTTAGGACGCCTTTAGGACGCATTTAGGATGCATTTAGGGCACATTTAGGATGCAATTAGCACAAATTTAGGACGCATTTAGGTCGCATTTAGGATGCATTAAGGGTGCATTTAAGACACATTTAGCATGCATTTAGGACACATTTAGGACGCATTTAGGACGCATTTAGGATGCATTAAGGGTGCATTTAGGACGCATTTAGGATGCATTTAGGACCCATTTAGGATGCATTTAAGATGCATTTAGGATCCATTGAGGACGCATTTAGGATGCATTTAGGATGCATTTTGGATCCATTTAGGATACATTTAGGATGAATTTAGGATGCATTTAGGACGCATTCAGGATGCATTTAGGATGCATTTAGGACCCATTTAGGATGCATTTAGGATGCATTTAGGACCCATTTAGGATGCATTTAGGACCCATTTAGGATGCTTTTAGGATGCTTTTAGGAAGTATTCAGGATGCCTTTAGAATGCATTGAGGATGCATTTAATACGAAGGAACAGCCTCCAGTCACAGTGCATGTGGCTGTAACTCCTGCTTCAAGGGCCAGAACACGGTCACACGGTGGGGATCAACCGCCCCCCACCCGTGCAGCTCCACCCGTCAGACGGACACCGCTGCTGCCGCCTTGTTTCTGCACCGCGACCAGAAGGACGCGATTCACTACCGCGACTAATGCGACACAATCTCCTCCTGAATCCAGTCCCACTTGACTCTCCATTAGCGTGAGAGCACTCAGACGAGGGGGGGTGGGGGGCGTAGAGGGGGGGAGGGAGGGTCGGGTCGGGGGGTCGGGGGGGGGGCCACAACGTCCACTCCACTCCAGTCCAATCTAATTCTCCAGCATCATGGGGACCGACAGGTGTCCTCTCCTCCCTACGTGCATGTGCGCGTGTGTTAAGAGGGTTCGGTGGTCTGACTCCTCCCGGTCGCGGCGACGGAGTCGGGTCCCCCCGGGAGGCGAGGTTCGTGGGCAGGCACTCGTCGCGCCGTTTACGAGGCGGTTCGGCGGCGCAGGCGCTCCGTCAACCCGACGACGTGGGTGGGAGGCTTCTGACACCCTGCGCGGGGCTCATCGCGTCAACAAACTCCAAGGAGGTTCGACAGGAATATGGAGGCGCGGTGGGGAGGTTGGTGATTGGATTGGTGAACGTGCTTTGAGTTTAAAAAAAAAAAAAAAAGAGAAGTCAAAATGAGATATCCGGGAGAATACCGTGATATCGATAATTCCACAATATTTTGGAGGTGGCTGTTGGTGCTTTCATAAGATATGTACACCCCAAAGATTCGGAAACAGTTACTAGTAATGTAGATATCATGAGCAAGCAGTCTAGTTGCTCATAGTCTCGTCTCATACCACAATATCAACAGTATATTTATATATCTCCCAGCCCTAAATGGTAATATTTTATATGACAACAAAAACAGAGAGAATAATATTTACTTCAAACTATTTACTACACAAGTGGCAGTGATCATTTTTTGGCCCGCAAATCCAGGGCTTTTTTTTTTTTAGGCTATTATTAACCAATTTATTTCCTGTTGTTAAATACCATGGAGACCCGATCCTGTGCTATAAGTAGAGCTTGCGAGACACTGATTTCCCAACAAGCGTCAGCTCCCGGAGGACGGGCCGTCTGTTCATATTCCGTCCTTTCTGAACGCCGTGTTCTCACACACCGTCTCCGTTCCGTAAGCAAAGGACCAAACACCAAACAACCAAACGCCGTTTCAACGGCAAACGCCTCGCCTCCGCTACATATTTTGACGGACAAGGCACGTCGGGTTTCAGAGATGTTCACCGCGATGGGGCGATCAAACTTCTGTCCTTGTTTTTACGTAGGAAAACACCCACACATATAGGATTATATCAACTGTAAAAGAACACGCGGTCAGAGGGGGGGGGGGGGGGGGGGGGGGGGATGGCAGAGATTTCCCATTTTCACCCATAATGTTCAGGCCAAAGGGTCGATCCGTTCCCCAATCCCAGGGCGATTCGGTCTCTCACCCTAAAGTCTATTCCCACGGTGGCTATAAAGTTGCCTCCCAGAAAGGCCCCATCCTTAAAGCGCACCAGGATGCAGGTCTTCCCAACGGCCGAGTCTCCGAGCAGCATCACCTGCGGGGAGGAGGAGGAGGAGGGGGAGGAGGGGGGAGGGGGAGGGAGTGGGGGGGTTACAGAAGGCCCGAAACATGGAGGTCTTGTATGGCGATGGACTTTGTGCACAACATGATGGGCAGGTCAACACCGCGGGAGCTGCGCTGTATCGACTTCGTTTGGGGAAGTGATGCTTTAATGGTTTTGCAACGCGTTTGGCTTTTTTTTTTTTTTTTTCTGTTTGTTGTTTTTTCTCTACACGAAAAAGGGAGAAGGCACAATTTCACAATTAATGATACGAACAGTTTACACAAGGTCCATAGGAGCAAAGACTTAATATTTGGCATTAAACAAAAAAAAAAAAAATGAAATATATAAATGGCCTAAAATATTGTGTTGTGACGCCAACGAGTACCAGCATCTGTGGGATTTTCACCCCGATGGAAAATCCTCCTGAGACCAAACAAACCCAATTATTGCAGCATTATGTGTAATTGGAGAATTTACAGTCGGGATTCATCACAACAACATGAGGCCGCAAATGTCTGGCTGCACTCAGAGTCCATCTACTTCGTACCGTGTCATTCCAAATGACACTGAATAAGAGGGCTGCTTTGGCCTCGTAACTTTTATTGAGTCGATTCTCTTCAACCCCGAGTAGCCTTGGAGGGGTGTTTTCTCTGCAAATGACACAACACAAGGAGGGTTGCCGAGGGTGCAACAAGTCCTCCCTCAGTAAACATTTGATTTACATTGTGGGTGGGAGAGAGATCCATGAGATATGGAAACAAGCTCCTCGGATCAACTTTCACCTTGTGTCACTGTCTTAAACGTGTGGGGGGAGGGGGGGGGGGAATAAAAAATAAAACATAGGTGGTTTCATTTCTCGACAGGACCCCTGCGAAAACCCGTCATTGAAACCTATCGGCGCGCACGACTGCCTTTGTCTCCTGTCGCATGAGATAATCGCAAAATCGCACTAATAATCGCACCAGTCGCACGTTATGCATCGAGTCATTTATTAGGCATTAATGAACAGTAGCCTTCGCTCGTCTGTACTAAACGGGCATGCCCAGGGAACACCTGTTCCACCTCATCGCCGGGCTCTGAAAAACACCAAAAAGCACCACCACCACCACCACCACCACCACCATAACCCACACTGCGCGTCTGACCGTACGCACCTTGAAGGCAACGTCGTAATACTCGTTGATGGACGCGCATCTCTCCAGCACATATTTAGATGTTCCGTTCTTAGTCTGTTGGTCCGTCAACGATGCCTTCCTGGTGGACATCGCAGGAACGGAGAGAGAGGGAGAGGGAGCGAGATGGAGAGAGATGGAGAGAGAGGGAGAGCAAAAGAAGAAGAAGAAGAAGAAGAAGAAGGAGAAGGAGGAAAAAAACACCACCACCAACACCACCACCACCACCAAAAGATCTGTATCCGCCACCAGTAAGAGCTGAGAGGCGGAGAGCAGCAGCGGGTCCGGGCTCTGAGCTCAGTGCGCTCCCTCTGAAGCGTCAAGTCCGGCTGCTTTCATTTTAAGGTGCCGGGGAAAAGAATCATTCAAAAAAAAAAATAAACATAAAGAAAAAAGAAAAAACAACAAAAAAAACTAAAAACAACAAAAACAAAACAAACGGAACCGGCCCAAATGTTTTCAGCCTTATTAAAAAAAAAAAAAGGTTCGGGGAAATAAGACAGATCCGGCCCCAGGGCGCGACGCGATGTGGCGGATGAGGCGGAACCCGCTCAGTCGGCGGCG
>NC_137205.1:20311256-20338756 GCF_960531495.2 Zeus faber
GCTTCTTCCAAACGAAAACGTACGGGATGAACAAAATCATCCCCATGCTGAATATACTACATTTTCACATTGATTAATGATGAATTTAAGGAAGATATCTCAAACCATTTGGCCTGAAGGCAACCGGCGTTCTCCAACAACAAGTGGATGTGGACACAAAGCAGAAACGAACGAGACCGGGTGCGGCACAGGCCAGCAGCAGGAAGCGGTGCGCATTTAAGGCTCGAGATGAGCGCCGCCTGGAACTTTGCCTCGCTCTGACGAGAGGTAAACACCGAACAAACACCTTTCGACGTCTAATGAGTTGTCGTTTTTTTTTTCCCCCTCTCCTCCGAATTGAACGGCAGCACGGAAACCGCTTCTCGACTTGCCAGCGTGTTGGTGAAAAGGGAGGCGGTTAATCCTGAGGTGAGACGTAGGAGCCGCATGTGTGAGTGTGTACTGTGTGTGTGAGTGCGTACTCTGTGTGTGTGGGTGGGTGTGTGTGTGTGTCTGCGCGCGTGTGTGTGCGCGCCTGCGTGCGTGTGCGTGCAAGTGTTGTTAAGGCGGGGAGGGCTTAAGCCTTTCCGCCACAGTCGAAGGGGGAGAGAGAGAGAGAGATGCAAATTAGGTTTCCATGACGACAAGAGATTTCTCCTGGCATGCAGCGCCCCGTCCCCTGAGCCCTCCTGGCTAATCAGCGGCAAAACCCCAGAGACGTCTTATAATAATTGTGTGTTTCCTGTGCAGCTTCTGTTTTCTGTTTTTTTTTTGTTTTTTTTTTTTTTCTTCTCCGACTCTCTCAGATGAGACGTTCAAAGACCTCCCCGTGAGCGTAATAAAGCCCCTGGAGAACCTGGAATGCCTCCCGGGCACGTACCGCCCGCAGTGACGGCCACGGCCGACCGTTTTGTACTTCATTGAGAGATAAGAGTTGGCCCCCGGGCTTGGTCCCTCTCCCGCCTGAAGATGAGTCACGACGCAGCACGGTCGGCTGAAACAATAAGGTGTTTACCAACGTGCAGCACGCCACGTCGCTGCGGCTTGGCCCCTCAGGCTTTTGCATTGCTGCACAATTGTTGATAATTGTTATTTATTTAGGTTTATTTCATTTTGCCAATGTTTTCTGGCTTTCTTTGTATTACTTATTGCCAATCCACCTATCCATCCGTCCATCTATCTGTCTATCATCCATCCATCTATCGATCCATCTATCCATGTCTGTCTATCTATCCATCCATTCATCCATCTATATCCATCCATTCATCCATCTATATCTATCTATCTATCTATCTATCTATCTATCTATCTATCTATCTATCATCCATCTATCGATCCATCCATCCATCTGTCCATCTATCCATCTATCCATGTCTGTCTGTCTGTCTATCTATCCATATCTCCATCCATCCATCCATCCATCCGTCCAGCTATCTATCTGTCTATCTATGTCTAACTATCTATCTATCTATCTGAGATTATTATATAGAATAGTTAAGGCTTTATCATCGGCTTAGTGTCAATGTGTTTTGCACTCTCAGCCTTAAGAAAAAAATAAAAATAGACAAAACAGATATCATGGAAAAAAAAACAATCAAACAGTCATCAAAGCACTAGGCGAGCGTTCCCAGTCAACGTCTCGGAGAACCTCACAGCTTTGCATGAACCTTTAGCATTTCAGACCACGCAGCTTAATGCAGGAAGAGGCGTGCATAACAAAGTGGAACACATTCTAAATTTAGACACATGAATCAGCAACTTAAACCCTCACAGTCGTACTTCATTGAAACAGAACATTTCTTGCAGAACAAATACAGCGTCAGGCCGTGGCACAAAATGGATGGATTTGACGCAAGAACAGTGCGGAAAAACACGCGTGTTTTGTTTTATCCCAGGGAACAGCGGGCTGGTCTGATGTGTCATTCACTCATTCATTCTCCTTCCAGAAGACGTGTCCGCACACTTCCTGGAACCGTACATAAAAAATTCACATTTTGTCGGAATAACTTAACATTTAGAAGGCAAAAAAACAAAAACAACAAAAAAAACACCCTGTTCTACGGTTGACCAGGGGTGAATTTTGATGTGAGCCGGAAGGCAGTGTTCCCCCACAAGGCGGAGCGAGGAGAATAGAGAATGTGTCTCAGTTGTAATCCTTCCTAACGGAGCAAACGGAGCAAACAGAGCTTTGCAATGTGATCCCACGGCAGCTTGGCCTTAAACGCTCAAGTCCGGCTCCCAAAAACAAGGTCTGGGGCTTTGTACCAATCTGGGCGTCTCACACATCATTCCTGCCTGACAGCAGAGTATAAAGCATCGACCTAAGTTAAGGTAGTGATGGATGCACGGATCAATGGAGGGAGGGAGGGATGATGGAGGGATGGATGGATGGATGGATTAATGAATGGATTAATGGAGGGATGGCTGGATTAATGGAGGGAGGGATGGATGGATGGATGATTAATGGATGAATGAATGGCTTAATGGTGGGATGGATGGATGGATGGATGGATAGATCAATGGATCCATGGATTAATGGAGGGATGGATGATGGATAGATGGATTAATGAAGGGAGGGACGGATGGAGGGAGGGATGGATGGATTAATGGATGAATGAATGGATTAATGGAGGGATGGATGGATGGATTCATGGAGGGCTGGATTAATAGAGGGATGGATGAATGGAGGGATGGATGGGTGAATGAATGAATGAATTAATGCTTGTAGAGGAAGAGCAAAAGTGAAACTCGTGTGCTTGGGCTGTATCATTTAATTGAGGGCACGTAACGTCGTAACGTAACACGGTGTCTTTAAATGGAGACGTGAATACGTGACGTCGCTGCCGTTTGGAAGTTTGTTGAGTTTGCTGACGTCTCAAGTAAAAACAAGTTTTATTTACAGGAAATGTTTCTGCGGCCCTCCCTCAGCCTTCAGGTGGAAAACAGCCTCACAGGGAATTCATTCATCCATCATTCAATAGGTTATTATGTGGAGTAACAGGGAAAGGACGATTGGCCTTGAATCCTTTTCACGCGTGGTTTGAAAATGTCACGTACTGTAAAAGACAGTTTTCTTATACAAATAATAGAAATACTTATCCATGTGTGAATATGGAGGACACACGGCATCCATCAAGCCCAACACAGTATACTCACAGTATATATACACAAACATAGATATACATACATACGTACGTATATATATATATATATATATATATATATATACAGACATAAACATACATACATATACACACGTATATACATACACACACACACAGTATATATATATATATATATATATATATATATATATATATATATATAAATATACACATATATATATACACATATACATATAAACATATACACATATGTAAATACACATATATATAAACACATACACACATATATATGTAAAGAATAATGTAAAATAAAGAAAAAACAAACATGCAAAATACATTAAATAAAAATAAGTACATATTACACTCAATTTCAGTTTAGGTCATCAATTTAGCATTGCACTACTCCGAACTCCCAAATTATAAATGAATAAACTTTAACTCCAGACCAAACTGAATCATTTTAATTATTATATTACACCAAAGGTTATGGAGGATCCTCCATAACGACTTTCACTGCAATGGATTGGAATTTAAGTGAGAATCCAATCCAATCCAACTCTCAAAACGACCATGAAACTAATTCAAAAGGTACTCACCTTGTGTGTCAGCTCTTCATTATAAGGGAAACTGGGTGATGTTGGAGTCAGTCCCTCCTCTCCCTCAAAAGACCCATAAGCACTGTCCGTGGCAACCACCCCCCTGCCCGTGGCTACCATCTCTCCCTGGTCAAGGCTCTCCATTTCACAGTCCATTGTGGATGTGATGTGTAAAACTTTCTCTCCTCTTTTTGGATATTTCCTGTCCAATCCACTGCTGCTCCACGCCCCCTCTCCGTTAACGGCAATGCTTCATAACTCCAGGCTGATTTTACATGATTATATTCTGGGTTACCTCAAGGGGTTTTTTTTGTTACAGTCATGATGATTAAATATTTAGACTTCACTGTTCCGGTTGGTAAAAAGCCAACAAGACAGGAAGGCTGCACGACATACAACAACCTCATAGGTCCGTGCGACAGTTATTTCAGCACCATGGAGAGCACCTCTCTAGAACACGACTTGTTTTGTCCACTGGATGCACTTCTGATTATAAATAAGTTAAATACATTAATAAAAAAATAGTCTGTTAACAAGTACTTGTATAAGTAGAAATGTCAATGTGGTATTTTCATTTTTACTAGTCATTGTGTCCGGATACTTGTACTGAAGTAAAATGTGCGAGTACTTCCTGCATTGTCGAACTTCTAGCTATACCGCAACAAACACCAAATGACAAAATAAAATGATTCAGATTTCTTTTTTATTGAGCCATCATTGTAGATGCCTTGTCGTGTCAGCCTCCCCGGTGGCATACTGCGGTAGGCTGCTCAAACAAGGGACAGAGTGCCATTTGGATGCTGTTGAGTTGTAAAGCAGCAGGAATACAACCCCCCTTCCTCCACAGCCGACGATCCGTTTCCATATGGACATGGAATAGATAAAATGGATGAATGGTAGACA
Source organism: Zeus faber (assembly GCF_960531495.2). Lineage (NCBI taxonomy): Eukaryota > Metazoa > Chordata > Actinopteri > Zeiformes > Zeidae > Zeus > Zeus faber. Next base: position 20,315,860 of record NC_137205.1, read on the forward strand.
AACAGGCTTCTATTTAACCATATAGAAAAATATCTAATTTATTTCACACCCACTGCTCAGCATTCTCATCTCCATGGCTATGTTCAGACTGCAGGTGATCTTACCACTAAATGGAAACCAATGGGGGAAAAAAAATGTAAGCGTGAGGACGTTAAATCTCCTATTAGAAAACGGGAACACGTCTTGGTGTATTTTTGGAAAAATATTTTGAATGACAGTAATATCACATTCTATTAAGACCATTATTTTAAACAGAACTACATCCAGAGCATTGCCAATATAGGAGTAACAACTTTCTTGCTTTCGTCACCTGATTACCATGTGACACCAGAAAAATCCCTTGTTGTAAAATTAAAGCTTGGAGCTGAATGTCATCTGCTTCCATCTCTACCGCCCTCTATACATGACATCACTTGCTGGTGTTCATTTTGTGCGTACGGTGAGCTGATGTGTATAAGAGGTTGGACACAAAACATCAGATCTGTGAAGGACTTGGAAACTGAACGTTACACTGTGCAGTCTGAACGTAACTTGCGACACTGAGGCTTCAACTAGAGCAGGCGCGCTGTGCAAGGTAAACAAGGTCACTTGAAAACATATCTAGTGGCAGACTAGCAAGAAGTTAAACGGGGGACGTAAAAATGGTATAAAACAATAGTACAAACTAAGACACTTGACAGGGAGTTTTACAGCGGTCTTAAAAAAAAAAAAAAAAAAGGCATTGCACATCTTCTCGAAACTATCATTTCAAAGTAAACACATTTTTACCACTAAATAAAAAGGCCTTTTTAAGAGTTTAAATGGGCAAAAAAAAATCATATAAAAAGACAAAAAAACAACAAACAAGACAAAAATATGTATATATATATATGTGTACCCCAATGGCCTGTTGTGATAAATGGACTTCACAGGTTCCAATAAAAAGTCAGAATTCTCATGATCACAGTCGTGAAAACACTGCATGTTGACAGATACAGAGGAGGTATCACAGGTGAGGTCCAAACTGGGTTGTATCACTTAATATCCAAAACACTCAAAATGTTCCTTCTCTTCTGTTCCTCTGATATATCCCCCTAACATTTAGTTTGTAGAAATTTGAAGTGAAATTTAACTCTACAAAACAATAACAACAAAAAAATAAAAATAAATTGTCCTTAAAAGAGTCTCGGCCGCTACCAAAAAGCAGAACAAGCCTCTACAGCTGTTACATATTCCCCACCAGCTCCCCATCACCGCTAACCAGGCAAATGAACGACCGTATGTAATGCTAAAAATGAAAAGATACCAAAGCATCTCCATGTTCAAGAAACAAACGGACACATATAAACAAATATATAAAACAGCCCACACTCAAAAAAAAAAAAAAAGGAGGTTATGTCACATTAAATAGAGAACTAATGAAATCCAACAGACACCGCTTATTCTCATATTCGATTCTCAGACCAGGCCTTTCTTGATGTGTCTGTGCAATAGTGAGCGACGCTGCGAACGCGGACCTTAAAAGCAGCACGTCGTAGACGTTTTGTCAAGTGTAAGGGCGAGGATGTTGTCAGCGAGTGACCTTAGCCCTGACCTTTCAGCACACCCCCGCACCAAGCGGCCGAGTGACCCCCTTTTTTATGTTAAAAGTCTTACAGTAAAGTGCACTTCATCCGTCTGCTTCCAGCGTTCACCTAACGACGCTTTAGAATAAGCGCCGAAATGTCCGCTTGCCTCTGAAAGACGCGATAGAAGACGGACGTTTTGATACGATCGCTCTCTGGCCAGAGGTCACACATGTGCGGAGGGTTCCTCTCAAAGTCTCAGCCACGGCAGGATCGGTCAATCCTGATGAGCGCACTTGAGTGCGCAGCAGCAGGAACCAACACAAGGCATTTGCGGAACCGTAAAGTAACCATCAAAACTGTATATTTTTTTGCTATTTCAGTCTTTTTGTTTTTGTGCAAATTTTCCAGGAATCGTATTCCCCCCCCATCCTCCGCAGGGTCTTTATTGCCACCGCACCGAGGAACATTTTGTCCGCGTGGGGAGAAGCTGGCTGCTCCAAATCTCAAAAAGCACCTCAGGGGCGGAGCAAACGATGGCCTTCCCTACGCGGACACCAAATCTCCCAGACGGCAAAGCAGTTCTAAAGCAATCAAAGGTTAAAATGACTTTGAAAACATTTTCATTTTTGCCGACACGTTTTCCAGGTGGTGAACTGTATTGTGTGGCGAGTGGAGATTTGGAACACGCCGCGTACGTGTTCGGATGCCGTCGGGCTCGCCCGGTCGCCCTCGGGGACGTCTCTCCTCCGCGCACACAGCTTCTCCCTCTCGCATGGAGTCCGGAGCGCCTCCTCTCGCTGCGCTACCTGATCCGGCCGTCGCTCTTGACCGCCCCCAGCTCCGCCTTGGGGTCCGGCGAGGAGGAGCTCCAGGAGGTCTTGGCGCAGAGTCCCAGCGCCGAGCAGGGGGAGCTCTGTGCGGCGCACAGCTCCCCCGTCACCCAGAAGGCCCCCACGCTGCCATCCAGCCAGGCCTCCAGGGGCCTCCCCGTCAGCCGGGCCCGGCGCTGGGCCTCCTGCATGGCCGGCTCCTGGGGGGGGAGCTTCAGCACGGAGCTCAGCTGCTGAAAGCTCTGGTCCAGGTACAGGTTGCCCGGCGGACCCGCGTGAAGCCAGCTGTCCTCCTCTGCAACGGAAAAGCCCAAAGGGTCAGGAGGATTCTTAAATAGTTTATTGTCATCAGAAAGAGTCACCGTTTGATGATTTCCCCCCCCTCGTTGAAAGAAGTTGAAAATGAAATACGTTTATTCACCTTTGCGCAGGGGCTCTTTTCCTTTGAAGGTCAGAGGCATGACCAGGAATCGGACCTCGGCCACTCGCTCCCACTGCTTGAGCACCCGCACCGTCCAGGCGCCGGGCCGCAGCGGGCGCTGCAGGGGCGGCTTGTACTGCGTGTACTCGGCGTCCACGTCCACGCTGATGTCATAGGACGCCGCCACCACCAGCGCCGGGTCGATCCACACGATGGTGGCCGTGAGGTTCGGACCACGCGCCCACTTCTGGACGGCCAGCGGTTCGTCCAGGGGGCCGATCACCCCACCGAAGTTCCGGAAGATTCTTTCTTTTGGATCCCATTCTGTGCCGATCTGTCGGGTGAACAGACGCAGAGGATTGAGGATGTTGTTAGGCAGGATACTTTTTTGTGATACTACGGCTGGGCGATAAAGCCATATAATATATTACAGTGATATGAGACTAGATATCATTCAGGGTTTTGGTTGCCTTTAAACCTGCGTTACAGTAAAATAATGTCGTTTTCTGAACTTCATAGACTGTTCAATCTTTCATGACACATTTTCTGGCCAGGGGGAAAAAAATAAAAATAAATAAAAATAAAATAAAAAATGAATACATGCACTATCAATTGGTAATGATAAAATGACCAAACACTTTTTATCCACCAACGCAGACTGACCTCCAGGTTCTTGAGCCTCTCAAATTCTTTCAGATTGGTCTCTAGCACCAGCGTGACCTGCGGCACCGCCCACATCTCCACCATCTCCTTGGACTTGGACGGCAGGTGTTGCACTTCCTGGCGCACCAGGAATCCCTGGAAACGGTCATCGTAGAAATACACGTTCACCGACACGGGAAGGCCTATTGGCTCGTACCTGGGAGGGGAGAGGTTGCGAAGGTCAATACAGAAAAAAAAAAAAGTCTATGATTACAATAATAATTTCTGGCATATTCTCTACCGGGTTGCGGCTGTAGTTGTGGTTAAATGTTCTTAGATGAAACAAAAGTAGAGAGGGGAAGAGTGTACAACAGGCAAGCAAGTGTTAAATCAGCCGTTTACCGGTATTTAAAAAAAGCTGTGCTTTTGACAAATAATCATTGTTCAGTCCTACAAACTCCATCCTTATGGTTCCCGTTCTCCCGAAAGCTCCCACCTGGCACGCGTGGAGTTTTTGGGGACCAGAACTATCCAAGGGGAACCAATTACTCATGTGGCAAGAGGCCCGAGTTCCTTAGCACAACCTTATCCTCGTAGCGACCCTGAGCACAGACCTGCAGGCCTCCACTTTGCTGTGAGCGCTCTCCAGATTCCGGAGTCCCAGACGGAAGAAAGACGAGTACGCGGTGAGGTCCACGTCGCTCAGTGAGCCCACGCCGTCCTCCCGCTCAAACACGCTCTCCCAGTACGCCTTGACGGCCACGGTGCCCGGGGCATAGTGGCCGTACAGGTGCGTGTCCAGGATGTCGATGGCCTCCTGGTTCACCGTCGACTCAAACTTACGGGCGAAGAAAGTGGGCCGCGTCAGTTGCTGCGGATTGCGAGGGAGAGACGTGTTAAAATGAGCCCTTATCAAGGGAACCTTCCAACATTGGAAGGACGACTTCAGTTGAAAGAATCCAAAGTGAGCCTTTGTAAACAATTAAAATATTGTTAATTGTGCCTTTGCAATAAAATCTTAAAGAACATAAAGGAAAAAAAAAAAAATTGGGATTTAAAAAAATAAGTTAACAAGTTTAAGGTACTCAGGCTACTAGGGGCGTCACGATAAATTGTTGCGCAGAATTTTGCTGCCCAAAACAGGCGTTGTGGGGATGAAAAATGGAATGCTATATCCACCATGTACTCATTTTTCATTTGCATACTTTAAAACATCAGAGGGCAGAACCACCAATCCAATATTTTAACTACTACAAAAAATACATGGAAGAAAAACAGACTATAAGAGCTACAAAAATACTTTAATTCATTGTTTTGTACATTTAAAGCCAAAGGGATAAGGAAGGAATCTTCAGTCATAATAATAATAATAATAATAATAATATTTTTTCCATTGAAAGGTAAAATGTTCCAAATATTGTGACTGTATTGAACAATGGACCCTGTACTGTGTGTTGTTCTGACCTGTGAGCTTGAGTATCGTTATACCCCTAAAAGACACTGAATCTTCAAATACTCGGAAAGCTCAATCAAAAAAAACGACTTGGGCTTTCAGAGCAGGTTACTGGCCGCCTCAAAGGAAAGAAAGCAGCAGCCTCACGCGGCTCCCCCACCTGGATCCTGATCAGGTCTTGGGGCTTGAAGTCGTTGGGCGAGCAGCCGCACCAGTCGACGATGTGCTTGTACTGACACTTGCAGCCCAGTTTACGGTTCCAGTTTGTGACGCGCAGGTTGTTGTCCACCAGCGTGTCGCACATGTGACTGTTTCCGAGCACCGTGTGGAAGAACGACTAAGGGGAGGAGAGGCAAGTGAATCAGGTTAACTTTAAATTCTGTCTGTTCCCCACATGACACATTCATACATTGTTATAATTGAAAACGACATTATTAAAAACATTTTTGGGCCCGGTGTCTAAAATAACTGAATGAAAGCTAAGACGCCGACACTCATGGATCAAAATCTGAAGGAGGCGGCGCAGAGGGAGAGGGGACAAGACAAAGGCCGTCCTACCTCAGCGGGCAGCAGAGCATAGGTGTAGAACTGCTTGAGCCCCGACACCAGCTCGTCCTGGGAGCTGACGACGTATTCCACGAAGCGGCGAGTGAGTGCGAACCAGTCTGAGCCCCCCGAGACCTCCAGGCCCTCCGGGATGCTTCTTTCGCCCAGGCGCCACATGTGGTTGTCGCACTCGTGAAAGAGACGGTCCAGGCCCTGCTTCTTTATGAACCTAATGCACAGCAACGGTAGGGCAGGATAGCATTTTATTTCGAGGAGAAATAACACAGATGTGACAGCAGCCTTTCTGTCGTTTAACCTCAAAGAGCTAATTTTGGCAAAAAAAAATTGGCGCGTTAGTGCATAAACGCAATGTTATTACATTATTGCGTTGTAACGGGGGAGGTTTAAAAAATAAAATAAAATTAATAGGCATAGAGAAGCAAACAGCTGATTTAGTCCGCGTCGGATCTCTTGTTCCAGTCGGCAGCCTCACCTGGCGTTCTCTCTCCCATGGGACTTGAGGAAGTTTTTGTCTCTGTGCTGAGAAAGGAAGGCCACCAGCTCATCGTTGGTCCTGCGAGACAGACCGCAAGAGGAAAAGAACATTAACGTCCCAATGCTGTTCAATTCAGTTGATACTGACAAATGACAAGGGGGGGCTCATTCGAGTACACAGAAACTATAGGATACTTCACACTAAGAAGCATTTGTAGTTTGCCCGCATTTTTTTCTCCCCAAAGAGAGAAAGCTGAAGAGGGGTGTCAGGTTCGATGTAAAAAAATAAATAAAAATAAGAGGCATAACAGTGAGTCGGAGCACGCTGGGATCAAAGACATGTGATAAGTTGGACAACTGTCATTTCCAAGCTACTGAGATCTAAGCCAAAGTAAGCATTCATATACAGGAATCTGTCTTCCAGGGAGACCGCCTCCACCTTTGGATTGAGAATCAAGTGCAGCGGGAATGCGGCATTACGTGTAAGGAGGTTGGAGAGGACTTGGGGAGAGAACTAGCTCTCCATGCAACGCTGGGGAGCACGGAGGGTTCTGCGGTTTGTTTCCAATATCTCCACGTTCAGGAGGCTTGGCAAGCTGCTGTGATAAGCCGTGGAAATCCATCCAGAACCAATCGACGAGAAAGGAAGCAATTAACTGCTGCGTCTACGCATCAACAACCAACACAGTTGAGTTAAAGCTGCTTCCAGAGGAGGCTTATCATCTAGTGAGTGGCCGTTTATTATCTGTATCCGCAGGTTACAAAGTCCGTGACTGAAGTGATCAGGTGTAGTAAAAGAATGGTACAAGGAAACAGAGGACAATCTAGAATTCACCTAAACAACTAGAAAGTTATACCTGGCAGGTTAACCTCAATGCACTGCAACAAACTCCATCATAAGGAAAAAAGGAAGACAAATCATCTTGTATGGAGTAGAACATACCCTTTTTAAAGCAGCAAACATCATTTGTCTATTTGATTGCAGTGGTTCCATGAACTCGAGTGGTTTCCACAAAACTATAAATATAAAATCTTTATATTTATCATGCAATATTGCATGTTTCTTGCATTGAGGCTCACTGACCTGGTGGGGAAGTCTGTGGCGCTGAGGTTGATAAAGAAATCCCACTTCCAGTCCAGCATGGAGAGCAGGTCCTGCATGCTGTGCAAGTAGGCCTTCAGTAAGCTTGCACCCCCCCAGATGGTCACCATCCGCCACGGTGTGGCGCGCACGTTGCTGTACTGCTGGGCGATCTGCAGGACTTCCCTGTGCATGTAGCCGGAGCGCTGTGGGAATTCACAGTACAGGGTCACGTGGTTAAATGTGGGAAAATTAAAATTGCGGCAACATGGATAATTAATCAGGTTTTGGCAACGTGACAGTTTCCAGATTAGCCAGATCGGCTGCAGGGCCTTGGCAAGGAAGCCCGAAACAGGTGGCTCATGATGAAACATGATGAATGAGGAAGACCATTCATGTGCAGCAAGCATAACCAAGTAGCATGGGCTGGTATGGTTGTTGCCATTAGAGGAAAAATGTTTCCCATTCGTAAATTATGCCAAGGTCCACATGTATAGTGTAGTGGGCCTGGGCAACAGCGTTATAATAAGATTAAACAGGACAAGCTTAGCATGTCTTTATTGTCACACACACACACACACACACACACACACACACACACACACACACACACACACACACACACACACACACACACACACACACACACACACACACACACACACACACACACACACACACACACACACACACACACACCTTTCCCGCATTTATCCCATCAAGGCCTGTCCTTCCTCTGGGGGGGGGGGTGCAGGCCAGTAGTTGTTGTGCATGTTTTTAGTGGGGGTTCTTATGATGTTATCTGGAGATCAAGATTTTTTATTTGTCACATACATATACATACTTCCATACATATATGCAGTGAAATGTAATGTAATGTAATGAGGAAACCCCATGTGAGCACGGGGAGAGCACGCAAACTCCACACAGAAAGGCCCCTTATCAGTGGATACCCTCTGGAGCGCGGTGTCGACAGGTGCCGACAGCGCCCCAGGCAATCGAACCCAGGTCTTTCTTGCTGTGAGGCAGCAGTGCAATGCACTGTGCCACCATAATATAGTCAGACATCAATAATTGGTAAACACCAATACAGAAAAACTAAAATGGAGCAGTATTTGCTGAGATGTTCCATCTTTGCTGATCAGTTAAAAGTTTACTGAGCTCTTAACTGACCTACTTGCAACACATAACACATTTCCTGTGCTACTTCTATTTTGTTGTCATTAATAATGAAGTAATAGTGGGTTAGCGCAAACCTTTTTTTCCAGACATTGCTGTGGCTGGGCACAAGGGAAGTCTGCAAATTGTGTTACTGCAATCCTCTGTTCTTTTATTGTAATCTAATTTTGTGAGCATGATGTAATTAGTGCGGACATCTTCCATTATTTACATCGTCAACAGTACTGGAATTACACTGTGAGCTACGAGTGGCCAATTGTGACCAAAATGTTGAAGGCCTCTGCTTTATAAATATGCTCTACATACAACATATGTTCAACTATACATGGAAATGCGCATTTTACCAGCAAGACATAACTGAAGAACTAAGTTGAAAAGGGAACTAAGTTTGGGATGCTGCTCTTTTAGGGAAGAATGTCGAGCAGGGATTTACATATTAGGGGGACGACAGGGTGAGCTGAAGCAATAATACTGAAGGTAAAGAGCTGAGCAGTTGTCAGGCTTTAAGCCAAGAGACCTCACGGTGGGTAGAGACAGAGTTGTTAGGCATCAGACGTGAGCTTTGTTTTCACATGGGAGCTGCAGAGAGACAGCTCTAAACTCCCTCACAGGCCTCGCTGCCTGCGTGCTCAGCATGAGAGAGACAGCAGCGGGAGAACTGACTCCAGAACAGCCTGACCTGCTTTCAAAGTTCCACCCTTCAAATGGACACTTTCCAAAGAGACAGATGAGGTCAGCTTGGCTGGGAGTGTCTGGGGTGGTGTCAGTTGCGACTGTCCCACCAACTCCCTCATTCATCACTGCCTTCCACCCCGTCTGGTTTTACACTCCCTCTGCAGCTGTACCAAACAACCCCCAGAGACGACTCCGGTCTACAAGTCACCACCAGGATTGTGCATTTGAGTTTTTTGTGTGATTGTTGACCAAAAATGCTTTTCTTAAAAATTGCGATGCAATTTCGAAAGTTTTGTTTGTGTATGTGTTGTGTGTTTTTCTGCAGCAGTACAAGTTTTCGTAAAAAGTTAAAGTAAATGATTTTTATTTTTATGTTGAACTACAACCAATGAAGGGTCATTTGTAGTCATCACTTTTTTCTATTATTATTATTATTTTTTTTTAAACAGAGCCATAGGATCAATAATGGGGTTGGTAGCTCAGGAGGTAGAGCTGGTGGCCTAGTGATCTAAAGGTTGCTGGTTCGATCCCAGGCTCCTCCTGCTAGCATGCTGTAGTGTCCTTGAGCAAGACACTTAGCCCCTAATTGCTCCTGATGGCTGCGTCCATCGGTGTTTGAACAATTGTAAGTCGCTTTGGATAAAAGCGTCTGCTAAATGACTAAATGTAAATGTAATGTAAATGTAATACCAAAGCAACAAATATAAACAGAAAATATACAGTAAGCACCAAGTACAGTATGACGCTGCGCTGGAGCTGCCGGTAAATTATGTCTCAGGGAAGGGATGGCTATTTGAAGTCGCAGCAAATTTGCAAGCGAGATTATTTTTCATTAATCTAAATCTAAACATACAGTAGGCTCCCTCCACTTAGTGTTTACGGCAGTGAGGAGAAGCCCCTCTAACCCAGCTGGTCGCCCATAAATATGGCCTTATATTTGAATCTCATTCCTGAGTGAGCAATGGAAGCACAGAAAAAAACCCCAAAAAAAACAAAACAAAACTAAAAAATGTATTTTGCAAGCACATCCTGTACATTATTTGAGCACACAAAATTATTCTGTGCACAAATAATGTATTTGCATGTTTTTTATTATCCATATTAACGTGTAAACTCTTGCTCGGTGCGCCAAGATTGTCTCTCTCTCGTTCAACCTCTCCTCTTTGTGCGTGCTCAACTTTGCCTGCACGCTCGCTCAACACGGCACATCATTACAAATGTGCTACAAAAGCAAACAATTGGAAAAATTGAGAAGGTAAATTGTGATTGGCTGTTTCGTCTCCAATCACGCTTCAGCATGAAGCCAAAGCAGCTCTCATCGCCAGGTCTCTGTGCCCCTGGCTTTTGTGGGCGTGTTGGCTCAAAATCGACTGGCTGTTGTGGGCGTGCAAAACATTTTGAACCTCTCGCCCCCATATCATATACATTATATAGATAGATGGTGCTGTGTATACTCCCCCCCCCCCCCCAATAATGGCACTTTTTATCACCAAAATAAATTACCTCCTGAAAAAATGACGTAACTATCCTTGATGGAGAAACATAAAATAACGTGCTCCTTATTTTATCGACAGCTGAAGGGCCGTTGTTCATTAAAAAAAATAAATAGCCTACTCAATGCACATTACGGCAGTGGTCCGGGCACAAGACAGGCGGCCATGCATTTCAAACGGAGCTCAGCTTGGTCCGGCCGCAGGGGGCGGAGCTACATTGGGTGACGATGCAACGTTCTGAGTGGCGACTAAACAGCCAATCAGAATTTACCTTCTCAGATTGTTTGGTTTTGTGGCACATTTTTAACGCTGCATTGTGTTGAGCGAGCGTGCAGGCAAAGATGAGCGCGCACAGAGAGGAGAGGTCGCGTGCGCGCACCAAGCAATTTGCAGGTTAATATGGATAAGAGCAAACATGCAAATACATTTATTGTGCACAGAATAGATTTGCATGCTCAAGCGATTTATGCGCTTGCAAAACATATTTTTCCGTGCTCAAAATCTGCCATTGCTCGCTCAGGAATGAGGCACAAATATAAGGCCATACGTAAACCCCTGCTACACACACGCACACATTCACAGCACTGCAGTGCAACAACTGAGAACCACAGGCTAAATTTAACCTTCCCAACGCATGACGACCCAGTCGGTAAACACAATCTGTGTCCACTGGCCCATGCAAAGGTTAGCTCATGCTTAAGCAAAACTATTCCACTCCCTGTTTCTGTAGCACTGTCTGCATATACGGGGATGACCTTCACCACCTTGTATTTTAGGATTGGTTTTGGTTGGCAAGAATGAAAAAGCAAGAACGAAATGAGCGAACCTCATCTTCTGTAACGATTCTGGCAGTTGCGTTGTTTTTTTGTGTTGAAACTAGGTTCTGCCTCAAGAAACATTTGTCACTTCAGTTAAGTGTATTAACGTCTTATGCCATTGGCACAGTACATGACTTTCAAAGTAGTCAGATTTCCGTGCTGTTCACACCACACAACTTTCTGTCTTGTGATCGGGAATCTTGCAGTCGTTGTGGTTTCACACTAAATGACTGATGGGCAACAGGGGGTCACACATGACAAAATCTTTCACCAGGAGGAGTCTGTCGGTCTCCTAACTACGTTTTGTCACGAAAACACACACGAGAATTGACACCGGAAATGACGGGATACCATGCGCCGCACAGGATACATTTTTTATTGGATTCTTGATCAAATAAAAAAGCATAACTTCAATGAGAAATATATTAAAAACCTAGAGAAGAAAAGTAAGATAGGTATGTTGTGTGTTTCTGACTGCTGCTCCGTGCACTGCCGTCTCCCTGCCTCTCCTTCTCCACTCCCAAGTCGCTTCGAAGAAGGTGGCCTGGTCTGATAAATAACGTTTTCTTCCACATCATGTGGATGGTTGGGGTTAGGGTCTGATCCGATCGAGCATCTGTTGGATGTACTAGAACAACAAGCCTGATCCATGGGGGCCCAAACCTAACAACTTATAGGACTTAAAAGGATCTGCTGCTAACATCTGGGTGCCAGATACCACAGGACACCTTCAGAGGTCTTGTGGAGTCCATGCCTCCACGGTTCAGAGCTGTTTTGGCTACGAGGGGGAGCTACACGATAGTAGTGGTTATTAGTGGTGGGTTTTAGTGTTGTGGCTGATTGTTGTATATTCCCAGGGTATGACTCTGAAGGGGCTTTCACATATGTCACCACACCGTGAAATGGCCTGTAATTGGTTCCATTGCTGCCACCGGTGCAATTGCTGCGACTTCCTGGACCCCATGCGTTGCTGCCTGGAGCTAGGGGTTTCAACAACTAGTCAAATAGTCGACTACTGGAACCAAATAACATAACATATTTTTTGTCAATGTCACCAGATTTACAATAATTATTGTATCTGTAAAATGATTGATTAAAATATGTATTTACATTTCTATATTAATTCAGCGATGTAATATTTAAAAATTCTCCCAATTCATTTAATTTACAAAATACAATTTTCATTGTTACCTTAAAAATCAGTAGTTGTGAAACCCCTACCTGCGGTTATATTGGTTATTGTCATTTAGCAGATTGTGGGGATCCTATCGGTGTGGTACCAGTGAATATAAACATTCAAATAATTTTTTGCATTACATCCATTCGGTAAAAATAAACAAATTAAACAAAGAAGAAAGAAAGAAGCTACTGTCTCTAAAATAATCAGGAAAAAAATAAAAAATAGATTGACTTTGGATCTTTGCTAGAGGTTCGTCCCCCCCCTTCCCCCCACGGTTTTAGGTCTCACCTTGTCCACGTGGATGTAGTAGTAGTGGTCCCGGTGGTAAATGGCTTTGAGGAGGCGTTTGAGCTGCCGCACGGCCCGTCCATGGACCATCAGGACGAAGGCGACCTTCACAGGGTTCTCTACCTTCAGGAGCATGTTGTCCAGCTCGTCCTTGGCCACGGCAGTACTGGACACACCTGAGGGTGGACACGCGTGAGAATGATCAACTGTTGGTAAAACAAAACCATAAACAAAAGAAACAAAAAGAAAGCAGCAAGCAAAAATTGCGCAATTTGGTTTAACTTGTTTCCAAATTGGAATAAGCCATGTTAGTTTAAAAGAGAACTAAAAAGTATAACAATTAGACATAAGAAACAGCCTTGCAAGAGTTAGCTTTCTTTGATAAATAATATTTAAAAAAAAAAAATTTCTCAAATGTACTTTCTGATGCAAAAAAAAGGCCAAACTTATCCACACAAATGGCTATTTCACGACAGGCTAGTCAATTGTTTTCCCAAATACCTAGTCAACTATTCGTCAAATGGTTTTATCTACTTTTTTTTTTTTCCCCTTGCCAAAAATGTCTATTTTTATTACTTTTGACCTTTAACATGACGACTTATTTTTATTACCTGATGTAGCAACACATTTTCCTCCGGGTTATCATCTATCTATCATAGTAGAAGGTTTAGACAAAAATAGAATCCAAGTCAAAATGCATCTCCTTTCCACATCCCTAATTTTGGCTGAACACGGTTCTCTCACCGATTTGGGGGCAGAACTGCGGCAGCGCCTGTGGCATGAGCTGCCCGGCCTGATGCTGGCAGATGATGTTGGCGATCTCCTGCCGGCACTGCTGCGAGCCGGCGCGGTGCAGCGCGGACAGCGCGTCTTTGCCCATGATGTCACACTTGGGCACAAAGTCGCTGCTGGGGACTTGCGGCGCGCCGTCCACGCTGCCAGGCTCGCCGGCCGCGGCAGGAAGCGCCAGCCTGGCCGCCGTGTCTAGGCTGACTCTGCTCTCGCTGAAGTTCCTGCTGCCGGAGGGGTCCGGGGCGGCGGCCCCCTCTGCTCCGGCTCCCGCCATCCAGACAGGACCCGGACGAGTCTTCAGTCCGGTGTTGGGTTTACCCTTGCGGCTTGTGTCTCTCCTGAGTGGAGGAAATTTTACGCAATGAATACCTGTTCATGGATTCAACATCCCATCTTAAAGTATTCAACTGCGACCTATGATCTATAAAAAAATATGTTAATTATGATATTTGACTAAAACTAAAAAAAAAAAATCATAAAATAAAAAAACATTAGCAGATTTTGTCACACTGTATCTTCTTATCATTAATTATGCATCACACGCTGTAATTGGACTGATGATCAGCGCACACTGTAACTTTGACGTTCCTTGAGAAGTGATAATTGACCGGGTATGTGGAGGAGGGAAATGATGGAACATCCCAGCTCAATTTGTGCATGTCAGAATTCCTTTTAAACCGAGCGGCCAAGCAGACCTGTTGAAGGGCTCGTACAGAATTTCAGGTTGCATAAAGACTCCGATAACTAGCCTAATTTGGAACTGTATCAACATGAGGTGGATTACATCAAACTCGGTGCCCATGTAACTTATACACACCCAATACCGACATTACAAAGTAAATCAAACTCATTATTATTTTGTTGCTCTTGGCTACCGCGCTGCAAATTAAATGCACAAGATTGCCAAGAGGCAAGTTTCCAGTGAGCAGAAATAGCAATTTCTTCACAAAGCCTACAAGCATTTTTTCAGAGGGGTAGCTTGAAGCACAGCCTCCTTTAGAAAAATAAACACTGTGTTTAATAACTGTATTATAATTATGCAACATTATCTAACCTGATTGTAGTTCGAACTGAGAGTGCAGCAAACAGAATAAATTACCACAGAGCTTATCTGCCAACAGTAAACATGTATAAAGCTCACTATAAAAGACCTCCAGACAATTTCATATCCTGCTTTCTCCCTCAATATTTCTCCGAGCGGAAAATTAGGCTGTGGTAAGTAATTGAACACACCTTGCAGCCCTATAGCAACCAGTGATAAATTAAACAGATTCTTAACAACTGTAGTCCACTAGCTGTGTAATAACAAAGCTAGTGGACAGTAACTACTGAAATGAAAATGAGGTGAGAGCATCTTTTGTATTAACTTTCACTCCGATACCGACACCACAGAAAGACAACACACGATTATTGACTGGACACCCAGCTTTACCTGACTTGGTTGTTAGAATTGGGGCATGTACTTCAGCCCTTATAGTCGGAAACTAAAGCCTGATTGGCTGTAACTGGGGATGTGACTGTACCACTTTTTCATTTCTGATCCGATATCACAACCTTAAGTATCTGCCGATTCCGATATTTCCATATTTTTTGTCTCAAACAACTACTAAGCTGTTAATAATGATGGTCATCTAAAAAAAAAAAAAAAAAAATGCTCATACTGTTTCCATTTCCCAAAAGAAAAACACAAAGCCCACAACATGACTTTTCCAATAATGAGGCCTCCTTTTATTTCGGTACTCTTTAAAATTAAATAAACAGCTGAAAGCGGCTTTCAAACGTTTCAACAACACTTAAAGTCCAAATTTGCAAAACTCGATTCAATGCATTAAGATAACAAATATCTGAAAGTGCTTTATCATGTTTGGTGTGTAGAGATTACCAAAGACTCTGCCAGGCCTCCAGACGCTCACATTGTATACCGCTGTATTGCTTTTACACTCCGTCTTAAATAATTCCACACGGCCGACGTGTCTCGCTCACTCTATGTTATTTCTGCAACTGGTTACCATGTGACCTCTCTTTACGGCATGTCGTGAATGAGCTGTGTATACAATGCAACGGCTACAAGCACGTTTCACTGTCGTGTTTCGGGGGGGATATTCAGACAATGGCATCGGATTACAATATATAAAGTATTATGTCCGATCCAGTCATTTTGGCCAATATCGGACTCGATACCTTATATCAGATCCCTACATCCCTATCTGTATCACAAAGCAGAAACATATTTCTGCTTTGTGATAGGCTGTTAGTATTGTGGGTTGCTGTGTACATTAGGAAACGCATGCTTAAGAGAACATATCAAATTAAATCTCCGGAACTTTATTGTCGTTAATGAGGTTAATTATATCACAAGTGTGTTATGGAGATGTGTTATGCTTCATTCTCCAGTCCTACCTGAGAGCACTGGCTGCCGTCCCCCTCGTCCTCTCCACCCTGGCACTCCATCTGCCCCCGTTCCTCCCTGACAGGGAACTCTGTCTCTCAGACTCCTTCTTGAGGTCCTGGACGTTGTGGTCCGGCAGTTTGGACCGGCTTGTCTTCCTCTGAAAGAGAAAAGCGATATAGGCCGTAGAAAGAGTTATAGGAACGGACAAAAATAACACAGACATGCAGGGTGGGAAGAATAGATGGACATTGTTATAATCCATCGTGCCACATTTGCTGCGAGTGATCCCTTGAGAACATCTGGGACAAATGCTGCTGGGAGGAAGGGGTGATTCACACTCAAAGAACGACATAAAACAGGAAAGAAATCCACTAAGACAAACGGGCACTGGAGTCCCAGAGGGAAGGATGTGTTTACGATTTGTATTTATAGCAAAGCTTCTGCCTTTGGTGTCGGTAATGGGGAGAAGACAAGAGTCCAAGGAAGAAACACACATTAAAATGTATAATGGAGGCCCAAGATTCACTGATTCAGGGCTTCAACACACTGTAATTCATTCCCCTTCACAGCGCCGGCAGCAAAATGTTGATGGAAATGTGCGCTCGGGCTGGGCAATGAATCAATATTAACGTTGTTTAGTAGTATCATTTCTTGGGGATGCACAGATATCGTTACAGTGCTCAAGTACTTGTACTTATACAAATTCCTCAACCTGAGACCAACCTGCTGCTCATTGCGACATTGTATTGTACTTTGGAAACTTGGTGACAGTTCAATTTTGTTTACAAAAAAACAGTAAATAAATAAATTCCTGAAAATAATAAACACACAGGGTCTCACAATTGAAGATCAAATCTTCAGTATTTACATCTGTGCTCGCTATCGGCAAGTACCAAGAGCCAGCACAATTCTAGCACGAATCCTTCTAAAAAGACTCACAAATCTAGATAAGGACATGCTCTCCAAGAGTCATGTGGCGTCTAGGAACCTCTGTGGGAACAGAAACGTGGCATCTGCTAGCCGGCAAGTTCAGGAGAAATGCCAAAAACAAAACTCAGCTATAGATCAGTTAAAGATCTGACCATTGTGGAAAATAAGGGCCAAGTTTGGTTGTCACCGCACAGGTATTAGACAATGGTGCAGAAACTCAACAATGGCATAACTGACTAGTGTGCAAGACCAGCAGGAATCCTCCTGGCACTTCCATTTTATAAATGCCCCTTCACCATATGTATTGAACGTGAGGGAAAACGCAAGCAGTAAGATACTTAAGATACTAATTTGTGTAGTAGTGTTTAGGAAGAAGACATGTGCATTCAGTGGCTGAGTAATTCATCTTCCTGTTTTCTGTTTCCTACGATCAGCACAAAAAAAGACTGAAGTTCTTTACCAACCTGCTCAGAAAGCCAAACAGTGGTCCCATCACCATTGTGAAAGGTCAGAACCCGTCAGCCATGAACCCTATGAGGCGTTTGGCAATAACACTCAAGGTTTTTTAGGCTTTGTTTTACCAACTCTGCTGTATTGATGCAAGGCCATGCCAGGATACTGAATGACTTCCATCTGAGCTGTCTGAGCTCACTGATCCCACCCTGCTGAAGAAGGCACAGCCAAGATGGAATGGCCGAGTAATGAGAACACGTACACACTGCATAATAAAATGAGTCATTGGCAAGCTGAAGACTGGTAGGGAAGAGAAAGGTGGCCCAAAAGAACGATAAACATGCTGATGAGTACCAGGAGTTCACCAAACTCTGTGATAGTTTGGAGAGCTTTGCCCAGCCTGATACAATGCCCTAACAAGATAAGGCTATACTAAAGAAATCATCATGCCAGCGCCAGTCTCCCGTTGTACACAATAAGATGAGTTCTAAGTAGAAGGAGATGTCGCTTTAGCAGATAATACTCGAGTGTATTTATCACAATTAGAGGAATCGAAAGTACTGTGATTCAATCCCACAATTTCCATGGTTCCACAGCATCTCGTGACTCTGAACCAGCAAAGCCTTCATAGTTTATAACTAGTACTTAGTGGGTGTCACGATTCTCCAAATCCATGATTCAATTTGACTTTCGATTTTAAGATCACATTCAATTCAATTTTAACATTTATTTTCCAGCACTGATAGCTGTGCCATTGTTAGTAAGTGTGGTGTGGGGAGAGCAACAGGTCACACATACACACACACGCACGCACGCATGCTCGCTCGCTCCTGGGCTAATTCCAACCAGCCGTCTCTCTACAACGAACTGTGTGTCTGAAACCCCGTCATCTGTGTCTCTGTGCAAGAGATCCCTGAAAACGCCCCTTGACAACTGGCGTGTGGTAGGTGAAACTGCCACAGTAAGTAACTTTTATTTGAATATTTGAAATGATTAATAACAAAAATATGAGAATATTTAAACAGCACACCTAAACAGTTAAGAGCTTTTGCAAATCTAGACTTACCAATAAGTTACTACTTACATAAATAAACAAAGAAAATAAATACTGTAGATGTATTGAATTTACTCTGTTTCCTGCTGCTGTGGAGCAGATTGCTCCTGAAAAAATCCCGCCCGTGTTCTCACAGCCCAGTGGCAAATACCCCACGGCCCGGCATGGTCCGTGAGCCAGTGGTTGGGAACCTCTGCACTAGAGGACATTTCATCAGTGATGGTCAGGTTTATTTCCCACTTTACTGAATTACTGGACATTCTGGTCAAAGGCACACTCCCCTGTACACACATTGAAATGATGTAGGAGAGGGAAATGTTCCGGTGTGTCGTTTGTGTCCGCCGACGCGGACTTCGCACTCCGTTACCGGGAATATGTCTGTGCAACAAACAGGATGAACTTATACTGAACTTTATTATTTTTATTATTATTTTTTCTTAATATACAAATTCTATTTGAATTTTGTTCCTGCAGCCCTATTGCCATGTGGGCGGGTGCAGTGTGCGTTGACGGATGGAGCGCAAACTCCGACCAAAATTTTATTAAAGTCGCTTCGCAGCCGGGCCAGCCACAGTAAAAATCCCCCAGCGCATGCTGCATTTGTTTACTGGCGGATCATGAACGTCCTAATATAGCGACCATGTCGGACAATATTACCCACAAAATACAGGGAGAATCGCAAACCTGCTTGTGATTTCAAAGTTCGAAATCGAACGCTCATTTGTATCGATTTTAGATTTCGAATCGGAATCATGAAGGCCCTAGAACTTCACAATGATCAGACATTTACAAAGTAAGGATATCAAATCAATCCTAAATACTAAATACTAGTTTATTATCTGGGCTCTGTCATTTCTGTAGAGCAGTTGCAGCATAATGAAAGGGGGGGATAAATTGGGACATTCCACAAGCTTTAAAGTAATACAATACAAGCACCACATAATGAACCTGGGTGTGAAACTCCTTGACGTGACAGCAAACACAGAACTATGTGGTAAATAATCATGAAATGGGAATATATGAAAATATATAGAAAGCTTACTGTACACACACAACACATAATTATCAAAGAACGTATATGGGCCATCACATATTGCCCCAAATATAAGCAACAGTATGGAGAGAGTGAATGAGAGAAACAGGCCAAGGGATTTAGAGAGCGACCAATAGGTGTCTCAGAAGCTTGTTTTCTCGCATTGGAGATTTGAGGCTGCAGTACAGACACAAGCAGCTTGAATGCTGTGAGGGATACAGCTGGGATTATTCCAAATGCAGATCTGCTGCTAAACTAAGTGTCATTAGCATTTTCTGTCCTTTTGGCTTTTGTGCAAGACCTTTTTGGCATTTGTGCAACCTACCGGGACTTAGAATATCTCTTTATGTGATTGTACAAGTAGGAAACAATAAAATTTGTCCTCTGCATTTGACCCATCGCTATACCTAGGGGCAGTGAGCAGCTGTAGTGCAGCGCCCGGGGTCAGGAGCACCGACAGGAGCATTAACCCTAACATACAGGTCTTTTTATGGTGTAAGGAAAGTGGAACCCTGAGAAGAGCCACACAAACACTGGGAGAACATGCAAACTCCACACAGAAAGGACCTGGGACGTCTGGGATTTGAACCCAGGACTTCTTGCTGTGGAGGCAACAATGCTAAACCCTGAGAATTGATAATTTAAACAAGAAAAAAAACAACAAAACACAGCTAGTCATGTGGGCACTGTTCCTATAGACAGAGGTTGTCTCTAAAAATGTACGGTTTTGAAAAAGACAATTTTGGACTATTTTAACTTCTGTTAGCTAAACAATGTCAAAGCTCGGGCAAACAGGTTTATTTCCATCATGCAAAACAAACCTCTAAATATATGCTTGAAGATGGCAAAAATAACAGAGTGGAAGATGGACTCCCTGTGCCTCTGGGACGACATGGCAGAACGTGGGCTCGCTGGCCACACTCCGCTGGCACTCGGTCAGTTCAGACTGTGGGAATGGAGTGGGGGTTGTGACTGGGGCAGCAGGGTAGCACATGGGTTCAGACAAACCAGTGCCAGCGAGCCAGCTGCCAACCAAGGCAACACACAGTCGGCTACTGACAGCCGATCAATCTCTCAAACCCATTACCCTGAAAGGGTGTTGTGGAGGCCGATAACACACCATGAATTACACTGCTGGCTCCTAGGCCACCTAGTCCAGTAAATAAGCAAACTAAAAACAGGGTAGAGGATAGAAGGCCTACAGTATATCAGACAAATAGCGTCAGACAAATGGCGGAATATGCCATTTAGAACATATTTTCCTCCACTGTATATTGAGAAACTATTACCCTTCAGATGGCATAGCCAGTGTTCTCGCACAGAAATGCAGTTTCCAAAAGAGTCAGGTCTTCAATCTATTTTTATCAGACGTTTTTACAGATTTGTAATTAACACCAGCCCATCAAAAAACTGTAATGATTCACAAGTGAACAGCCATCCTCAGTTCCTAATTAGAGCGCAGAGAAACCATATCAGCACCATCATCCCACAGAGCAGGGCGGCAGCAATGATCAGGTGATGGGGTCAAAAGACAACAGCCTCTTACGAAAATCCATACTTTGCTTCACGCTTTAAAGTTGCAGTGTGTAGAATTAGGTGGAATATAGCGCTGAGGCTAACTCCCCATTCACACCTCCTTTTCCAATGACGTAGGAGAAGCTGCTGTGGCTACGAGCTAACATTTGCGAATTTATGCTAAAAAGCCTTTTTTTTTTTTTGCCATTTCGTCTGATAGCATTAGCAATACATATTTTATGATCCGTTTATAGTCAAAAGCCGGATAGACCATCCGGTAATGTTACAGAGGTTGGAGGGAGAGGAAGGGCCAGTGTTTGGTTTGTCTGTTCTGGGCTACTGTAGAAACATGGCGGTGCAACATGGTGGCCACAGTGGAAGCGTACCCGTTTCCTATGTGATTAAAAAATGGCTTATTCTAGGATAAAGCAAACACGACAATTTTTTTCCTGGGATTATACACTAATTAAAACATACTTATATGACACTATATTCCATTTCAGCCAAGTCCGTTCCGTAAATTCTACACACTGCACCTTTAAGTCATCTCTCATGACCCAAGGTCGGTAAAAAAAACGACAGCATCTAAATGTGGTCTCGTCCATTCAAAATATCAAGGATGTACTGTTTCAATGGCAATTTGAATTGGTCTAGATATCCCATGATTGATTTTAACAAGAGACACTGAAGGGAATTTCAACCAACGTGGTTATCCCAAGAAACATTGGTACATGAAGAGACGTTGCTATGTATAAAAGATCACCATATTTATGCATCAAGCGCAGCATATCTGCCTCAGGGACGCTGCATGTACCTCAGTTTTGGATTCTTTGGAATAGAGAAGTTTGCAGAATGAGAAGTCATTATAGTGATAACTGTGCTAAAATGCAGAAACCTTCACTACCACAGATTTAAGGAATTGATGTAAACAAAACCATACAAATTCCAAACACTAGTTTAAACTCAAGCCTCCCTTAAGGAAATATAACATTTTGCATCAATGATGTTGGTACTTATATTTACTGAATAGCAGAGCGCCAGGGGGTTGCTGAAAATGCAGTTTAGTAAACAAGGGTCCCTTATTTGGTCTACACCACAGCATTTTCTGGGGGGAAATCACGCAGAGCTGTCTTTATCCCCAAAAGTCAAAAAAGGCATTGCTGTAACCTTTCTGTACGCGCTGCTGGCTACCTTACACTTCAAGAACTGAACTGCTCTCTACGATCTACACTCAGTTTGGGGGAAGGTTATGCACACTCCACACATGTCAGGTCATGACAGAGATGGCAAGGTGCCCCGCTCACATTCCTGTGGCTTCTTATATATCAATATGAGCCAAAAATGACAGCTAAAAACACAAAGTTCCACGCGGAGCAAATCTGTTAACAGCTGACAATTACATTATATAAAGAAAAGCTGGGAGGGTCTGGGACACTCCCTCAGGCTGGCGTTCATGGGGTGCATGTGGGTGTGTGGTGGACGGCAGATTCCCTCGGAGAACATGGGTGGTGATAACATAACGCAGGATCGCCTCATCGAGGCCACATTTCAGTCTCCATGTGTTCAATTTGAACCATGAATGTGTGGCAATGTAAAGGAATCTCTGAAGAAAAACACTGCGACCGTTCAACTAGTGCGGGGAAATATGCTTCACAGAGGAGCACAAATGTTGCCCTATCCGGCGAACAAGCGCGTATCACTCCCAGATTTGCTCCATTCACTCCGGTGCAACAGCTGAGACAGACAGACAGACAGACAGCCCAAGAACGACACCAAAATCCAACAAAAATCGTCTAATCGTCTAATTTCAAGTCGTTCCCGAGCTTCCAACCCTCACCGAGCCACGACCATCCCATCGACAAACAAACACGACGACAATCACAGTCAAAAGCAGGACCCACCACCCGTCCCATCGGTACTCATACCGACTGGGTCCGGTTCACAGCAACGTGACAGCTGGTTCTCTGATAAACACGGACGGTGGGAGCGACGTTCTGGGGAGAAGCAGACCCTGACACGTGTGTTCTGGTGTTTTGGTTCGTTGTTTTTTTGCGGGCGGCGGGATTCTTACAAGTACTGC